>NC_009367.1:0-528469 GCF_000092065.1 Ostreococcus lucimarinus CCE9901
CCCTAAACCCTAAACCCTAAACCCTAAACCCTAAACCCTAAACCCTAAACCCTAAACCCTAAACCCTAAACCCTAAACCCTAAACCCTAAACCCTAAACCCTAAACCCTAAACCCTAAACCCTAAAAAAGTCCGGAATTCCAGTAACCCTAAACCCTAAGCATGAGGGAGGGAGGCGCTTCGGGAGAAGTGCCGTAACCGACCGACTAGCTAATACTTATTACACCTACTCCTAGGTTCTCTGGGTCGTACTGAGGCATGAAAAGTTTCGCCGTTCGGGTCGGTCGGTCGGTGTCGGTTGAAAAATCCCCGCGATCGCCGCGCGCCCCGGTCGGCGTCCGTCGCCGTCGTCGGCGTCGTCGGCGTGCGTCGTCATCGCGAGACGCGCGGCGGCCTCGCGATGGACGACGCGAGCGTCGAGCGCGCGGGGACGAGGACGACGACGACGACGACGACGACGACGACGACGGCGACGACGACGACGACGACGACGCGCGCCCCGGTCGGTCTGCGCGGCAGCCTCAACATGGGGAACACGTGCTTCCTCTCGAGCATATTGCAGACGCTCGTCTCGACGGCACCGGTGGTGGAATATTTCTTGCGCGAAAACCACGCGCGGCGCGCGGGGGGATGCGAGATAGACGATTGCGTGGCGTGCGCGTTCGACGAGTACGTGAGCAAGGCGTACGACGACGCGCGGGTGGCGACGTCGAGCGCGCCTTCGACGGCTTCGACGGCGCTCGTGGCGGGCGAGTTGTTGTACGCGTGGTGGGTGAACGAACCATCGATGGCGAAGGAGCAGCAACAGGACGCGCACGAATTTTTTCTCAGCTTTTTATCCGTGGCGCACGCGAACGTGTTGGGGAGGTCGATACGACCACGCAAGAAACGCGCCGTGGGTCTCGCGGCGCTGCTTTCGCTGGAAGCCGCGTTCGGCGACGACGATGAGGACGAATACGAGCGATCGCAGAACGAAGCCGCGAAGGAGGACGCGGCGACGTGTGAATGCGTCTTTCACACCGCATTCGCGGGCGTATTGCGATCAGATATCGCGTGTGCGTCGTGCGGCGCTTCGACGACGACGCGCGAGGCGACGACGGGCGTTTCGCTCGACGTGCCTCCGGCGACGAAATCGTCGCGAGTGAGCCTGATGGAGTGCTTGAGCAATTTCACCGCCATGGAGACGATCGAAAACACGTCGCGTCGAGTGTGCTCGGCGTGCGCGGTCGTCAGCGAATCGCACGGCAAGCAGACCCGCTTTGAACGCGTTCCGAAAATCTTAAATTTTCACTTCAAGCGCTTCGAGGGCGACTTCAAGTCGATGCGCAAGAACGACATTCACGTCGACTTCCCGTTCGACCTGGACATGTCGCCTTATCACGCGCATGATTGCAAGGAAACCAACCACGACGCCGCGTACGAGTTGTACAGCGTCGTCCAACACAGCGGAGTCCTCGAAGGTGGACATTACGTGGCGTACGTGAGGCGAGACGGTGCCTGGTTCCTGTGTGACGACGCTGTCGTGCGCGAGGCCGATGAGAACGAGGTGAAATCATCGCAGGCGTTCATGTTGTTCTATAAGTTGCGAGCGTAGGCGCGTAGAAATGTAAAAACAAAGCGCAGGCGCGTAAAAGAGATGAAAAGTTTTCATCGAACACAGAGCGGAGAAGCTGTCCCATCCGTCAGCCTCGCGCGCGTCACATCTCGGACGACGTCGCGGTCGCGTCGAGGCATGACGCGACCTCGCGCGGCGTCGCGAAGCGCGCGACGATCGTACGCGGAAAGCGAGCAAGCGTCGAGCGAGGACGACGAACACCGCGCCGACGACGCCGAGGTTGACGCCGAGGAGAAGTTTGAATCCGAGGAGGAAGAAGAGCCGCTCAAACGTCGACGACGCGCGACGACGACGACGACGACGACGTACGGGACGACGATGGTGCGGCGCGAGAAGCGTCGATCGAGTCGTCAGGAGAACAAGCCTCGGAAAAGATACGTGGACGACGACGACGACGATGAGTTTGTCGCCGAGCAAGACGACGACGACGACGACGAGTTCGAGGAGGAGGACGAGGAGGATTTCATCGAGGACGAGAGCGACGACGAACCGGTGCGAAGGAGTACGCGCGCAAGAGAGCGTGTGAATAGACTCTCGCCGACATTCAAGCAGAGAAACGATGACGACGAGGAGGAAGAGCTCGAAGACGGCGAAGAAGAGACGGACGACGACGACATCGGCGACGTCGCGAACAAAACGTACCCGAAACGCACGCGTGGTCCGCCGCCGGAACGGTTCGCGCCTCAACGACCCGAAAGTGGTAAAGATCGCTCGAATTCCGGGCGTCCAGGATTGTTCGAACGTCGCGGTACGACGTGGAAGGATGACAGAGACAAAACGTCGTCGCGCGAGCGCTCGAGACGACAGACGTCGGGGAGGTGGATCGATGATTCTGAAGATTCGGACGACGGCGAATTTAATCTCGGTGCTGGCGCCATGGATGCGTTTAAGGCACCGCCCGCGTATCCTCTCGCGGGCGCCGGTCCATCCAGTGCCGCGCCGGGTCCAAACGTCGACGCCGAAATTACACCAGTCACCGTCGACCCCACTTTGTCCTTCTCCTCGGTCGGTGGACTGGACAAGTACGTCGACGCGCTGAAAGAGATGGTATTCTTACCGCTCTTATACCCAGAAGTCTTCGCACGCTTTAAAATGAGTCCGCCGCGGGGTGTGCTCTTATACGGCGCGCCGGGCACGGGGAAGACGCTCATCGCGCGAGCGCTCGCCGCGTCTTGCAGTCGCGCAGGCTCTGAAGTCGCGTTCTTTATGCGCAAGGGAGCTGACGTCTTGTCAAAATGGGTCGGCGAATCCGAGAGGCAGCTGCGTCTTCTGTTCGAAGAGGCACAAAAGCGGCAGCCGGCAATAATTTTTTTCGACGAACTCGACGGCTTGGCGCCCGTGCGATCGAGCAAGACTGATCAAATTCACAACTCTTTGGTGGCGACCTTACTCGCGCTCATGGATGGCTTAGATAATCGAGGTCGTGTTGTCGTTCTTGGCGCGACGAATAGAGTGGATTCCATCGACGGTGCGTTACGTCGTCCCGGGAGATTTGATCGCGAGCTGGCGTTTCCGCTTCCCGGCGTGAAGGCGCGCGGTGAAATTTTACGTATTCACACCAAGGCGTGGGAGCAGCGTCCGTCGGAAGCGCTCATCGACGACCTTGCGGCGAAGTGCGTTGGGTACTGCGGCGCCGATTTGAAAGCCTTGTGCACCGAAGCCGCGGTTCACGCCCTTCGCAGAAGATATCCGCAAATTTACGAATCCGACGAGCGGTTGAGCATCGACCCGAAGCAAGTGATTCCGAGTCGAGCAGATTTCAGAGCAGCGCTCGCGGCAATAGTTCCCGCGTCGCATCGTGCCGCACGCACGCACGCGAGGCCGCTTACGCCTTTACAAAAGCCGCTTCTTGAGGGCGTACTGGAGGCGTGCTTGGAGAGCATTCGCAAGACGTTTCCGCCGGCGACGTTCATCACTCTCGATGGCGACGGAGAAGCTGTGGGCGTGAATTCCGGGGCCCGTCAAATCACGGATGCTGTCGCCGAGGAAGAAGACGAGGATATACTCGCGCAAGCGGCGGTGAGCGATGAGGCCGCTGGTGCGCTGCCGAGCGAATCAGCGGCGACCGCGGCGCTCGAATTTATGAGACGTCCACCTTGTCAGCGCACGGCGCTTTGCATTCACGGCGCAGAAACTAGCGGTTACAATCAGCTCACATCGGCGCTTTTACACGCGCTAGAGCAGTTTCCCGTCCACGCGATCGGCATGCCATCACTTCTCGGCGACTCTGGACGCTCGCCCGAGGAAGCTCTCGTGACTGCCATCACGGAGGCTCGCCGCGCGGCGCCGTCAATTTTGTATCTCCCAGAAATTCGACTTTGGTGGGAGAGTTCTACGCCGACGCTGCGCGCGGCGTTGACGACGCTTCTTCGCGACATCCCAGCGGATCTCCCGGTGATGTTGATCACCACGGCGGACGTCGCCACCGTCGATGAACTCGAGGAGAGTCTTCGCGCGTCGTTCGCGTCCGTTCGCTGGAACCCCATCGCGATGCCAACGACGTACGACGATGCATCGTTGACGAAATTCTACCGCCCGCTTTGTGATGCGGCTTTCAATATTGCACAGAGACGAGACGTCGCGGCTTCCCGCGGCGAGCTCATCGACGGCCGAGCACCGGCTTCCGCGCTCAAACGAGAAGTTCTCACTCGAGCCCCTCGCCCGACTGAAGGCAGCGGTCGAGAGGCCGTCAAACGCGGATCGCAAAAACTTTCTCAAGCCGCCATCGCGGCGGAGAATCACCTGCTCCGTCAGCAGCGCATGTTCTTGCGCGACGTCGTGACGAAGCTCTTGTACAAAAAGGCGTGGAACGTGCTCGCGGCGCCGATTAACGACGACGAGTTGCCCGGGTATTCGCAACGCGTCACCGATCCCATGGACCTCTCTACACTTCTTTGGAAAGTAGATAGTGAGAAGTACACGACGATTGACGCCTTCCTCAAGGATGCCAATCTCATCACGAAGAGCGCTCACGAGTATTGGGGCGAACGCCCCGAGTCAAACGACGGGAGGCAAATGTTGAGCAAGGCCCACGCTTTAGAGGACACCATAGCGCAAATGGTATCAGCGCTCGATCCTCAGCTCGTAACGAGGTGCAACGAGATCGATCAGGCGCGAAAGGAGCGCGAGGGCAAGACGTCTGCGCACGCTTCGCCGGCAGAGGCGGCGGCTGATTCCGGCAGCGACAGAGACAGACCCACGAGAAAACGAGACGAAGCCGCCAAGGGTGCGCCGGTTTGGCAAAATCCCGATTTCGTCAAGGACCCTGAAGCGCTGGCAAGACAACTGAAGAGAAAGGCTCGAGAAGAGGAGGAGCGCAAGAACGGCGCGGTAGACGAGAAAGCCGCCGACGATCCGACGCCGATGGAACAAGACGCCGCAGAGGACGTCGTCGCGGCGCAACCTCCGACGCCAGTCTCGAAACCCGGCCCGCCGGCGAAGGAAGACGCGGAAGTGGAGAAGATCAAAACTTCCGCCGTGGCCACGTTCGTTAAAGCGGCAAGGAAGAGCGGTTACGACTTCACGCGGCTTGAATCGTCGGCGAGCGACATCGCTCGAGTCGCAAACGACGCAGCGAGCAAAGTGTCGGAACGGGGTTTGCGCGCGGACGCGCTGAAGGAGGCGTTCGCGAAGCTTTACGGTGAGGCGTAAATTCTTTTTTAATTTCATCTTGGTACACGCTAAGCTACTGTTGATATCGTCGCGTAAATTTCGTCCCTAAACCGTCGGGTAATAATTCTCGTCGCGGCGCGGTGGCGGGGACGGACGCGTCGGAGGCACCGTGTACACGTACGTCGGAGGCGGCTGTTGCGCGACAACTTGCGGACCGGATCGCACACCGGCTTGCATCATCGGCGGTTGCGGCGCGGTCGTCACGCCACCCGCCATCCGTCCCGTCGGGGCGATGCTTCCGCCGTTGTCGCGGTATCTGATTTGCACTTGCTGTTGCGTGAGCATGCACGCGCACACGCTGGCGTACGTGAGATCCGCCAGGCAATCCACGGCGTCGGCCAATCGTTCGATATCTGGGTTTTGCGACACCATCGCGACGCAACGCAAGCAAAACGCAATTTGTTGGGTGAGCAACATGAAGCCGATCAGACAGTTGTCGCACTGAGTGTTCATCACGCGTTGTTCGTCTTGAATCATGAAACGCGTCGTCGCCATGGCGCTCGGGAAACAGCACACCACCTCGCAGCACAGACACAGCTCCGGGTTCGATTGTTCGCCGCACCTCCCCGAGATACACGTGCCTCCGTTGCAGCACGTGTACTGAGACGGCCACGCCGGCCCCATTTGAAGTTTTCTCTGCCCGTACGCCGCGCACTGTCCGCAAAAGAACGCGTAACAGCAGAACCCAGGATCAGCGCACGGTGCGTTCATCAACCCGATCTGCCATTCATTGTTATACTGCTTACGCGCCGCCGCCTGGTCGCGTTTCTTTTGACTCAACGAACGCTGCATCCGTGGTTGCTGACGTGGTGCGTACATGGCGCCGGTTCGACGCGCGCTGAGGGCGCGAAGCGGTCGGTTCGAGCGAGTTAATCAAACAAAAACTGTCCTCGTCTTCGCCGTGCGCGCGCGACGACGATCGCACGCCGTCTACGCCCGCACGCCGCGCGGCAACCTCTGCGAACGCGTCAACGTTCGAACGCGCGAGGTTTTCATCAGTATTGCAAACCACACGGACCAATCCGGCGGCGAAGACGACTTCGCGCGAAGACATCGCGCGCGGCGATGAGCGGGCGCGTCGTGCGGCGCTCAGGATGCCGCCGTCGACGACTTTGACGAGTGTGTTGTGTGTTACGGTAAGATTACACCATCCTCTCCCGGATGACGAACATCGAATCAATCAAAGCTAAATCGAAGGCGAGCTCGCCCAAACCTATATCGCGGCTACGCAAACGCTCAGTTGTTGAAGCGCGCGCGTCCACCAGCGCGTTGGCCTTGCGGGTTCAAAGCGGCGGCTTCCTTCTCCGCGATAGCTTGCGCCGCAGTCTTCGGCTTGCCGCCCTTCTTGTTTCTCGGCGTCGATTGCTTGCGCTTGAGAATGTCCTGCTTGTTCTCAAAGTATCTACGGCGGCGGGTCTGCGTCGTCGAGTCACATCCATCATTCGTCAGTCATCGATCGTCGATCGTCATTCGCGCATGCCCATCGCGCGCTCGGGCGCGTCGTCCACCGCGGCGACGGCTCGCTCGCCTCGCGCGCCCCTCGGCGTAACCCTATTCTGGGACCTATCCGTGGACTCGTCCACTCGTCGCGCGCGCGCGTCGTCGTCGCGATCGCGCGCACCTCTTGGATGTGACCGGAAGACATCACGGCCTTTCTGAATCGTCGAATCGCGCTCTCGGCGTTTTCGTTTTCACCCACAGTCACCTGCACGGAACGCGCGCGTCGCTCGCGTCGTCAGTCGCGGGTCTCGAGGGGTGCCATCGCCCCGCGTCGCGCGCGCGCGCGCCGCGTCCGTCGCGCGCGCGCGCTCGAAGACGCGCGAGATATTATTTCAATCGCGCACCTCCGCTTGGAACGCGCCCTTGAACGCGAAGATGTGGGAAAATCCACCGAGAATGAACGCCATGGTCGCGACGTCGTCGGGTTGTGCCGACGCCGAACCTCGCGCGTCGGCGCGACGGCCGCGCGAGGCGCGTGCGCGTCGATGCGCCATGTATTTATACGACATAAATCTCGTATATAATTAAATATAAGTGCGATCTAATACTCACACGAAGGCCCTCGTCCCAAACCCTAGACAGTCTAGCCAATCCGCGCGCGTCGTCGTCGCGGCGTCGTGTCGTCGCATTCGCGTGGATCTGCCTTTTTTCGAGTGTTCGCGCGAAAATATCTCGAGCGGGCGCGCGGGCGCGTTACGACGTCGTGTGACGCGTCACACGACGACGACCGAGGCGACGACGACGCGTGCGTCGCGCGCGTGAAGGGTTCAATCTCAACTCGCGCGCGCGACGCCGCGACGCCGCGACGCGACGCGACGCATCGCATCGCGTCCGTTTCCGCCGTTCGCGGGATACGATTGGGGAATTAATCCACGCGAACGGCCTCGCGCGACGCGCGTGACGACGTCGAGCGCGCGCGAACGCCGCGCGAGGTGAGGATGACGATGCGCGCACCCGCCGCGAGCGCGATCGGGGCGATGCATCACCGAGCGTCGACGCGCGCGGCGTCAACGTCTTCGACGCGCGGCGGGAAGCCGACGCGATGTTCGAGCGCGACGTCGACGTCTCGAACGGCGTCGTGGGTCGACAGATCGGCGCGGCGCGCGAGGACGACGAGGCGAAAAACCATCGTTCGCGATGGAGCAGAGTTCGCGAACGATTCGGGTGGGTACGAGCGGTACCTGAGCAGCGACGCCGCGGAAGGGGGCGAAGGGGACGGCGAGGACGGCGCGGCGGCGCGCGCGAAAGAAGGCGCGCAAATGTCCACGTCGTCGGCTCAGGCTCGGGAACGTGAACGTGAAGTTGGTGCCAGTTACGACGACGAGTTCGTCGCGCTCGTGCGCGCGCGCAAGGAGGCTACGGAGGAGGAGACGAGGAAAAGGTGGAACGAAGGGGCGGCGACGCCGCGAGTGGCTTACGATCTCGGGCAGGATTACATACGCAGGGTCTCGGTGGCGTATCCGTACGCCGTAGTCGGCTCCGCGCGCGGTGATGTGGCGGTGTGCGACGTCGTCGACGCTTCCGCGCTCGCAGTGTCGCCCGCGGCGCACAAGAAGGATTGGTCCGACGTCGACGCCAGGCCGTTGGGAGAACGCGTGCTCTTGGGGGCGCACGATGGCGGTGCGGTCACGGCGGTGGCGATCACGAAAGATGCGCCGAAGCAAGAGAAGTATGATTTCGCGCACGTCGCATCCGGAGGCCGAGACGGCGTCGTACGACTGTACAAGGCGTGCAAGAATAGCGCCGCGCTGCACGAGCTCGGCTGCGCCAATCACGACGACGTCGTTACGGGCGTTACTTTCGCGCGAGGCTCACTTTGGAGCGTCGCTCTCGATGGTCGTTTGTGTCGCTGGTCTCTTGCGACTTCGCACGCCAAGGTCAAGTCTGCCAAGCACGCCAAGGAGTCGCTCATCGACGCCGACGAGTACGTCCGCGAACAGGCGCCGGCGCTCACCAAGGAAGGTGAGTGGCGTAGCGGACAACCCACGCTTTGTTTGAACGCGTGTGAAAGCTCTGGGTTGATTTCAATCGGAAACGCCGATGGATCCGCTGCGTTGCTGAGCGCGGAAGTGAGTCATACGACTATCGGCGAAACAGCCGTCGTAAACGCTTGGATTGCTCACGAAGGCTCCACCGTCCGCGCTATCGCGCACGGCCCGAACGGGAACACCGTAGTCACTGGTGGTGGCGACGGCGTGATCCGCGTGTGGTACTTGGTCGAGGAACAAACGGTCGGTGGTTTTAGGAGCATGAACAGACAGAAACTAGGCCTCCCGCAAGTCACGCCGATTCTCGTCGCCGAACTTCGAGGACACACCTCCGCCGTCGTGTCTCTGTCCACGGGATGCCCTGGTCGATTAGTCAGCGGCGCTCACGACGGAACGATTCGAGTGTGGGACTTGGATGTGAAGCCCCCGCCCAAAGTGGCGAACATTAAAGCCGTTCGCAGAGACGCGAGATACGCGGTTCTTGGTCACACCATTTGGCTCGGCGGTACGTACGCCGACGCCGAACGCATCATATGCGACGGCGCGAACAATGTGTTGTTGGAGTACGACTTTTCCAACGCACCCCAGGACGTCTGATAATACGTGATCGTCTGTTTTTTTGTTGTTTTACTACTAATCACCAGCGCTTTATGCTTGTAATACCACCCCGCTCGCCTGTTGTGCTCCGGTCACCTCTTTGTTCGCGATTCCACAGTCGCACCACCGCGCGATGGCGTCACTATCGCGACTGCGCGCGCACTCGACCGACTTTGCGGACTCGACGATCGAACGAACACGATGCGCGTCGGCTTCATCGGGTACGGAAACATGGCCGACGCTCTCGCGTGCGGGTTCGTGTCGGCAAACATGATAAAATTCACCGACTTGACGATGTGCAACAAATCTAACGTCGAGCGCCGTGAAGCATTCGCCAAGCGCGGCGGTGTCGTCGCTCCCGACGCCGTGAGCGTGGCGAAGTCTTCTGATGTCGTTTTTCTCGCCGTGAAGCCGCCGTACATCAAATCCGTCCTCGAAGAAGTCTACGGAGGCTGCGACGCCGACGAGCTCAAGCCCAAGGTTTTCGTGAGCGTCGCCGCGGGCGTGACGTTGGACGTCATGGAAGGGGTTTGGACGTCCAAAAACGCCACGCCGCCGCCCATGGTGCGCGTTATGCCGAATACACCGTGCTTAGTCGGCGCCGCAGCGAGTGGGCTGTGCGTCGGGAGCACGTGCTCCGACGACGACAGGAACAAGGCGTTGGCGCTCATGTCGGCGGTGGGTGTGTGCAAGGTGATTATGGAATCTCAGATGAGCGCTTTGACGGGAGTGAGCGGGTCTGGGCCGGCATATATTTTCATTTTAATCGAAGCGATGGCTGATGGGGGTGTTCGCGCCGGTTTACCTCGAGACGTCGCCTTACAGCTCGCCGCGCAGACGTTTTACGGAGCGGCCAAAATGGTGCTCGAGACGGGAGAACATCCCGGCGTTTTAAAGGACAAAGTCTGCTCGCCGGGTGGGACGACAATTACAGCGGTGCATGAGCTCGAAAAGGCAGGCGTGCGCCAAGCGATGATGAACGCTGTCGTCGCGGCCGCCGCTCGCGGAGACGAGTTGGCAAAATTGAGTTAGTAGTTTGTAATCGATGGAAACGCGTGTTGTTTGTTTGGTATCAGTATGTTACGATGGGATTAAATATACGATGCGCGGTGCGAAGAGACGTATTGTCGTCTCCTTCATACGTACGAGTCATCGCCCACGAGTGAGCGAGAAAAGAATAGTGGTGGTGGGAATTATGAGTGGTCTGTGTGGTCGTGCGAGCCGAAAATTGATTTCGGTTCGTGTCTTGGATATCTGTGCGGACGGTCAGATTGGTGTCGAAGTACTATGAGGTGCTTCTCATGGGCGCGATATCGGGCTGAGCTTAAGCTCTGAGGCTGGCGGTAGCGATGGCAGCGGCGGCGTTCGCTTGGACGGGCTTCACGAAGGACTCCGTCTTCACCTCGGCGATGGACCGATCCATCGCGTCAGAGTTCTCCATCTTGCGCGCGCCGAGGTTGTTCAGCATGCGCGCGTACCAGCCATCGGACTGTAACATCGAAGCAGCTTGCATGCTCACCGGAGCACTGAGCGCACTACTCGGACGAGAAGGCGAGGCATCACCGTTGAGACTCGTCAACGAGTCGACGCGCTTCAAGCCGGCGAGAAACGGCGCGCTGAGCGCCGGGGAGTGCGAGCGCCAGTCGTACAAATCGGAAGGCCCGTGCACAGAGAAGCCACCGCGTTTGGGCTTGGGAGCGAGCAAAGTGGGAACCACGCCATCGTCTTCCGAGCGAGTCGGTTCAGGCGTGCCGCAGTCGCGCGCGGCGCCGTAGGGCATCGCTCCCCACTCGTGAATCTCACCCTTCGTGCTCTTCAGTCGCTCGAGCTCCATGAGAGAGGCTTGAATGAGGTTATCCAAACCTTGCCGTTCGATCGCCACTGCCTCGGCACTCTTGCGAGGAATATCGATTCGAGAATCTCCAACGTTCCCGCGCTTTTCGGCGAGCTTGCTCGATCTGTCTCGCGAGCGCTTGGGCGACCCCGCTTGCTCGACCGTTTCGCCGGGCGATAATGATCTCTCGCGCTTCGATCGGCTCGGCGTCGACGGCGCATTGACACCGTCGCTTCGGTTATCGCCCATTCGCGATTGCGGTCGCGACGGCGCCTTTCGCGGCGACGACGAAGCGTCTCTCGCGCTCGTCGCCGACGTCGACCCCGCGGAGCCATCCTTCTTTTGGCTCGCGATTAAGCGTCTGAGAGTGGAATTGAATCGATTCTTCACTTGATTATCCGTGCGCCCCGGCATAGATCGCGATATCACCGCCCATTTATTCCCGTGAATCGCGTGCTGCGCCAGAATCGTCGAGTCTTCCTCCGCCGTAAACGGTCCTCGCTTCACGCTCGGGTTCAGCTGGTTGCACCACCGCAGCCGACACGACTTGCTCGACCGCCCCGTCAACGCCTCGGCGATCGCGGTCCAGTTCCCCGGACCACCGAGTCTTTCGATCTGTCGTCTCAGCAGTTCATCCTCCTGTTCGCATCGCGCGCGCGCGCATTCGTCAGTCCTCCGCCCGAGCCCGAGCCCGCGTTTAGCAGGCCAACCTCATCCAAGCCCTATCGCCGTCGGTTGCCGTCGGTTGCGCTGGCGATAAGATCCTCGGCGTCCGCGCGCGCGACGTCGTGCGTCGCGTGCGACGTCGCGCGCGCGTCGCGCGCGCGCGTGAATGATGAAATATAATGCACACATCCCATCCACGCCCTCGATGCCGTCGCGCGCGCGACGCCCGCGCCCGCGCGCGGCGCCATCGCGCGCCGTCACCGCGACGTCACCCGGGGTCGTTACCAACCGTGCGCGGTGGCCGATGTCGGGGTCGCGTCGGCGACGTCGCGACGGGTCGTCGCGGCGACGGCGCGCGGGGCGCTCGATTTCCATCCATCGCGGCGTTCTCGCACCTCTGGCGTCCACGCGCTCTTAATCATTCGATCGTCATCCATGATGCGCGCGGCCGCGCGTCGCACGATGCGGGGCGACGCCCGGCGCGGGCGCGCGCGAACGCGCGGCTGCGCGCGCGCGGGCGCAAAATGCGGTGAATCACGCGCTCGAACGCCATCGACGCACACGGCGATCGGGGTGATTGTACCCCCAAAATCGAGCGATCGTGACTCGAGACACCGCGCGGTCATAAAAAATGGACACACCGGTCGGTCGCCATCGCGCGCCATCGCGCGCGCGCGTCGCGCGTCCCGCGCACACTCGCGCGCGCTCGCGTCGCGATGGCGGACGTGAGCATGGATTACAGCGAATACAGCGAGGATGATTACGAGGACGACGCGTCGGAATCGGAGTTCGACGAGAACTCGCCCGCGGTGAAGAGCAAGGTGCGCGCGATGGCGCGAGAGACGGGGGAACGAACCGAATCGACGGTTTGGGCGACGCCGCGGCCGACGACGCTGACGACGCTGACGACGACGACGACGACTGACGATCGGGCGCGATGATCGAACAGAAACCGACGAGCAAAAAGCCAAAGTCGCCGCTCGGGAACGCGACGAACAAGACGAAGAATAACAAATCCGTGGAGGAGATTTACCAAAAGAAGACGCAGCTCGAACACATTTTGCTTCGTCCGGATACGTACGTCGGGTCGTGCGAGCGAGCGGAGGAGAAGGCGTGGGTGTACGATGCGGCGACAAAATCTTTGACGCATAAGCAAGTGTCCTTCGTGCCGGGGTTGTACAAGATTTTCGATGAAATTCTCGTCAACGCGACGGACAACAAGGTGCGCGACCCAAAGATGAAGGAACTCCGCGTGGACATCGACGTCGAGCAAGGGCTGATTCGAGTGTATAACGATGGTAACGGCATTCCCGTAGAAATGCACAAAGACGAAGGCGTTTACGTCCCGGAACTCATCTTTGGTCATCTTTTGACGTCGAGCAACTACGACGACAACGAAAAGAAGGTTGTCGGCGGGCGCAACGGTTACGGCGCCAAGTTGGCGAACATCTTCTCCACCGAGTTCATCGTCGAAACGTGCGATGGTTCGCGCGGAAAGCGATATCGTCAAGTGTTCAAGAACAATATGAGCGTCAAGGGCGAACCGGAACTTTCCAAGTGCAAGAAAAGCGAGAACTGGACTTGCATCACATTCAAACCAGACTTTGAGAAGTTCGGCATGGAGTCCCTCGTGAACGAAGACGTCGCGGCTTTGATGTGCAAGCGCGTGTACGACGCGGCGGGTAACATCGGCAAAAACACAAACATTTACTTGAACGGCGAAAAGCTCGAGGTGAAGGGTTTCAGTGATTACGTGAGTTTGTACTTGGATGGCCAAGCGAACGCGCCAAAGATTTTCGAAAAGACGATGGATCGATGGGAAGTGTGCGTCACCATCTCCGACACCGCGCAGTTCCAGCAGTGCTCGTTCGTGAACGGTATTTGCACCATGAAGGGTGGTACGCACGTGAACTCGGTCGCAGATCAAATCTCTCAAAAGCTGTTGGAGAAGATTCAGAAGAAGGAAAAGAGTTGCAAGAATTTGAAGGCGTTTCAAGTGAAGAACCATCTTTGGGTATTCGTCAACGCGCTCATCGAGAACCCGGCGTTTGATTCACAAACCAAAGAGACCCTCATCACGAGACCGAACAAGTTTGGCAGCGCTTACGCGCCTTCAGATGCCATCATCAAGAAGCTCATGGAGTCGGGCGTCGTCGACAACATCATGTCGTGGGCGCAGTTCAAGCAGAGCAAGGAACTCAAGAAGACGGATGGTGCCAAACGATCGCGTCTGACAGGTATTCCAAAGCTTGACGATGCTAACGATGCCGGTGGACGCAACTCTGAGTCTTGTACTTTGATTCTCACCGAAGGGGATTCCGCGAAGGCGCTCGCCGTGAGCGGTCTCTCCGTCGTCGGGCGCGACAAGTACGGCGTCTTCCCGCTTCGAGGTAAACTCTTGAACGTCCGCGATGCTTCGCATGAGCAAATCAAGAACAACACCGAAATCAATCATATCAAGCAAATCCTTGGTTTACAGCACGGTAAGGAGTACGACAGCGCGAAATCGCTGCGTTACGGCAAGCTCATGATCATGACCGATCAGGATCACGACGGTTCGCACATCAAGGGCTTGCTCATCAACTTTTTGCACGCTCACTTCCCGTCTCTACTCAAGATTCCTGGGTTTTTACTCGAGTTCATCACGCCAATCATCAAGGCGACCAAGGGTAAGCAGTCGAAGGTGTTCTACACTATGCCCGAGTACGAAGCGTGGAAGGAAGCGAACGACGGCACGTCTGGCTGGAGCATCAAGTATTACAAGGGTCTCGGTACTTCTACCGCCAACGAAGCAAAAGAATACTTTGCGTCTCTCGATCACCACCGAAAGAGCTTTGTCTGGCAAAGTGACGGTGACGGTGACTTGATTGACATGTCGTTCAGCAAAAAGCGCGTCGTAGATCGCAAGGCGTGGCTTACGGCGTACGAACCGGGGACTTTCTTAGACATGACCGGTGAAGACATTCGATACGACGAATTTATCAACAAGGAGCTCATTTTGTTCTCTAGAGCCGACTTGTTGCGCTCTATTCCCAGTATGGTGGACGGTTTCAAACCGTCGCAGCGCAAAGTTCTCTTCTCGTGCTTCAAGCGTAAGCTGAAGTCCGACATCAAAGTGGCGCAGTTGAGTGGTTACGTCTCCGAGCACTCCGCCTACCATCACGGTGAAGCTTCTCTCGCGATGACAATTGTCAACTTGGCGCAAGACTTCGTCGGTTCGAACAACATCAACTTGCTCGTGCCGAGCGGGCAGTTCGGTACTCGCTTACAAGGCGGTAAGGATCATGCGAGCCCTCGTTACATCTTCACTCGCTTGCACGAAGTGTGCCGCGCGATGTTCCCGGAGTGTGACGATGCGTTGTTGAACTACCTCGATGAAGACGGTCAGCGCATCGAGCCGGATTATTACTATCCGGTTCTCCCGCTCGTGTTGGTGAACGGCGCTGAAGGCATCGGTACGGGATGGTCGACGAGTATTCCGAACTTCAACCCGCGAGATTTGATCGCAAACATTCGACTCGTGCTCGAAGGCGAGAGTCCGGTGCAAATGCATCCGTGGTACAGACACTTCAAGGGTTCGATCACGGAAGAACTCGTCAAGGGCGAGACGCGCTACAACGTCACCGGCTCGTACAACATTCGCGATGAGTGCACGTTGGAAGTCACCGAGTTGCCGTTGCGATCGTGGACCTCGGATTACAAGGAGTTCCTCGAAGAAATGCTTGTGCCAAAAACGAAAACTGCCAAGCCGTTCATCACCGACTACAAGGAGTACCACACCGACAGCACCGTGCACTTTGTGATCACGATGCCGCCGGAGAACTTGGCCGCCGCGCAAGCGTCTGGCATCGAGAAGAAGTTCAAGTTGAGCACCAAGCTGAACATCACCAACATGCACTTGTTCAACGAACAAGGTGTGATCACCAAGTACTCTTCTCCGGTCGCCATCTTAGAGGCGTTCGTTCCTCTGCGTCTCAAGGCGTACTCGCAACGCCGAGAAATGTTGATTCGTCTCGCCGAGTCTCAGCTCAAGCGCTTGTCGAACAAGATGCGATTTATTCTCGCTGTCGTCGATGGAAGCCTTGTCGTGAACCGCAAGAAGAAGCAAGAACTCATCGCTGAGCTCGAAGCTTTGTGCTATGATCGTCTTCCGAAGACCGACAAGGGTTCCGTCGCCGAACTCGACGAAGACGGCGAGTTCATCGCCAACGATGTCGCCGGGTCTTACGATTACCTCCTGGGCATGCCTCTTTGGAATTTGACGCTCGAGAAAGTTGACGAGCTGTGCGCAGAAAAAGAAGCCAAGGAAGCAGAAGTCGCTGAGCTTCACAAGACGACGGAGAAGGACTTGTGGATGAAGGATCTTGACACCCTGGAGCAGACGCTCGAGCTCCTCGACGCCGAAGACGAAGAATCCCGAATCGTTCTTGAGAAGCAACAACGCGCGGCGGCGCGAAACAACACCGCTGCGGGTAAGAAAGCCGCGAAGAAGAAGATGGCGAAGCAGCGCGCGGCGAACAGCAGCGACGAAGATGAATGGGACGATGACTTTAGCGACGACGATTTCGAAATCGCCAAACCGAAGAAGGCGGCGGCAAAGCCCAAGGCGGCGGCGAAGCCCAAGGCGGCGCCCGTACCTGCACCGGCACCGGTGGCCAAGGTTGAAAGCGAAGACGAAGAAACCGAGCCGATGTCTCTCGCCGAGCGCTTGGCGTTGAGAGGTGGCGCCGCGTTGAGCAAGCCCGCCGCCGCCAAGCCGGCGAGCGCGTTCAACATGTCCTCCATCAACGCCGCCGTCGATGATGTTGCGATCTCCAAGCCAGCTCCTGCGAAGAAATCGGCCGCGCCGAAACGTGCACCTGCAAAGAAGGCTGCCGTGGCGTCTGATTCCGAAGAGGACTTTGGCGGCGAGAGCGATTCCGAAGTCGTCGCCCCGGTGGCGCCGAGATCGACCGCTCGCCCGGCGAGAGCCCGGACGGCGAAAACTTACGTGGTCGACGATTCCGACGATTCTGAAGACGACGTTTCGGAGGAAGACGACGACGACGATGATGAGAGTGACTTTTCCGAATCTGAATAAACTGCGAACGCTTTACGACGTGCTCGCGCTTCTAAGCGCGGCGTCGCTACGAAAAGACACTTTGTAAAAATGACCAATACTATTACATTCGCTAATGCATCCAGAGTCGCAGCATCTTATCTTTCCCCCCACTCGCGGCTTTCGTCCCCATCGGACTCCAGTCCACCGCGTACACCTCGTCGGCGTGACCCGGGAGATCCTCCTTTAACTTTTTCAATCGCGCGTCCCACACCTTCATCGTGCTATCCTTACTCGCACTCATCAACAACCGGCTGTCGGCGGACCAGGCGAGCTGGTAAACCGCACCGACGTGACCACGAAAAGAAGTGATGAATTTGCCCGTAAGGCCGTCCCACAGTTTGACTCCCTTGTCGAACGACGCGCTCGCGAAGTATCTTCCATCCGGCGAGAATAAGACGTGGTTGATGAGTTGTTGATGCCCAGTCAAGCGCTGCAGCGGCGTCTTGGTCGTCGACGGCTCCCACATAAACATCGTGTAATCATCACTACCACTCACTAAGCGCTCCGGTTTCCCTCCAGTCGCCGCCTTATATCTCGTCAGCGCCTGCGCCTTGGCTTGAGCGTCGTTTTCAGGCTTTTTCCCGGTGTGATCGTACGGCCCCGTGCGCAGGGCGTATTCGGTCGACAACGCTAACGAATTCACCCAGTGCCCGTGTCCTTTGAGCTGTCGCACCACCTTGCCGTCGTTCGCGTCCCAGACGTAGATGGTCGTGTCTCGAGAGGCGGTGTAAATCAATCCCTCGCCTCCCCACTTCACCGAGGCGATGGCTTTCGTGTGCGCCGACATGGTAAACAAGCACGCGCGCCGCACGGCGTCCCAAACTCGCACGGACCCATCCGCGCTCGCGCTACAAAATCGCACGACGGGATAAGCCACGTGTGCGGGCTCCCACGCCAGCGCGGTCACGTGCTTCTTGTGACCCTTCATCGGCCCTCCGCGCGCCTCGCCCGTGATCGGATCCCACAATCGCACGGCGCTATCCATCCCCCCGCTCGCCAAGTACACGTTATCCGCGCTCCACGCGATGCACAGCACCCAATTCGTGTGTCCCTTGAGCGTGTGTTTCGGCGCCTGTGAATCCAAATTCCACATTCGTATCGTCGAATCTCCGCTCCCGCTCGCCAAGTGTTTCCCGTCGCTCGAAAACGCCACGCTCAGCACCGCCTCGGCGTGTCCCGCGATCGCCGCCGAGCACCTCGTCACCGCGCGCACTCGAAACACACTTTGCGGCTGATACACTATCTTCAACACCTGTTCCACGGAGATCTTCCGCTCCACGATCGTCGCCGCCAACGCTCCCGTCACCTCCTCGCCGTCGACGTAAAACGCGTACGGCGTCGTCAGCCGGTCGTCGTCCTCCGGATTCGCGCTCGACGCGCGAAGCAGCTCGCGCAGGAGCGACTGCAATTCGCGCGCGCCCACGTCGGGGGGCAAATCGAGCTCGGGTCCCGCCGCGACGCCGTCCACGTCGACGAGCTGCGCGATGAGGTTGGCGTCCGCGAGCGTCGTCGCGGGCGTCGTCGCGGGCGTCGCGCGCGCGCGCTTATTCGACGCCATGCGCGCGCGAACCGCGCGGTGCGCGCGTTCGTCTCCTCGCCGCGCCGCGCGCGTCGCGGCGCGCTCGAGCGCGTCGCGAGGTGCGGACGCGCGCACCGCGCCGGCGGCGGCGGGCAAAGGAGGCGGGACGGCTGGGACGGCTGGGACGCGGGACGCGGGACGCGCGAATGCGAGAATGAATGCGTCGCATTACGCGCGATGACGGGTCAGGGCGGACACACGGCGATGCGAGGGTTCGATGGACGTAAATCCAACACGAACTCGCAGCCGCGGAAGAGGTCGGCGCACGCCGCGCCGTCGGCGTGCGGGCTGAGGTCGGCGTCCGGAGGCGCGCCGTCGAGATGGACGACGGCGCGAACGTTTTTAAACTCGAAGGATTTGAAACGAACGGTCTCGATTCGACCGGTGACGATCTCGTCGCCGACGCGCTGAAGACGACCGGCGCTCTCGCCGGGACCGGACATGATGCCTCCGGGCTGTAAAGCCTTGGTGCGATTGGCGACGTCGGCTTCGACGGCGACGCGATCGCCGAGCACGACGCCGACCCCGCCGGTCCCCAACGCGAGCTTAAACAGTCCTCTGCGCTCCGTGGTCATCTCAGTCACGCCCTGGAATCCGTCGTTGGCGATCGTGTACGAGCACTCGACGTACGGAACGCCGTCTATGAAAACCACGGGCTCCCACGCGCGTTCGATCTCGGCGCTCGGCTCGTACGCCTCTGGACGAAACACGCGCACGTCCAACTTTGGTGGATCGCGACTTCCAGGGACGCGCAACGGCGCGTGAATGCGAACGATGGCGTGCGCGCCGAGCACGGACAAACCGATGACGCCCGCCAGTCGCTCGCCGTTCGGCACTCTGAGCGCGCCGTCCAAGTTCTGTTCCATGAAAATCGGCGACGACAGGCTGAGCGCGCCGACGGATAACTTTTTCCCACGCCTGAGGGCGCCTTCGAGCGGTGCGGCGACGCCGACTATCGCCATGGAACCAAACGACGGCATAGACACGGCGTCCGCGACGTGCGGCGCCACGGCGAGTCCAGTCGACGCCGTGTCGAGGACGAACCAATCCGTCAGGGAAGCGCCGCCGTCGTCGCTCGATTCCAGCGTCGCCTTGACTAATATATGTCCACCTTCGCCTCGGCACGTCGCTATCGTCGCGTCATCGCCCGACCAAGCGCGCTCGCTCGCCCACGGCGCGACGCTGGAGCTCGGTAACGCCGCGTACGTCTCTCGATCCTCGCTCGCCGACGAAGTCGATTCGGCGCGAAACGTCGTCACTTGGCCCTCGGCGTGCGTTCGATGCGCGAGACGCGGCACCGCCACCTCGTCCGTCTCCGAAACCGCCACGCGCTCCCACCCTTCGAACATCCACGTCTCGACGCCGCGTTGATGATAAAATTCCGCGCGCCAAGCGAACCCCGTGGCTTCGTCCACGAAGACTCTTCCGCCGACTCGACCGCCGTCGAGCATCGACACCGCGTACACGCTCGTCGCGCACCTCGGCACGCGAGGCGCTCGCGCGTCGCTCGACGCACCGAATCCACCGAATCCACCGAACCCGCGACCCGTTCGTCGCTTCGCCCTCCCTCGTCCTCGCTTTTCGACCTTCGCCGGCGTCGGCGCCTCGACGCCGTACCGCCGCAGCGCCGCCGTCGCCTCGACCCCCTCCGCGAGCTTCTTCCTCCGCAATCGTCCCGCCGCCGCGAGTTCATCGTTCCACTGATTCGTGCGCACCCACGTCATCATCGCCGACGCGTGCGCGCCGTCGAGCGTCGTCGCGCGGCGGTCGCCGTACCAGTCGGCGTCCCACGTCGTCCCGTCGTCGTCCCGACCGCTCTCCGTCGTCAGCGCGTCCGCGTCGTCGCCGCGCGCCAGCGTCACGCGCTCGACGAACGTCGTCCCGCGCGCGTCGTGGGTCAGCTCGAACGCGCCGTCGAGTCCGTGCGCGGTGCACGTCCCGCGGGTCGTCGCGAGGAGCGCGCGCGTCGTCGCGCGGCGTCCGCGACGCGCGCGCCGTCGCGGACGCGACGCCGGCGCGCGCGACGGCGCGCGCGACGTCGCGACGGACATGTTTCGTCCGCGAGCGCGCGACGGCGCGATGTGACGACGCGACGATGGTGACTGCGATGAGTGACTTGATGATGACTTCAACGCGCGATTTTACAGTGGCCGCGAAAGTACGGCGCGACGATGGTGACTGCGATGAGTGACTTGATGATGACTTCAACGCGCGATTTTACAGTGGCCGCGAAAGTACGGCGCGGCGGACGCGCGACACTTTTCCCAACCCGCGTCGAAGGCGTCGAGAATGTCCCGGTGCAGCGGCTCTTCGCGCGCGGCGCTCGCTAAATTCGCCTCGAGCTGCGCCGCGCTCGACGCGCCGACGATGACGGCGTCGCCCTCGGCGCCGTCCAACGCGGAGTGCCGGTAGAGCCATCGCAGCGAGGCGTCCGCGGGCGCGACGCCGCGCTTCTCGCACGCCTCCACCACCTCGGCCACGGCTTCGTGATAGCACGGCAACCAAAATCGAGACTGATACATGTCGTTCCCGGCGAATCGCCCGCCGGACACCGCGCCGACGTCGGTGTTGCCCTTGTATTTCCCCGTCAACAACCCTCCGCAGAGGGGATTGTACGCCGCGAAGCGCATCTTCGTCGCCCGCAGCGCCGGCACCAACTCCGCCTCGACGTTTCGCGTCAGCGCGTTGTACATCCCCTGATAAATCGTCGGTCTCTTCCACCCGTACTTTTCGCACAGCTCGTGCGCCTTGACCGTCTCCCACGCCGAAAAATTCGACAGTCCCACGTCTTCGAACGCGCGCTCCTCGACGCGCAGCCGTTCGCACTCTCGCAGCGCCTCCTCCAGCGTCGTGTCCGCGTCCGGCGCGTGTAAATACAGCGTTCGAATCTTCGTCCCTCGCAGCGATTCCACGCTCCGTCGCACCTGCGCCCGCAGTTCGTTCGCCCCTAACCCCCCTCGTCCCGCGCTCGGCGTCATCGTCCCGCCCGGCCACGGATTCGCCTTCGTGTCGACGCGCGCGCGCCGTCCCGCGTCGACGCGTCCGAGGATTCGCTCCGTCTCCCCGTTCGCGTACGCGATCGCGGTGTCGATCTCGTCGTGCCCGGCGCGCGCGAACGCGTCCAGCATTCGCGCGCTCGCGTCGTCGTCGCACGCTTCGCTCGCGTGTCGCCACCCGAACGTCATCGTCCCGAGGATCGTCCGCACGTTAGGCGCCGTCGGCGACGCGCGCGCGCTCGACGCGCGTCGATCGCGACGCGTCGATCGCGACGCGACGCGAGGGCGCATCGACGCGAGCGTCGGCCGCATGGTGGATCGATTGTGACGCTTCGGGACGACGCGTCACATCGCGACGACGCGTCGCGACGCGCGCGTCGGACGCGACGCGATTCCGAAGCGTCACGATCGCGACGCGTCGCGATCGTCGCGGGACGCATCGTTCGGGCGCGATTCCGACGCGTCGCGATTCCGACGCGTCGGGATGGAATCTTCGGAGGGAATCTTCGCGGGACGACGCGACGGCGACGCGAGCGACGCGCGGGCGTCGGCGCGCGATGGGACGCGACGAGCGATGATGGATGACCGCGCGCGGAGTCGCGAGGGGGCGCGGGACGACGCGCGTCAACAGCATCATCCGCGACGCGGGCGACCGAGCGGGACGGCGGCGACGGCGCGGGGCGGACGCGAATACGGCGGACGAGGGCGCGCGCGCGCGACGCAGGGGTACGGATACGAGCACGGGCACGGGTACGGGCACGGGCACGGGTACGGGTACGGGTACGGGTACGGGTACGGGTACGCCGGACACGCGCCGAGCGGCGGGGGCGGCGGACGCGGACGAGGGAAGAAGACGGCGAAACCGCCGCCGAAAATCGCGTACGCGACGAAGATTAAGCGGTGCGTGAACACCGGGGACGTGAGCGGGGCGTTCGAGTTTTTCGCGCACGCGATGGCGAGGTATAGGTTTGAGACGGCGAATGGGACGTTTAAGCGACACCCGGGCGATCCCGCGACGGTGTGTCCGATGGGGATCGACGAGACGACGTATTACAAGCTCGTCGCGGCGTTGGTCAAGGAGACGCACGCCGATCACGCGAGCGAGGTGGCGCGAGCGATGGCGGCGTTCGGGTTGAAGATGTCGGTCAAGAGATTTACCGAGGTCATCGCCGCGATTCCGTGCCGGACGAGGGCGAAGGAGGCGTTGGCGTTCGTGGACGCGTGCTGTCGAGGGGCGGATCTCGTCGGCGAAGAAACCGCGTCGACGTCTTCGAGCACGGGGGGTGTTTTAGAGTTTGGTGATCTCGCCACGGCGGCGTATTACACGAAAAACGTTCGTCTGTTGGTGATGGAGTTTTGCGAGGAGTCTAATCAAATCATGGAGCGCATCAAGAAGCGGTCGCCGAAATCGCTCGAGCAGGCGGGGACGTGTTCGTTGAACCTCGTGGCGAAACCGTCCAAGCTCAAGGGTGGGCGCTTGTGCTTATCCACACCGACGAGCGCGGACGCGCCAAACGTCATCACGCGCATGGCGTGCTTGAAATCGCTCGAGTCTAACGACGGCAAACGAGGCGTGCAGGTGGGTGATTCCATCCTCGTGCGAAGGTACCAGCCGCCAGTCGAGCAGGAGGAACCCGAATCCGAACCCGAGCCCGTGAACCAAATCGCGGCAAACTCGTCGTTGAAAGTCACCGCGGCCGCGTTCGTGCCGAGACCCAAAGCTCCGAAGCCGCTCGCGGCGCCGGAGACGCCCGTGGAAGAGTACGAAGGCGTGATTGAAATCGTCCCGTACACGCTCAACGAGTTGCACATCAAGCTCGATCACGGCGACGTCCAACAACTTTCCGGCGACGATTGGCGCATCGATCGATTAGCGAACAGAATCACGTACACGCGTCAAATAGAGTCGCTGTACGAACTTCTCGAGCCGAACGATCCGACGAAGAAGGCCATCTGCAACACGAATCCCGTGTTTCGACAAATTCTCACCGCCGGCTTTCAAAGACCGGCGAAAGATTTGGCGGACGAACTCGCGGCGGCGATCGGCTCGCTTAACGTGCGAGGGGATGATAAAACCGATGGTATCGATCAAAGCGGCGCGCCACCTCTCGCGGCGAAGGAACCGCGATTCAACGTGTGCGAAACCCAACCGTGGCTCCCCGGGTGCGAGATGGTCGAGCGCGACGTCGTGCCCACGCTGTGCCAAGGGACGATTAATCCCACGGGCGATTTATCGCTCGCTGGACCGTACGATCGCGTCGTCGACAGCGTGACAAGAATCCACAGCCTGAACACGTCGCAGCGCGACGCCATGAAAGCGGCGTTGGAGCGACGATTGACGTTGATTCAAGGGCCGCCGGGAACCGGCAAGACGCACACGTCGGTGGCCATCGTTCGCGGCATGCTCGAAATCGGGCACGGACCCGTATTGTGCACGTCCGACTCGAATACCGCGGTGGATAACATGGTCGAGGGCCTGGCGAAGGCTGGTGTGAACGTCATTCGTTTAGGGCGACCCGAGGCGGTGCGACCTGATTTGGCGCGGTATCAAATCGAAAACGCCATTCCGCCGGGGGCGACGAAGCACGAGGCGTATGAGGCGCAGTTGCGCGCGGTGCGTTACGCACAAGCCGTGTGCGCGACGTGTTCGGGATCTGGAAGCGACTTCCTCGATCGAATCAACTTTAGTGCTGTGATGTTGGACGAGGCGAGCCAAGTGACCGAGCCCATGGCCCTCGTTCCGCTTGCGAACGGTTGTCAACAGCTCGTCCTCGTGGGCGATCACAAACAACTTCCGCCGACGGTGGTTTCGCGCGAAGCCGAGCTCGCGGGCATGACACTCTCGCTGTTTGACCGCTTGATTCGGGCCGGGGTGAAGCCGTACTTGTTAGACACGCAGTTCCGCATGCACCCGGCGATCAGTTACTTTCCGTCGCTGTCGTTTTACAAGGGTCTCGTGAAGAGCGGCACGCCAGCCGCCGAGCGTCCGGCGCCCAAAGGATTCGCGTGGCCCATTCCGAGCGTGCCGATCGCGTTCTGTCCATCACCTCAAGACGCCATGGAAACTAACGATAATATGAGCTACTCAAACAAAGTCGAAGCCGAGCGAGTGATGAAGATTCTCACCGATCTTCTCCAAGCGAAGGAGTTGCGCGAGTGCAACATCGGCATCGTGACGCCGTACGCGTCGCAGGTGCGACTGATTCGATCGATGTTACGCGCGCGAGGCGTGCGTACGGGCGTGGATAGAGAAACCGGCGAAGCCGGGGTCGAAGTGTCTTCCGTCGACGGCTATCAAGGTCGAGAAAAGGAGCTCATGATAGTCTCCACCGTGCGCGCGAACAACCTCAACACCATCGGTTTCGTCGCGGACGCTCGACGATGCAACGTCACGCTCACGAGGGCGCGAAGAGGCGTCATAGTCGTCGGTCACGCCTCGACGCTTTCACGCGATCGACGCACATGGGGCCCTTGGGTGCGGTGGGTGCAGAAATCCGGTCTTACGCTCGGCGTCAAGGGTCGACGCGAAGACATCGAGGCGGTGCGAGCGATTGAAGCGGACGTCCAAAACGCGCCGGCGAGGCGACTCGTGCCCCCACCGCGCGGACTCGTTCCTAGAGGTATGCGTTAGAAATGACACGACTATTGTACACACACACGAAGATTCTTTTACGAAAACTCGCAAAACCAGCGACTCGATTCGCCACTCTCGGGACGAGGCATCTCGCGCGCGTCGTCTCTGTTCGACGAAGCGTCGGCGCCGTCGTCGCCCCTTTGCTCGAATCGCACATCGGCGTACTCTCCCGCCAGGAGTTTCGAGAATCGCTCGTCGAACCATTTCGCGAACGCGTCGTCGCGTCGCACTATTCCCTCGTCCACCGCGAGTTCGCGAAGACCCTGATACGCCGAGGGAAACTCGAGACATTTTCGCTCGCCGCCGAATCGCTCCAGCGCGCGCTTCATGCGGTCGTTCTTCACGCGCTTCTCCCCGCGCGAAGCCTCCTCGCGCGCGACCGGCGCGGCCGGCGCCTCGGACGCGCCGTCGCGCGCGACGCCCACGAGTCGCTCCGCGAACGCCACGGCGTCTCGTCGCGACATCGGAAAGTCATCGACGACGTTGTACGCGTCGCTCGCGGCTTCGCCCGCGCGCATCGTCGCCGCGATTAAATTCACCGCGTCTCGCACGTGCACGCGACTCGTGTACGCGCGCGACGCGCGCGCGCGCTGACTCGCGCTTTCGCTCTCCCCCCTCGCCCTTCGCTTCACCGTCTCCAGCGCGTTCCTTCCCGGCCCGTAAATCCCTCCGAGGCGGTAGGAGACGACTTTCAATTCGCCGTTCGCCGCCTTCGCGAGCGCCGACCATCGCTCTTCGGCGTCGCGTCGCGTCTTCGCCGTTCCCGACGCCGCCCGGCGCGCGCTCGTCTCGTCCACCCATCGTCCCTCGTGATCGCCGTACACCGCGGTCGTGCTGCAGTACCCCACGAACCGCGTCCTTCGTCGTCCCGCGTCGTCCCGGCGCGCCGCTTTTAACGTCCTCGCGAACGCGTCGTACACCGGATCCCTCCACCCCTCGCCCGTCTCCGCGCTTACCGGCGGCACGGCGACGATGACGTGCGTCGCCCGCTCGACCATCGCTTCGATCGCCTCGGAGTCGCCTCGCGTCCCGCGCCACGTCGTCGTCGTCTCGTCGTTCGCGCCGTCGTCGAGCGTCGTCCCTCGCACGACGTACCCTTCTTTCGTGAGCGCTTGAGCGAGCGCGCGTCCGAGGTACCCGAGCCCGAACACGAACACCTCGTCGCGCGTCGCGCGCGGAGCGTCATGAGCGCGTCCCGGTCGCGTCGTGTGCCGCGTCGCGCGCGCGTCGACGCGTCGGGCGCGGACGCGGACGCGCTCGCGCGCCACTCCGTCGCGCGTCGACATGGCGCTCGACGTCGCGTCGCGATGCGTCGCGAATCTCCGTCGCGTCGACGCGCGCCGGCGATTCCCGCGTCGACGCGCCGTCGCGTCGTCCTCCGCGCGCGATCTGCTCGACGCGATCGCGCGCGAGGCGGACGACGACGCGATTCGCGCGCGCGTCGACGAACTCACCGAAACGTTCGAGCTCGACCGCGCGTTCGGTGGCGACGGCGACGCCGTCGCGGCGGCGCTGCACGGGACGTGGAGACTCGCGCACGCGTCGAAGAGCGCGTTCGATCCGCGCGCGCCGCTGGGGAGACGGACGGACGCGACGACGCCGGGATTGGAGGCGGCGTTCGCGACGCTCTTCGACGACGCGAACGCGAGCGGGAGCGGGAGCGGGAGCGCGAACGCGAGCGGGAGCTCGTCGCCGATTCAGCGCGCGGTGCTGTCGAAACTCAGCGATGGTGGGTTCGCGGTGCGACAGGGGGTGCGATTGCGCGGCGAGGCGCGAAAACGTCGAGTCGACCAGGCGGTGTGCTTCGGCGACGGATACGGATGGTTTCGGCTGAGCGCGAACGCGCGCCTGGACGCGCGCGAGGGGAGGATCGATTACGGGTTCGATTTAGCGTACGTGGACCTGAAGAAACCGATCGCGGTGCGAGTGCCGTATCCGGTGCCGTTCAGGTTGCTCGGGAAGGAGGCGATGGGGTACCTGACGTGCGATTACGTCGGCGACGGCGTGCGCGTGTGCACGGGGAACAAGGGCACGACGTTCGTCTTCGTCAAGGAAGACGACGACGCGCTTCCGTACGCGAACGAATTCTACGACTAGCTTAGCGTTATTACAAAAGTACATTATCACAAAAGGACGAACGCGACGCGCGCGCGCGACGAACGTCCGCGCGAACAAAGTCACCGCGTCCGCGCGCGCCGCGTCGACGCTCGAATCGCGCGCAACGCGCACGCCGCGCCCGCCAACTGCGCCGCCGCGTTCGTCGCGCGCACGCGCCCCACCGCGCTCGCGTCCCCGACCGGCACGTCCCAAATACCATCCGTTCGCGCCCGCGCGACGCGCGTCGTTCCGTCCATCAGCGTCGCCGCCGCGCCGAAGTCGATTTCGATCCTCGCCGCGCCGCCGCCCGGCCGCGTCGCGCCGTATCGCGCGTGCGCCATCGCCGCGAACGCGAGCGCGCGTTCGTCGCCGTGCGACGCAGTCGTTTGAATCATTCGTCGCGCGCACGTCACCGCGCTCTCGCTCGCGCTCGCGCTCGTTCGTTCGCCATCCGCGTCGCCGCTCGTCTCGCACGTCCACCCGTCGCTCGCGCGCGTCGCCGCCCGAATCTCATCCGCGTCGAACGTCGCGCCCGGAGGCAGGCGAACCGAAACGGCGATCCAGCGCGCGTTCGCGGGCGCGTCGTCGATCGTCATCGCCAGCGCGCGATGGAACCCGCGCCCGCGCGGCGTCATCGACGCGCGGAACGATGACTCGGCGCGGAACGAATCATCGTCGTCGGAACGCCTCGACGACGCGTCGAGCGCGTCGCGGAGCGCCTCCAGCGCGTCGAGCGCGTCGACGTCGACGCCGTCGCGCATCCGAACGGCGCGCGCCGACCGCGTCGGCGTCGCGGCGCGTTTCAAAGTGTCGCCACAAAGCGTCGCGCATGCCGTCGCTCGGCGTCCCCGCGTGGCGCGTCGCCGTCAAGGCGGCGCTGAAAAAGAACGGCAAGAGCGCGTGCGCCAAGTTCGCGCAGTTGGCGACGGTGCGCGCGTCCACGGGCGCGCCCGCGGTGCGAACGGTGGTGTTTCGGGGATTCGGCGACGCTTTTCGGGACGACGACGACGACGACGCGCGCGACGACGGCGACGAAGCGAACGCGCTGACGTTCTGCGCGGACGCGAGGTCGGAAAAGATCCGAGACATCGCGGGCGACGCCAGGGGCGAGATCGCGTGGTACTTTCCGGAGACGCGGGAACAGTTTCGGGTGACGGGGACGCTGGCGTGCGCGACGAGCGAAACCGCGGCGAAAGACGCGAGGGGCGAGGCGCGGAGGCGGAATTTGTGGCGGAAAATGCGCCGGGGGGCGAGGGGACAGTTTATGTGGCCGGCGCCGGGGGAAACGCGGGCGGAGGTGGGCGAGGGGGGGCGAGATCCGCACGACGTGGACGAGGACGACGCGCGCTTGGACGACGAGACGGTGGGCGAACACTTCGCGTTGGTGGCGCTGCGCGCCGATCGAATCGATCATCTGTCGCTGAGAAAGAACGAGCGGGTGATGCACGAGATCGTGGACGGGACGTGGACGTCGACGCGCGTGAACCCGTGATTCTTTCATTTATTTCATTCATTCGAGACGCGACGCGTTTTCGATTGCTCGCGCGTAGTCGTGCGCGTAATCGTGCGTGTGACAAACAAACAAACTAAACGAACGAACGAACGAACCTACGCCAAGCCCGCGAGAATGACGCCGAACACGAACGCGCGCTCGCCCATCGCGGAGTCGCACGCGGGCAATAATCTGTGCGCGCACGTCCAAAATCGTCGCTCCTGCTTATCCCACCACCCGTCGCGCATCGCGTTTTTCGCCGCCTTCGTCTTCATCGCCGCGACGCCGAAATCGTTCAGACTCTTCTGATACTCGATCGGCAGGTACGGTCGAACCAACCGTTCGTGCAGCATCGCGGGCGAAATCTTCACCGCGTGCATCCTGAACAAGAGCTGCGTCGTCCCCCAAAACAGCGCGAACGGCGCGAACAACCTCTTGAGCGCGATTTTTATCCCGTAAAACGCCGCGAATCCGTACAGCGCGCTCGTCGCCATGTCCCCGAGCTTCGTCGCGCGCCGTCCGCCGTCTCCGCGCCTTCGCGTCGTCGTCGTCGTCGCGTTCGCCTCCCGCGCGCCTCCCGCGCCCGTCGCCGTCGCCGCCGCGAGCGCGAACGCCGCGCGTCTCGCCCCGCGCGTCGCGTCGTCGCCGTCGCCGCCGAACCCACCGCCGCCACCACCGCCGAGCCACCCCCCACCACCGCCGAACCACCCGCCGGCGCCGCCGTCGTCCGTCGTCGTCGTCGCGCGCGTCGTCGCCGACGACTTTTCGATCCCATCGCGCGTCGTCGTTCGCGTCTCCGATCGCGTCGTCGACGCCGTCTCCGATCGCCGCGCGCGCGCGACGTCGCGACGATTCCCGCGCGCGTCCTCGCGCCGTCCGACGCCCGCGACGGCGACGCGCGGCGTCGCGAGACGGCGCATCGAATCGAGCGCGCGAATGAATGCGCGAATGAATCGACGCGCGTCGCACTCCGCCGCGCGTCGTCGCGATGCCCGACGCCGCGTCGACGCGCGCCGCGCCGACGGCGTCGACGGCGTCGTCGACGACGCTCGCGATCGGGTTCGAGGGCAGCGCGAACAAGATCTCCGTCGGCGTCGCGCGCGCGGACGGGACGATCCTGGCGAACCCGCGGGAGACGTACGTGACGCCGCCGGGCACGGGATTCCTGCCGCGAGAGACGGCGAAACACCACCGAGACGTCGTGGTCGAACTCGCGCGACGGGCGCTGGAGGAGGCGAAAGCGTCGATGCGAGACGTGGACGCGGTGTGCTTCACGCGAGGGCCGGGGATGGGGGCGCCGCTGACGACGGCGGCGGCGTGCGCGAGGACGCTGGCGCTGCTGTTCGATAAACCGCTGGTGGGGGTGAATCACTGCGTGGCACACATCGAGATGGGAAGGTTGGTCACGGGAGCGCGAGATCCGGTGGTGCTGTACGCGTCGGGAGGGAACACGCAGGTCATCGCGTACAACGAACGACGGTATCGAATCTTTGGCGAGACGATCGACATCGCGGTGGGGAACATGCTCGATAGGTTCGCGCGCGTGTGCGGGCTGAGCAACGACCCGGCGCCGGGGTATAATATCGAACAAGAGGCGAAAAAGGGGACGAAATTCATCGAAGGACCGTACGGGGTGAAGGGAATGGATGTGAATTTGAGCGGGATTTTGACGTTTTACGAGACGTACGCCAAGGAGCACTTGGGCGCGGGCGAGGTCACGGTGGCGGATTTGTGTATGTCCATGCAAGAGACGGTGTTTAGCATGCTCGTCGAGATCACCGAGCGCGCGATGGCGCACACGAATGCCAAGGATGTCCTGATCGTCGGCGGGGTCGGGTGCAACCTGCGCCTGCAGGAGATGATGGCCATCATGGCGAGCGAACGAGGAGGGAAGCTGTACGGCTTGGACGAAGACGGGCGAATGGACGATCGATTTTGTATCGATAATGGCGCCATGATCGCCTACACAGGTTTGTTACAGTACGAAAACGGCGAGACGACACCTTTGGAGAAGACGTGGTGCACGCAAAGGTTCCGCACGGATGAAGTTTTAGTGACGTGGCGGTCCGAAGCCGTCAAGCGACCGGCGAGCTGCGAGCCGCCGACTGTGTGATGTAATTAATATTAGTCATTAGCTTTTTTTGGTTCGCGATTTCATATTACGCTGCTACTGCGTGTGTTCTAATCGCGCTGTCGATGACTTTTCGATGATGGCTCCGCACGCGTCGCCGCGAGCGTAACGCACGGCGCCGGAGAAATTCGCCAGCGCGAAACCTTCTTCGCCTTTGTGGGCGTTGGAGACCAACGCGTGAAACGTCTCAACGTACCTGACGAGCGAATACGCTCGTTCGGGCTTGGCGCGAGCGACGAGGGCCAAAAGGACGAGAAGTAAATCATCGGCGTTCATGGGATCGTCTTCGTCGCCACCCGCTTGACGGATGCGCGTGGAGACGTCCACGAGGCGCGTTGCCATGTGCGACGGACTCGACAAATCGCCAAGCGATGATAGTGAAGCGATAATATCTTCGTCGTCGACAACCTTCGCGTATCGTTCGACCTCCAGGCCGAGCGCATCGATGGGTAACGACGCCAACTGCTCGAGTCGAATCGCGGTGAATTCGTCTTCGCGCGCAAACTTCGGATGAATGCCAACTTTGAAAAGTTTGCGCTGCACGCCACCCGTCACGTAGCCTTCTACGACTCTCAACAACGAGTCGCGATGTTTCGGCGTCGTCGAACAGCTCTCGAGCCGACCACCGACGTTCACCAACGTCTTCAAAAATACCTCACACATGTCCTTCGCGCGACGGCGCCAATACTCTAACAAATCATCCCCGTCGAACATCTCGCCGTCGGCGTCGCGCACGCGCGTCTTCACCACCCACGCCTCTAAACGCTCATCCATAGCTGCACATACCACCTTGGCTTCGGCTAACGAACGCACTGCTCGACGACAATCGTCCGCGGTGACGAAGGCGTTCGGCGCTCCCCACAATCGTTGCGATTCTGCGGCGATTTCATCCATCACGCCCTCTCCGACAGTCATCACCTTTTTTCCCGGGAAAACATCCGGTAAATCGCGCGCCACGAATCGCGAGCTCACCTCTTCATCGCTCGACGACGACGACGATCGCACGATCTCATCTTCGTCGTCTCCAAAGAAATATCCCCCCCCGCCGCTCCCCGAGCTTCGTCTTCGATTTCCAAACGACGACGACGTCCTTCGAAGTCTCTCGCTCGACGCCGGCGTCGCCGTCTTCCTCAGCACCACTTCCATCTCTTGTTCCATTCCTAAATCTATGTTTTCGATCGCGCGCGCGCCCGTGGGCGTCCCTCCTCGGCCTCGTCTCGCGTCCGCCCACTCGTCGTCGTCCTCGGCGAGGAGCGACCGCCAGAGTTCGGAGAACCATCCGCGCACCGTCGCCGGTGGCGCCGTTCGTCGCGCCGGCGTCGTCGCGCTCGACGACCGCATCAACGGCGACGACTCGCCGCGACGCGCGGGCGTATTCGCGTCGTCCTTCGACGTCGACGCGTCGTCGACGACGCGACGGCGATTGGCGTAATCTTCATCTAAAAACAGCGACGCGAGCTCGTCTATGACGTCGGATGACGGCCGACGACGCGCATCGTCTTCGTTCGCGTCGTCTGATGTCATCGTGTCGACGAACGACGGCGCTCGCGCGCCATGCGCGGCGACGATTGACGCCCCATTCGCGAGCGCGCGGGGCCGAAACGGCGCTCGCTTCCGGCTCGACGCGAGTGAAATAATACGTCGATCGCTTATTACAACATCATTTGACGAATATAATGCAAAACAACACTCGACGACGGCGCTCGCATCACCTCGCGGTGCCGCGCGCGCCGTCTACGAGGGCGACGTCTTGAGAAAGCCATCGGCGTCGCGTCGTCAAAACATTCGACTTTGCGAACGCTCACCATTGGAGCGCTTACGCGACGACGGCGGTGATGGCGTGGATGGTGGCGTTGTCAACCTTGATGTCGTTCTTCTTGTAGTTGAACGTGGACGTGGCGACAGTCTTACCCGACACCATGGTGACCTCCGCCGGCATGTTCGCCGCGGTGAACGCGCCCTTGGCGACGTGGTTCAAGACGACGTCCTTGAGGCCGTCGTAGGTCATGATTTCAACCTTGGACAAGCCTTGCGCCTTGCAGAAATCGGCGAACGCGTCATCGTTCGGCGCGAACACGGTGATCGGGCCCTCGCACGTGAATTCAGCCTCAACGCCGGACTACGATTCGTCAACGCGCTCAGTCAGTCACGGGCGTCATCATCGCGTCTTCTTTTCCGGGTGTTTCGCCACGCCCCGACAGCGCCACCGCATCGCGCGCGCGCCCCCGTCTCGCGCCCGCGCGACGGTGCCGCCGTCCCGCGCGCGCGCTCCAATCGACGCGAAATAATTTTCCCATTCGTTCGCGCGCTCGCGCGCTCGCTCGCGCGCCCGCGCGCGCGCGCGACGACCCCTCATGCGATGCCGCGCGCGTCGATCGCTTATCCACACGCGGTCGCGCGCGCGCGGGTTTTCCGTCGACGCACCTTGGTGATCGCGGCGCCGAAGAGGGAGTACGACGCAGCCTTGGCGATCATACCGAACGCATCGTTGTTGTACGCGCGCTGTGCGATTCGGATCGATCCACCGTCGTCAGTCGCGCGCGCTTCGCGTCGTCGTCGGCGTCATCGTCGCGGTAATCATCATCATCGCGCGTCGCGTCGTCGTCGTCGTCGTGGACGCACCGCGCCTTCTTCGCCACCCTTGGAGTTACGGCGAACGATGGAGTTACCGCGCTTGGCGACGGTGTGCTTGGTCGTGGCGACGGCCTTGGCGGAGACGGTGAACTTTTGGGCGAGCATGGCGAATGTGTGCGTGAAAGAGTGCGGGGCGACGCGCGCGCGCGACGGCGCGGACGACGTGCGATCGCGCGTCCGATCGCGTCCGATCGTCGCATTGGAGATGCTTTCAGACCCATGTGTGCGCGCGCGAGTGGTGAAAAAATACCGCCCACCGAATCCGACGTCGTGGCGCACTGAATGCGCATACGCGTGTGGGTATCGCCGAATGTCCGAACGACGCGTCGCGCCCGCGCGCGCGAATGCGCCGAAAGCGCCGCGCGCGGCAGAGCGCGCGCGACGACGGACGCGCGCGCTTCCGAGACGAGAGCGCGCGCGCGTCGAATAACGCGTTGAGAGGTTCGCGCGCGGAGGCGGGTCGCGCCCGCGCGGGCCGCGTCGAGCGACGCGCGCGGGACGCGGACGGATTTCGATTCGTTCGATTGCGATTCGTCGCGATTGCGTTTGGTCGGCGAATCGCGCGCGCGCGCGGGCGAATCGCGATCGAGCGCGGGACGCGCGCGCGGTGACGAAGGCGCGATCGCGCGGACGTCATGGTGGCGATCGGGACGTCGAACAGCCGAGCGGGGGATAGCGAGGAGGCGCGCGTGCGCAAGCTCGTGCGGGACAGAAAGACCGCGAGCGCGGAGACGCGAAAGGCGAAGTCTCGAGGTCGAGGACGATTGACGACGTCGCTGGCGTCGTTCAAGGAGTCCAGCGCGCGGGAAAACGATGGAGAGGGAGATGAGGATGAACAAAGCGGGTACGGGATTCTTTCGATTGATAAGTTGATTTCGCTGTCGCCGACCGAGGCGGTGAAGCGGCTGGTGGCTTTCGGCGAGGATTTGAGGGGAAATTTCGTGGGATTGGCGGAACGCGCGGGGAGCGCGCGAGAGTGGGCGCGACAGGCGTGGCGCGATGGCGAGTTGTATCATCAATCGCTGGTGCAGATAGTGATACGTTTGGAGCATAAGCGGCTGTTGGACGAGCGCAGGTTCGCCGCGCTCGATCAAGTTTACGCGCAGACGAGCAAGAATCCAGACGAAGCCGAGCTGAATGCCGCGATTGGCAAGTTTGATTCGATCGTGCGGCGCTTCACGAGCGATCGCGAACACATCGACAATTTGTATCGGACAAAAGATGCGGCGGCGGAGGCTGCGAAGCGGGCGTACACGAAAGAGATGGAAAGCGCGATGAATGCGACGTCGCCGTCCGGCGAGTCGAATACGCCGAGGGATCGCCTCGGAGACGCGTACGGAGACGAGGACGACGATGTGTCCGAGGATTTCACGGACGATGCAGAGAAGTCGCAAAACTCCGATGACGTCAGGTACGACGAGTTGGCGGAAGAGTTGAAGAACTCGCCCCTTTTACAAACGGCGAGCGGCAAGGTGGCGCGGTCCAAACTCACACACGCCGCGTCCGTGGACGATGGCCCTGCGTCGTCGTCGCGACAGCGCGATGATGCGCTCGCCGCAGCCGTCGAATCGGACGACACGATGACGCAAGTAGGGCGGAACTTGAGCGAAATTGCGAAAACAATGCTGAGCGAAGAAGAACCGTCAAAAGGGGAAGTTTCTAGACGTCCAAACCTCGCGCCGATGCTCGGCAAGAGTTTGAGCTTCTACTCCTCAACGTCGGTCAACGATGACAACGACGCGCGTAACGTGCTCAGTTCGTTTGGACGTACGGTGAACGAACTGTCAGATAAGGAGTTGCGTTCGACCATCGTTCGACTGGTGCGAAGTTCGATTTGGAACGCGTTTGAAAACGTCACCTCTTCGCCCTTTGCGTACTGGCTCGCCGTGTTTTACATCACGCTCATCTTTGCATCGTCGCTTTCGTTTTGCATTGAGACGTTGCCGGAATACAAAAATGGCAAGTCCAAGAACGTGTTCTACGGTATCGAGTTATTCTCAGTCATCATGTTTACGATTGAGTACGTCTTGCGGTCGCTGTGTTGTCCAAACTATCGAAAGTTTGTCAGGCAACCTCTGAACGTGGTTGATTTGTGCGCCATTCTTCCGTTTTATCTCGAAGCTATTTTTCCGCTTTCGGTATCCAGTCTTCAGATTATTCGTACGATTCGTTTGGTGAGAGTGCTGCGAATCGTCCGGCTTGGGGTGAAATTCGGACGCTTATCCATCATCGGATCGTCGATCAGGGAATGCATCGACATGCTGTTGGTTTCGCTCGCCATCGGTTCAGTGTGCACGGTGATTTTTTCGACGCTCATCTACTATGCTGAACACGGCGATTACGTGGCGAGCTTGGACATTTACGCGCGGAGAACGGACGTTTATTGTGAAGGACTGAGCCAGAGCGTCACATCTATCTATCAAAGCGACGGTACGCTTGTGAGTGGATGCACGCACGTGGAGAGCCCGTACAAGAGCATCCCCGCGAGCTTCTGGTGGTGCATGGTGACATTGATGACAGTCGGCTATGGCGACCACGTGCCGGCGACAGGTTGGGGTAAACTTGTGGCGTGTCTCACAATGGTGACGTCGGTATTATTATTAGCCTTGCCGATTTCAGTCATCGGCACAGAGTTCACTCGTCAGTGGCTCAATTATAAAGTCGACTCCGAGTTCGAAAGGGATAAAAAAACCGTCACGCCGAGGTGTTACAGATTGTTCAAAGCGTTAAAGGAGCAAACCCGCAACGCACAAGACGCGCAACAGGACTTGCGTCAAAGAGCTTTAGATTTGGACGATCGAGTGCAGACTATAAAGGCGCTCGTGTCTCGTAGAAACGCTGAGACCGCCTTTCTTCATAGAAAAATTGCCGGTCGTTCGACGTTTTCGACGTCGGGCATGGAAAAAGTGCAAGGGGCGCTCGACATGGATGACTTGGATAGCGAGATGCATCAAATGTTCATGAGCCACAGAGATTACAGAGCGACCGCGCGCGAAGTAAAAACTATTTGGAGTGGGCATAAGCTCCTAAAGTTTACCGAGTTCCTGATCTCCGCTGAGCACGTTTTGGACGGGTTGTGCAATGACGATTACGACATGGTGACCCAGGAGTTGGACTCGTTATTCTTTGACGTGTGGCGCGCGCGTGCAAAGTTGGCGGCGACGTTCGGAAATGAACGACGAGGGACTGCCGCTCCGGCGAGTGTCGCGACTGAGGGCGGCGCGTGAGGAGATAAGTACCGTAGTATTAATTAATATCAACGCAACAACGCGACTTTGCTTTCACAGCGCGTACAAGGCGATGCGCGTCGGTCCTTCACCCGACGGGTTTTTGACGCGATACTCGAGCGACACGTCGTAAGCACGCGGTCTGGACTTTGATTTAACCATAGATATTCTTCCCACGATGGAGTCCGTCGCTTGATCGCCCAACGTGATCGGTTCGCGGAAGTGAAGCATCGTTTGCACCCAGTGCGTCTTTTTCGCCTCCGGGCTCGTCGACAACATCACGGCGAGGTCGGCGCAAAATCTCTTTGAAAACTCAGTGTCAAACCACAACACGATGCCGTGAGTTTCTTCCCCTATACGACCGTCTTTCGCCGACAACGAAAATTCCGTGGTGAACTCTGTGTCGGCGATGGAACACGTGGCGAGGTCGAGCTCGCACACTTGCGAACCGGACGTCGTCAAGCGCGCGCCGTCTACGTGCGTCACCACCGCCGTCTTCATCGCGCCCTGAAACAGCTGCTTCTTGATTTCTGGCATCTCGAACCCGTACACGTCCTCCCAAAACGGGAAGTCAGTAGCCTTGCGATCGAAACCAGCGATATGAATCGTGGCTATGTCGGGCAACACCGCGCCCCCGGGCTTTAAAAAGCGATTCCTCGCCACGAGGACGGTGTCGAGCATTGACTCGAAAAGCAAACCGTAGCCCATCCATTCGGAAACCAACACATCAAACGGTGCACCTGGAATATCACCTTCTATATCTTCCAATTTCCCGTAAACTATTTGAATGCGATCGCTAAATCCATTGTGCTTCACGTTTGCCTTGGCGACTTCGGCGATGTGCTTGGCGCCGTCGACTCCGACGACGGCGCTCGCGCCCCCTCTGGCGGCAAACATGCTTAAAATCCCCGTCCCACACCCAATATCGAGAACACGTTTCCCTTGGATGAGCGTCGGGTTCTTTTCGAGCGCGTCTCTGTACGCATCCGTGCGCGCGGTGTCCCCGATCATGTCGCGATGAATGTCAAAGTAGGAGTACGAGTCAAAGTACCCGTCGTCGACCTCTTGCTTCAGTCTCTCCTCCGCCGTCGTCGGCGCGCGTCGTCGACTCGTCGCCGGCATCGACACCATCGATTCAGCGGCGCTCTTCTTCACCGCCGCCGACGTCCCTCGACCGAGCGTCTCCGTTCCCTCGGCGACGACTGGCGAAAACGCCTCCGCCACGCTCGCCTCGTCCACCATCCCCGCCGCCGTCATCACCTCACACAATCGCACCCTCAGCGCCTCGTTCTCGACTCGCAACTTTCGCGCCATTTCCTCCTTCGACGGCGTTCCGTCCTCGTCTTCCCCGTCCTCGTTCTCTTCCTCTTCCTCTTCCTCTTCCTCTCGTCCCTCCACGTACGCCTCCCATCCGAAGAGCGCCCCGTCGTCCTCCAGCGTCGGCTTCAGGTACGCGTCGTCGTCCCACGCCCGCGCCTTCGCCCCCGCTCGAATCGCCTCAACCATCGCTTCCTTCGTCATCGTCCCTCGCTTTTTCTCCGCCTCCGCGCGCACGTAATTCAACCACTTCACGACGTCGTAGTGCGCCTCCTCGCACCCGCGTCCCCGCGCGACGTCTCGCGCGTCCAGCCCGTGCGCGTCCCGCGCTCGCCGCAGCGCCGCCGTCGCGCTCGCGTGCGCGACGTCGGCGTCGATCAGGTCGCGCACCGCGTCCTCGAGCGCGTCGTCCTCGCCGTCGTCGTACGCGTCGGCGTCGTCGTCGTCGCTCGAGCGCGACATGGCGGCGGCGACGAAACGACGCGCTCGAGGACGACGCGCGGGATCACGAGCGGTCGCGCGTCGACGCGCGACGCGCGCGGCGCCGGTCTCGCGATTCGCGCGCGCGTCGGCGTCGCGTCGCGCGTCGATCGGCGCGCGGCGGTGTGGCGACGGCGGCGCCACTCGTCGGCGCGAATCGCGCGCGCGCGACGCGCGCGATGGACGCGGCGCGCGCGAAGCGGCGCGAGCGGGCGCACAAACTGCGCGCGCGCGATCACGAGGCGCGTGACGGCGCGCGCGACGCGACGCGAGGGCGACGCGTTCGGGAATTCGCGACGCGGCTGGGATTTCGCGACGACGCGCGGGGACGCGGGCGCGACGAAAGGATCGAGGCGCGCGACGGCGCGAGCGCGCGACTGACGAGGGCGAAAGATTCGCGCGCGCGCGCAGAACGACGCGCACTTGAAGAGGCTGGATGCGATTTTGGGTCGATTGCGGCGCGCGCAGCCGACGCTCTCGGCGACGTTCGACGCGGCGGCGCTGTCGAAACAGATCCAACGCCTGCTGACGGCGGAGGATAAGGTGCTGGGAAGCGGTGGATGCGGAGAGACGTCGACGTCGGGACGCGGACGGCGAGATGGGTGCGTGCGGGTGCCGCACGAATTGTGGCGAGACGCGACGCCGCGAGGGGCGCTGTTCGAGGCGCTGCAGACGTACGTGGAGTGGCGACGGGAGGGGAAGCTGGCGAAGGACGCGAGCGATGACGACGGGCGCGAAGAGTTCGAGGGATACTTTCGAGCGGTGCGGGAAAAGTTGATCGAGCGCGGACATTTGGGGTTTGTGAAAATTTACATCGCCGACGACGTGGAACGCGCGAGGGAATTGAAGACGCTGGCGAGGGCGATGCGGGCGACGTTGGCGGCGTCCGCGGATGAGCCAGGGGTGACGCACGTCCTACGCACGGATGATTCGGTGAATGACGACGAGATCGAGGACGGCGCGTTGTGGCGAATCACGGAGACGAGAGTGGCGACGTCGAGTGGAAAGACGGAGCAAAGGTTACACTTTTGGTTTTATCCGGATTCGTACGACGCCTGGTACGCGGATTCGTCGATTAGTGGTAAGGGGAAAGCGCCGTGGGCGCCGGAGACGAGCGTGATTTTGAGAAATAAAGCGGAGAAGAGAAACGACCTGCCGCACAACGTGCGCGCGCGATGGTTGCGCGACAGTCACACGTTTAACGAGTGGATGAACGAGCTCGATTACGAGTACGACGTGACGCGCGAAATGTTGAGCGCGCCGCGGCACGCGTGGGATCCATCGAACGCGCCACAAAACAAACGCGCGCGTGCGCCCGAAAACTTTGAGGGTGATGCCGAAATTCTCGCTCCAGGAGAAGAGGAACGCGTGCCGTGGGGGTTTGCCGTCACGCGTCGTCGCGTCGTTCGCGCGCATCCAGTCGTCGCGGCGGCGGCGAGTCAAGACGACGGCGCACTCGTCTTGCAAGACGACGAAGAACTAATCACGAAAGAGTTCATGATTGCGAAAACGCTACGCATGCAGAATATCTCGGTGGATCAGTTGCCGTGGAATGCGACGCCGTCAATGCGCAAAGCCGAGCGTAAAGCCGAGCCTTTAACGGAGTACAGAGTGCCGACGCACAGCGCTTGGTTCAAATGGGGCGAAGTTCACGCCATCGAAAGACGTGCGTTGCCAGAATTCTTCGACGATGATGACACGTGTCAAAAGTACATCGCGTGTCGAAACGAAATCATGAATCAGTTTCGCTTCAAAGGCCAAGAGGTTACGTTGCATGAAGTGTCTTCGTCAAGAACGACAAAAAATATTGTCGACGCCGCCGCGCATCAGAGAATTTTCTCATTTCTCGAGCAGTGGGGATTGATTAATTGGCAATTCACATCCGGACGTGATGTGATTGACTTGAAACAAAAACCTCTCGCCGCGTGGCGTCGCATCGTCACTGGCGAGGATGGCGCGGCGCGTGTCGAGAAGACGGATCCCTTAGCCGCCTTCAAAGGGACGTTGTTCGAGTTTTCGAAATGTCGTGCGACGACTGCGAGTGGTTTACACCCGCTCGAACCGCAGTCGAGATATGCGCCGTCTTCGGAAACGCAACTCGAGCGTCAATCTTTGGATGCGTTGTTTGCCTCTCACGACGCGCTGTCAAAGCGTGGGGTCGACGTCAAGTTTGCGTGCAACGCGTGCGGCGCTGATTTAAAGAGCACTGGCGTTTTTTACCACGCGTTTCTCACGCGTGATTTTGATTTGTGCCCATCGTGCTTTTCCAAAGGCGTGTACCCGCACGGCCAAGCGAGCGGCGACTTTGTCAAGGCAATGTACCCAGACTTTCACGCCGAAGCCGTCTCGGCGGACGAAATCGTCGACGACGCCGAGTGGACGCCGCAGGAGGTCGCCGCCCTGCTCGATGCAATTTCGCAGTCGAATGAGTTAAATTGGAACGATATTGCTTCTGCGGTCGGGACAAAGAGCGAGGATGAGTGCTTGAAGCACTTCGCGCGCATGCCCATCGAAGACGCCGCGATTGAAAACATAGAGCGCGAGTTACTTGTGCCGCGCGGCGCCATCATCGATGATGAGGGAGCCAAGATCCTCGATCCTGTGCCTTTCTCATTCGCCCCAAACCCCACGATGGCTCAGCTCGAGTTTTTGGTGAGCATGATCTCCCCTCGCGTCGCCGCTGCGTCGGCGAAAGCCGCGCTGACGAAAATCGCGCTCGGCGGGTCGCTCGACGCCGCCGACCTCAACGTCGACGGTCTCGCCGCTGCCGCCATTCAAGCCAAGATCCTGGCCCAAGACGAAGAACACGAAGTTCATCGCATCATCGCCAGTGCTCTGGACGTCTTGCTGAAAAAGCTCGAAATTAAGCTCAGATTCCTCGGCCGACTGGTCGACGACGAGCCGGAGACGGCGAGCCGTCTCGCCAAGCTTCGAGAGGAGTCCGCGCGCAATCGAACGAACGATCTGTACACGCGCGACGTGCAATCCGCGCGACACAAGGAACACATAGCCACGATTCATCGTTTACGACAGCAGCTCGCCGGTCTGTCGTCTTAGTCGCCTCGCGCTTGCAGCAACAAAGCCGTAAGCCGTCACAACTCGCCTCGCCTCGAAACATGACCACCCGGCAGTTGACGATCCAAATCGTCTCCGACGTCGTGTGACCTTGGTGTTACGTCGGCGTGAAGAACCTCGACCGCGCGCGCGCCGCGCTTCGTCCCGACGTCGCGTCCTCCCGGGCCGTTTGGCGACCATTTCAGCTCGTGAGTTCTCATGATTGGCGGCGAATGGGCGCCGACGTCGCGCGCGCGGGCGTGAACAAGCGCTCGTGGTACAACGAACGATTCGGCGCCGATACGGTGGCGACGTTCGAGCCCAGGCTCGCGAGCGCGTTCGCGAAGGCGGGGATCGAGGGCGCGTACACGCTCGACGGCAACACCGGCGACACGAGACCTGCGCACCGCGTCGCGGCTTACGCCGAGGAAACGCACGGCCCGGCGGCGCAGGACGCCTTCATGCGCGCCATGTTCCACAGATACTTCATCGAAGCGCTCGCGCCGTGCGACGAAGCCGTGATGAGAGACGCGGCGAGCGCCGCGGGTTTGGACGAAGCGGCGGTTTCCAAAGTGCTCGCCGACGGCGAGGCGTCGCCGTTCGAGACGGTCGTGGAGGAGCAAATGTCGGCGACGCGCGCGCGCGTTCGCGGCGTGCCGCACTTCATCATCACGTGCGACGGCGACGGTGCGTCGCGAAAGATTGAGATCGGCGGCGCGCAACCGCCCGAGGCGTTTTTGGACGCGTTCGCCGAGCTTTTGGATTTGGACGCCGACGACGTCGCAGCGACGAAGTCCTAAAACGACCGGCGACGATAACGTGACCGCGGTGGTTCGTAAACGCGCGCGTCGACGCGCGCGCGAGAGCACCGCGCGATTAATTCCATCGACACTCGCCGTCGCGGCTCCTGCGCCTCGCCGGCGCCCGCGTCCACACTTCCAGCCTCCTCGCGCGCGCGCGCGTCGTCATGTCCGTCGCGAACGCGCTCGCATCGACGCAGCGCATCGTCCGTAACCTTCGGAACGTCCCCGTCGCGTCCTCGCGCGCGACGCGCGCGCGCGCGATGCGCGCGACGCGCACAAAGTCGCTCGCTGAAGAAATCGAGATACAGGGCGTCCATCACGTCGCGGTGATTTGCGACGACCTCGAGCGCTCCATGGCGTTCTACGGCGGATTGCTCGGATTGAAAATTAACCCCGAGCGTCCGGAGGATAAATTGCCGTACCGCGGGGCGTGGTTGTGGATCGGGCCGGAGATGATTCACTTGATGGAGCTGCCGAACCCCGACTGCGCGCACGCCGAGTTTCGTCCGACGCACGGGGGGCGAGATCGACACTTTTGCATCGGAGTGAAACGCATCCAGCCCTTGATCGATGCGTTAGAGCGAGAAAATATCGCGTACACGGCGAGTAAGTCGGGGAGGCCGGCGATATTCTTTCGGGATCCAGATTGCAACACGCTCGAGGTCGTCGAGGGGCTGGAGTGGCGTTGAGCGGCAGACTTTGGCAGGGGGTACGTTAGAGCGTAGGGCGCGAATTATATGTATGCTATAGTAGAAATATTCAAAGAATTTGGTTCGTTTACTAGGTGCTAACTCGTTGGTTTCACTACTCAACGGACGTCGCGTCGACACCGCAGAGCGTCGTCGGCGGCTTTTCGATAACGTGCCCGGGGCCCCAGAATCCCATGCAATCTCCCGCGCACGTCGCGAGCTCGCGCCCGGAGTTGCGACAAAACGCGACGTCACGGCGATCGCACGCACCGCCCGCCTCGCGACGTTTGAGCTCGGCTTCCATGCGCGTAAAACATTTGCGAAGCGTGCGTCGCTTGTTCGCCGTCGATTTTGGATCCGCGTCGAAGAGCTCCCGCTCCATGCACTTCATGCGTTCGATCCGCGCCGTCAAGTCCTCTGCCGTTAAATGAGGGACAGCATACATGGAGTATACGCCATCGAGATTGGCGTGGTGCGAACACGTCCACTCGCCGCGATTCGACGTCGACGTTTGACACCGCTCGCAGAGGACGAGTGGGAATCTGCAGACGACGCAAACTGCGCAGCTTCGAAGCTTTGGTTCACCGTCTCGACATCGCTGACAGTTCCACACCTCTCCGTCGCAATCGACCTTCCCGCTCTTTGGCATCACCCCGCGCTTATCGAACGTAAAATTCTTCCCGAGAAACAAACATTCCTCGCTCCCGCCGTACGCTTCCAAGTACTCGTGAATGCCGCCTTGTAACTGATAAACTTTCGCGACATCCGGCGCTTTCTTCTCTAAATAAATCGCCGCTTTCTCACACCGAATGCCTCCGGTGCAATACATGAACACCTCCTTCCCCGAACTCTCTCGCGCCGCCGAATCCAAAAACCGTCCGAGCTCTTGCATGTTCCTCGCGTCCGGGCATCTCGCGCCTCTAAATTTCCCCACGATGCTCTCGTTTTCGTTCCTCAGATCCAACACCGTCGCCTCGCCGTCGCGCGCCTTCAACGCTTCGTGGAACTCTTTCGGGCTCAGGTGCACCACTTTTTCGCGTCGTTCGTGCGCCAATCGCTCGCCCCATCCCACGAGTTCGCGCACCGTCTCGACGCGCGCGTCGTGGAACACTTGCTCGCTCGCGAGTGACGTCTTGTAAGGCATCGTCTCGCACCCCGGCACGAGCTCGCGGAGCAGCGCCTGGAACATCGGCAGCGCGCCGGACCGTCGCGATCCGCACGCGGTGCCGTTGACGCCCTCGCGCGCGACCAGCACGCGACCTTTAAAGTGCGCCGCGTGTTCGGCAAAGAAACTTTTGAGCGTCGACGCCACGGCGTCCGGGCGCTCGATCGCGGTGTAGGCGTAGAAGAGCACGACGTCGTGGACGTCGTCGCCGTCGGGCGCGGCGGCGTCGGGCGCCATCGCGCTGGGCGTCGCGCGAGGCGCGACGCGTTGTACGGCGACGGCGGGCGGCGGCTGCGGGACGGAGGAACGAAGGAGGAACGACTATCGAGCGCTGGGCGCGTCCCTACAAACAAATGATTCTAACGTCGCGCGCGCTCAAAACGTGTGCGAGCTGGTGTCGGTGTTGGGCATGTCGCGGCCTTCGGGAGATTTCGTGTACAGACTCTCCTGTAGGTACGTCGCGATGCGCGACGACACGGGCCGAATGTCGGGATCGTTCTTGGCGTCCAACTTTGGAAGAAACTCTCGATGGATGAGTTCGAGGACTTTGACGAACTGACCGCGATACGCCGCGTACATGCGAAAGCCGGCGATTTTGAGGAATGAGTCCAGAGCCACCGCGGTGTGGCGATTGGGCGGACATCTGTTCAACAGACGCGCGAGCCATCGCCACGCGGCGTCGACGCCGTGTGGGTGATTCGGCGCGTCGACTTGTAAAAACGCGGCGTAAAAGAGCATGCTACCCGTCATGCGATCGACGTAGGAATCCGTGGTTTCGAACGCCGTGCCTTCATCGTTTTTGACGTACCCCATGAGACTGTAGTATTCGTCGTCGGTGGCGTAACGTCCCGGAACAAACGGGTAATACTTCGGCACCGCGTTGACGCAAACCTCGTGTATGAGGGCGACGAGCAAGACACCAAACCTCGGTACGTCGATCGCGATACTCACCGCGACTTCGGCGAGCGCAAACGCGTAGCGATTGAGTTTGGCCACCTGCACGTCGCACTGCGAGAGCATCTTTTTCGCGATGCTCATCAACGCGAACGTCTTTTGAGGCTCCTGCAATTGCACCAGCAGCATCATGATGTCTCGACTCTTCTTATTGATTTGCTCCTTCGTCGCCGCGATTTGTTGCACGTGCACCACGATGGTGTTCGTGAGTTTCCGGCGTTCCAATTTCGCCGTCGGATGCGACTGATACTCGGCCACCATCGCGCGCGCCTCGACGAGCGTCTTGGCCAAGTTCGTTTCCTGCTCCAACGCCTCCGCCGCCGCGGCGACGCGCGGGATTTCTCCCGTGGCTTTACCACTGACGTAATCGCTCGCCGCCTGCTTGCGCTTCGCTTCCTCTTCGCGCGCCTTTTCCTTCGCCTCTTCCTCCGCTCGCTTCTTCGCCGCCTCGGCGTCCTCCTCCGCCTTTTTCCTCGCCGCCTCCTCCGCCTCTTGCCGCCGCTTTTCCTCCTCAACTCTCGCGCGCTCCGCCGCTTCCTTCGCCTCCGCATCCGCCGCGACCGCGCGCATGACGAGCGCGTCCGTCTCCTCTCTCGCCAGTTGCGCCGCCGCCGCGCGCGCCTCCCGCGCCCGTCGCGCGTCGTCGAACAGCGCCTCATCCGCCGCCCGCAACCGCGCCCCGATCGATTTTACGGTTTCTAAATTCATCGCCAACTCTCGGGTTTCCATCTCTCGCGCCACCGCGAGCTCCAACTCCAACGACGCGATTCGTTTCGCCGCCGTCGCGCGCGCGCGTTCCCGTCTCGCCCTCGCTCGTTCAAACGCATCCTGTCTCGCTCGTCCGACGGCGATGATCGTCCTCGATCCAATCGCGTTCGCGACCGTGTCCACGGAGCCATCATCGCTCGATCCATCGCCGTCGGCTTTCGCTCGCGCCTTCGCTCGCGCGTCTTCGTCGTCGTCTTCGTCCTCGTCCGACGCCTCCGGCGCGCGCACGCGCCTCGCGCGCCACGTACGACGTCCGCGCGCGCCACCGATGACGACCGGCGCGCACACGTCCTCGTCATCGCTCGACGACGTCGACGTCGACGCCACGGCGTCGTCGAACGTCAACGTTCTCGACATGCGCGCGATTTCGCGAATCAATTCCCTCGCCTCGTCGTCGTTCGCGCGCGCTCGCGCGCCGCGCCCCTCGTCGTCGCGCCGCGCGCGCGTCGCGTCGACGTCGACCGCGATTCGCGCGCGCTCGGCGCCGCGCCGCGCGTCGAGGCGTCGTGTGAGGATCATTCTGCAAAGATACCGAGGTCGCGTCGTCAGTTTCCGACGCGCGGCGCGCGCTCGCGGCGCCGGACGACGTCTCGCGGCGCGCGCGCGCGCGCGATCGACGCGCGCGTCCCGTCGCGCGCGCGACGCGGCGGAACGCGCCGGCGCGCGCGCGCGACGCCGCGGAACGCGACCGACCGCTCGCGCGCGTCGGCGGGTCGTCGCGCGCGCGCGCGACGGTCGACGCCATGGCGGTCGCGCGCGGCGCGCGCGCGGTGATGGCGACGGCGCGCGCGCGATCGGGGACGCGGCGAGGCGGACGCGCGCGAACGACGCGCGCGGGAGGGGTCGGGACGACGCGCGAGGTCTCGGCGCGGCGGCGCGCGCGCGAGGGAGGGATCTCGCGCGCGATTCAGGCCGATCACGGCGTGCGAGCGGAATCTGGGGACTCGAACGATGACGCGCGAAGCGCGGCGAGCGTGCGACGGGCGCTGGAGCGCGTGCGTGAGGTTCGAGATGGGTTGTTGGAGATTGCGGGGGAGGGCGCGTCGAGCGAGACGGAGACGTACGAGAAAAGAGTGGCGTTGATGGACGAACTAGAGATCGTTCGCGCGTGGGTCGAACGCGGAGGCGCGGTGGTGGCGATGAGCGAGACGATGTCGCCAAGAGAGCGGTATTTGGTGCGCGCGTGCGTGGCGTGCGGGCAGGCGCACCTGTTTGACTTTCAAGACGACGACGACGCGGGAGAAGACGCGCTCGAGGGTCGAATCGCGCGTTTGGTCGCGGTGTTGGGCAAAGTAGAAACGTTTTATGACATGCTCGGCGGTGTCGTGGGGTATCAGTGCACGGCGCTGGAGCTTTGCTTGGAATACGCCACGGGGGAGCCGGCGATGTTGCACAGCGGGGCGGATTGCTACGGCGTGGATTGCTACGGCGTTCCGGGAGACGTGGATTTTCACGTCCCCCCGGGCGTTGATCTGAGAGCGAGCGATGGTGCGTTCGCAGCCACGGCTGCGCGTTGGGGATTGGAAGAGCTTCCGAACATGGCGGAGATTTATCCGCTCGGCGGCGCCGGCGACAGGCTCGGGTTGGTGGACGCCGAAACCGGCGAGAGCTTGCCCGCAGCGCTCTTGCCGTACAACGGGCGGCCTCTCATCGAAGGCCTCGTCCGCGATTTGACCGCTCGAGAGTGGTTGTACTACAAATTGACTGGTGAGCACCACAAAACACCGGTGGCGGTCATGACGAGCGCCGCAAAGGGTAACCACAGACGGATCACGGCTTTGCTCAAAGAGAACAACTGGTTCGGTAGAGGTGAGGAAAACTATCGACTGTTCGAGCAACCACTCGTTCCAGTGATCAGTATGGATGGCGGCCGTTGGGTGAGAGAAGGCTTCTCGCAAATGGCGCTCAAGCCCGGGGGACACGGCGCCATTTGGAAGCTCATGCACGACGACGGCGTGTTTGATTGGTTGGAGTCTCGCGACCGAACAGGCGGGATCGTGCGCCAAATAACGAATCCGATGGCGGGAACGGATACCACACTTCTATCCCTTTCAGGCGTCGGCATTAAGGGCGACAAAGCGCTCGGATTCGCGAGTTGCGAGAGACACGTGGGCGCCTCAGAAGGCGTCAACGTGCTCATCGAAAAGAAGAATGCTCTGACGGATGAATTTGTGTACGGCGTGTCCAACATCGAGTACACCGATCTCGATCGACTGGGCGTGAGTGATAAAGCGAACGGTGACGGCGGTACGGAAAGTGCGTATCCCGCAAACACGAATGTTTTGTACGTTGGATTGAAGCACATACGGGACGCGCTCGTCGGTTCGTCTCGCGCGGCGTTTCCGGGCATGTTGATAAACCTCACGAAACCGGTGCTGGCGAACGGCACTAAAGGTGGTCGCCTCGAGTGCTCGATGCAAAACATCGCGGACGCGCTCATGCGCCGATCGAGCCATCGACTTGGTCCGGAAGATTTCGATAATTTGCCAACGTTTGTCCTGTACACGCTTCGCCGACGCATCACCAGTAGCGCGAAGAAGAAGCGAGCACCGGAATCGATGAATCTCGCGCAAACCCCCGATGGCTCATTTTTGGATTTACTTCGCAACGCGAGCGATCTGCTGAAGCGTTGTAACGTCGCCCACCCACCGCCGGACGATCAACCCTTGGAGGAGTACTTGAGCGACGGACCAGAGTTCATCTACAGCGCCCTTCCTAGCATCGGCCCGCTTTGGGATGTCGTAGAGCAAAAAATTCAAGGCGGCGAAATCAAGAAAGGCTCAGAAGTGCGCTTAGAGATCGCGGAGATTGAATGGCGTGACGTTTCTGTGCAAGGATCACTCTTCGTCGAGTCGTCCTCGCCGTTTGGTACTACTTCAGCCGAGAGCGTGTGCTTTGACGAATCCGCGTGCGGCCGTTGTCGATTGAACAACGTCGTCGTCTCAAACGCTGGAATCGATTGGAGCGAAGCGTCAAACGTATACTGGAGTAACTTCATCACGCGCCGCGAGCGTTGCTCCATCGTCGTCGAAGGCAACGGTGAATTCGACGCCAAAGACGTCGCTCTCGAAGGCGACGTGCGTTACGTCGTTCCGACCGGTAAGCGACTGATGTTGCGACCGGACGGCGCGGGTGGCGTTCAAGAAACATGGAGCGATATTTCGATGCCATCATGGCGCTGGAAGTATACGTTCGGTGACGACGACCGCGTCAACGTCGTCATGGAAGAACTGAGTTGAGGCGTAACGACGCATCAACAACCTCAAGCAATTTGTCTCGCACGCGCAACGCGCACCTCCCTTGCCCAATTCAATATGTAAAACGAAAATTTATACATTGACGTCAACGTGCAATAGTGTCTACGTCGTCGTGTTACAAGGCTAAGTTTGTACTCGCGGCAAAAACCCCGGCGGCACGTCGGAATGCGAGGCCTCGACGGCGTTGGAAATGGCCTCCGCCGCGGCGACGATTGGTGATTTTCTACGCTCGCGCGGCGTCATGAACTTTGACGCAGGGTCGTCTAGCTCGTCGAAACTTGCGTTGAGCTCGTTCGTCGCCAGCGCCATGGGCACGAAGAGCGCGCGAGCGCTCTTCTCGTCCAAGTATGAAAATTTTTCTCTTCCGATGGCCGTCGTCAAGCGAGCGTTGATCCCGCGTTTACAGCTTGAAATGCACTTCCCACTGCCTCGACATTTCCACCCACGAGGTAATTCCGCATTCAACGCGTCGACGATCGCTTCTGAACCGCTTTTGCGGCAATCCTTGCCCGTGCAAATCTCCACGACGGCGATGGGCACCTCTCGCGTGGCGTCGCCTAAAACCACGGGCGATACGAGCGGACACGCGCCGAGCGTGGCCAGCGCCGTCGGTTGCCGCGTCTCTTTCGTCGCCGTCGTCGAGGACGCGGTCACGTCGAGCACCGCCAAACCGGCGCCCAAGGCGTCCGCCCTGAGCGTCTCCTCGTAACACTTTTGCGACACCAACTTTCCTAGTTTCGCCTCGAGCGAAAACTTATGCCTCCTCTTGCCCGAAGGTCCGTTCTTTTTCTCCTTACCCGCCTTGCCCGATTTCTTCATCTTCATCGTGGACTTTGAAGATTTCGCCTTACGCTTCGCCTTGCTCGCCTTCCTGACGACGTCCGCCAACGCGTCTCGTAGCTTGTTCGCGTTATCCGCCGCCTTTCGCGACGACCTTCGACCGCACGCCGAATCGCTCTCACTCGACGACGACGACGACGACGACGAACTGCTGCTGCTGCTGCTGCTGCTGCTGCTGCTGCTGCTGCTGCTCGAACTCGACCCGCCGCGATTCTTCTTCTTCTTCTTCTTCTTCGTCTCGTCCTCGCCCTTCGCCCTCGTCGCCTTCCTCGCCCGCTTCGTCCTCACCCCCTCGTACTGCGTCTCGTGCGAATCATCCGCGAACCCACCACACGCCTTCCTCGCCCGCGCGCGCGCGTCCCTTCGCGTCTTTCGCCCTCGCTCGCCTCGCGTCGCGCTCGCCCTCGCGCGTTCGCCCTCGCCCTCGCTCGCCCGCGCCCGCGTCGCGCCCGCGGACCTTCGCGCGTCCCGCGTCTCCCACCGCGTCGTCTCCGCGTCGTCTCCGCGCGCGCGCGCGCGTTCCGCGTCCCGTCGTCGCCGTCCCGTCGTCGTCGTCGTCGTCGTCGTTCGCGTCCCTCGTCGCGTCGTCGTCGTCCATCGCGCCGTCGCCGCCGGCGCCGTCCATCGCGACGCCGTCGCCGTCGCCATCGCCGCTCGCGCGCGCGCGTCGCGTCGCGTCGCGGTCCGGCGCGCGGCGTCGACGCGCGCGCCGGATCGAGTGGATAGCGATCGACGGGTCGCGACCCATCGATGGGGGGGTCATGCCGAATGTCCGAACCACGCGCCATCGTACGCGCGCAAACAGTACGCAATGGATAAACGCGTTCGGGTCCGCGATCGGTAATATTTGGATCCTCTGTGTGTGTGTTTATTTTTACCGCGCGACGGCGTGGATGGCATCCATCGCGCGCGCGCGCGACACACGACGGCGCGCGCGATCGATCGAGACGGTCGAGTCGTTCGCGCGCGCGACGGACGCGAACGCGACGGACGCGACGGGAATCGAACGAATCGGCGCGAACGAAGGAAAGGAAAGGAAAGGAAGGATCGAATCGAATCGAATCGAATCGAATCGAATCGAATCGCGACGGAAACGCGACGAAAGGGCGACGAAAGGTCGACCGCGGCGATGGTGCGAGCGACGGGGCGCGCGCGCGCGGAACGCGGGACGCGGGAGGCGCGCGCGCGACGGCGAGAGTCGAGCGAGGGTGGTTCGCGGGACGAGGACGCGGCGACGACGACGGCGACGACGAGCGGACGCGAGACGGGCGCGCGCGAGACGGAAACGGCGGCGCGAACGCGCGAGGGGAATGACGAAGAGGGACGGGCGGGCGTCGAGGGCGAGGAGACGGCGGGACGCGATGGGGAGGAGGAGGGACGCGGCGGCGACGGAGACGCGAGGGAGGGAGACGCGCTCACGGGGGAGGAGTTGGACGTGTTGAAGGCGAACACGACGGGCACGAAGCACGTTCGAGGGATGGGGATGAATGGACACGTCATGCTCGAGGCGACGACGTCGAGCGGTGACGGGAGGGGCGGAGATCAGCCGCCGGCAAAGGCGCGGAAAATCGTCGCCGCGCCGAAAGGGTTGGGACCGCACGCGATGAAGAATGTGCCTTCGAGCGTGTTGGACGAGTCGGAGAGGAAATTGAGACGACCGAAGGTGCAAACGCACGAGGTGTATGGATTACTGCGGGCGCATTACGATTTAGGCGACATCGACCGCGAATCTTTGAAGGAGCTTCCGTCGTACGACGATAAGAATTGGTACTTTTGCGCGTACACGGACGATCCCAAGACGGGCGAGAAGGTCAAGCACGAGTACGTCGCCAAGGTACACAACGGTATGGACTCCTCTGGAGTCAGTCGCGGCGTACTCGCGGCGCAAGAGCGTATCATAGGGTACCTCGCCGCGCACGGCGTCGAGGTTCCAAACGTCGTCAAGTCGAAACTCGCGATGTACACCACGCCTGGTCCGAACGGGACGGTGAATCTCGTCTCCGAGGGCACGCCCGGCGCGAAGCGCGAGTTTTGCACGCGCGTGACGTTTCTCGCCAGCAACCAAGTCGCGCACACCATGCGCGTGTTGACGTATGTGCGAGGCAAAACCATCGTGCAGGTGCCGATGCCGCACTCGATCGACTTTGTGCGAAGGAGCGGCTTATTCGTCGGACAAGTGTGCCACGCGTTGTCCAAGTGGCCTACGCCGAAAGAGATGGAAATCCAGCAGGATCGGCGCGAACTGGGAGACGCCGTTACGCTGCCTTACGTAGAGCAGCACGCGATGTGCTGGAAGGTGCTCACAAGTCGCTCGCGCTTGTGGGATCTTCGCTTCTTCATGGACGTGCAGCACTTCATGACGGATCTCATCATGCGCGAACTCTTCGAAGACGAAACGCGCATCATGATGTGCAACACCGTCTTCAACGCCTTCAAACACTTGGTGCTTCCGGTGGCGGACAAACTTCGCATCGGCATCTTGCACAACGACTTGAACGAGCAAAACATCATCGCGTTGGAATCAGGGCCAGATCCCGTCAAGTTTCCAGCGAATGTAAAGTTTGCTGCGATTGATTTTGGAGACGTCGTCGTGTCGTGGCGCGTAAACGAAATTGCCGTCGCGTGCGCGTACTGCGCTCTGGACAAGGAAGACCCCGTGCACGACATGTCGATGATGCTGGCGGGGATTCAATCCGTCTATCCGCTCACGCCGCTCGAGATGCGCGTCTTGCCGTGTCTCATCGCCGCTCGTTTGGTCACGTCGCTCATCATGGGCATGTACTCGTACCATATGCAAATTGTGGGTGAACAAAACGATCACGCGTCTGACGCCGCCGCCGGGCAAGCGAACTCGAACGCGGACCCGAGCGGCGAACCAGCCAGCGCGGATACGCCGAGGGGCAACGTGTACGTACTCACGACTCAAAAATCTGCTTGGACTGCGCTGACTCGCATCTTAACCGTCGGCGCGGAGACGATGTTCAAGAGATTCATCATCGATGCCTACTCTGAAGGGTCGAGCGTCGTCGTCCCGCAAGCGGCTGGGTATCCCGCCTAGACGGTTCGCGCGGACGCCGCGATCGCGACGTATGAGGACGACGAGTCGATGATGCGCGCGAAAAACTAATAAATGATAACATTTAATGTGCAACAGTTTCGTATACTTGTAGTCTTATTAAAAAATCCGTTCAATGATGGAGCGCCGGGACGACGTGAGACGCAGTTAAACCTCGAGCGCGCCGACCAACTCCGCATCGTTGTTGATGGGGTTCTTCGGCTCGAGCTTGACGAGTTCGATCGGCTTCTTGCCCGTTCCATTCGTCGCCGTCTTATCGCAACCCTTTTCCAAGAGCGCCTTGACCGCGAACGGCTTGCCGTACCCGCACGCGTAGTGCAGAGGCGTGTTCTTCTTCTCATCCGTCGCCGTCAAATCCGCGCCGGCTTCGAGCAAGAGATTGAAGATTTCTTCCCCGGCGTCTCCTTTGCCGAACGCGATGGCGTAGTGAATGGGCGTTCGCGAGGACGAATCGCGCGCGTTGATATCCTTGCCGACGGCGATGAAGTCTTCCACCGCCTCGACGTCGCCGTATCGCGCGGCGTCGTGCAACGTCTCAACCTCGGGCGCTTGCACCGCCGCCGGCGCCGCGGCCGCTTCCGGCGGTGCGATCCCTCCCGCCGCGGCGCGAATCGCATCCTCCCCACCCAACGCGTCGTTCAATCGCTGCAAGAAATCCTGATCGTTCGCCCACTTCATCATCGCCCCCGGTCCGTTTTTCCTCAAATCGTCAAAGAAATCCGCGAACGCGGGATCATCCTTCAAACTTGCGATCCTCTTTTGCATGTCGGGATTCGCCACCATGTTATTCATCGCCTGCATCTGCTGCTGCACCATCGGATTCGACATCATGCCTTGCATCTGCGCCATCTGCGCCTTCACCTTTTTCGCCGTCTCGGGATCCTTCATCGCCTCCGCGTACGCCTTTTGCATCTCCGCCATCTTCTTCGGGTCCATGTTCGGCGGCATCCCCGGCATCCCTCCTCCCGGCGGCAGCATCATTCGCACCGCCGCGCGTCCCCGTCGCGTCGTCGTCGCGCGCCCCGTCGCCGCGCCCCAGCCAGGGTTGCGCGTCGACGTCGTCCCGCCCATCGCGCGCCGTCCGCCGAGCGCCGTCGCGCGCGTCGCGCGCGTCGCGCCGGTCGTCGCCATCGCCATCGCCATCGTTCGCGCGCGCGCGATTCGCTCGCTCGCGCGTCGCGCCGCGCCGCGGTCTCGCGCGCCGCCTCGTCGCGCGCGCGGCGCGACGGCGATCGACGCGCGATGGGATGCGCGATCGGATGCGCGATCGCGCGACCCTCGAGCCGAGGTTCGATTCGCCGAGACGAACCTCGCCCGAGGGTCGACGCGACGATCGACGTCGCGCGCGTCGATCGCGTCGACGCGCGTCGCAAAGCGATCGACGCGCGCGGTCACTTTCACGCGCGGTCGCGCCCGTCGCGCTCGACGCCGACACGACGCCGCGGAGCTCGCGCGCGCGCGACGCGCTGCGCACGCTCGGACGCGCGACGCGCGTCGACGCGCGCGCGCGCGCGATGGATGCGCGCGCGATGACGACGACGACGACGACGGCGACGACGGCGACGGCGCGATGGACGGCGACGCGGGCGCGGCGAAGCGCGAACGCGAAGTGCGGCGCGCGACGAGGATTCGCGGCGACGACGACGACGACGACGACGACGACGACGACGCGGGCGATCGCGAACGAAGCGAACGAGACGAGGGTGGATTATAAATCCATGCGCGCGCCGACGACGACGCACGGGTTTAGGCTCGTCAGGGAGGATTACATCGCGGAGTACGACGCGAAGGCGTTCTTGTTTAAGCACGAAAAAACCGGCGCGGAGGTGATGTCGTTGAGCAATGAGGATGAGAATAAAACGTTCGGGGTGACGTTTCGAACGCCGCCGAGTAACTCGACGGGGATACCGCACATTTTGGAACACTCGGTGCTGTGCGGGTCGAGAAAGTATCCGATCAAGGAACCGTTCGTGGAGTTGATCAAGGGGTCGTTGAACACGTTTTTGAACGCGATGACGTGGCCCGATAAGACGGCGTATCCGGTGGCGTCGTGTAACTTGCAAGATTTCAGAAACTTGACGGACGTGTACCTGGACGCGGTGTTTCATCCGCGGTGCATCTCGAACGAAAAGACGTTTGAGCAAGAGGGGTGGCACTACGAGCTCGACGACGCGAGCGGGCCGATGACATTCAAGGGGGTGGTTTTCAACGAGATGAAGGGGGTGTATTCATCGCCGGATTCCGTGCTCGCGCGCGAGTGCCAGCAAGCGCTTTTTCCAGACAACACGTACGGCGTGGACTCGGGCGGCGACCCCACGGTGATTCCCGAGTTGACGTTTGCCGAGTTTAAGGAATTCCACGCCAAGTTTTATCACCCGAGCAACTCGCGCATGTGGTTTTACGGCGACGACGACGTGGAGGAGCGCTTGAAAATTTTGGCGTCTTTCCTTGACGAGTTCGATCGTCGCGAAGTGGACAGCACGATCGCTACTCAAAAGTTTTTCACCGAGCCTCGACGCGTCGTCAAGACGTACTCCACGGGCGAGGGCGAGGACGCTCAAAAGTCCTTCGTCCAAGTCAACTGGTTGCTCAGCGAAGAGCCGTTCGATCCCGAAACTGGCCTCGCCGTTGGTTTCTTGGACCATTTATTGATGGGTTCGCAATCTGCACCGCTTCGCTTGGCGCTCGAAGAGTCTGGTCTCGGTGAAGCCATCGTCGGCTACGGATTGGAGGACGAGCTCCGCCAGCCGACGTACGCGCTCGGCTTGCGAGGCGTGGCGCAAGAAGACATCCCAAAGGTTGAAAAGCTGATTCACGACACCATCGCCGCGATCGCGGAGGAAGGTTTCTCGAACGAAGCGATCGAAGCGGCGATTAACTCGATCGAATTCAGCTTGCGCGAAAACAACACTGGTCGGTTCCCGCGAGGTTTGTCGCTCATGTTCCGCTCGATGAGCACGTGGCTGTACGAGGGCGATCCTTTCGAGCCGCTGCGATTCGAAGAACCGCTCGCGAAGCTTAAGGCTAGAATCGCCGCCGGCGATATCTTCCGTCCTCTGATGCGTCGATTGCTCATCGAAAACACGCACCAAGTCACCGTCGAACTCAACCCGGATTCCACGCTCGCCGAAAAAGAGGCGGCGGAGGAACAGAGTAAGCTGGACGCTAAGCGCGCGAGCATGACCCCGGAAGAGCTCGAAAAGATGGTGCAAGCGACGAAAGAGCTCAAGGAGCTCCAAGAGACGTCCGATTCTCCCGAAGCGCTCGCTTGCGTGCCCACGCTCGCCATCAGCGACATCCCGAAGGAGGCCAAGGGCATCCCCACGGATATCTCCGCCGTCGGCGCCACCAAGGTGTTAACGCACGACTTGTTCACGAACGATATCTTGTATGCCGAGCACTTGCTCGACCTGAAGACGGTGCCGGCACACTTGTTGCCGCTCATCCCGCTGTGGACTCGCGCTCTCGGTCGCATGGGCACCAAGACGAAATCTTTCATCGAATTCGATCAGCTCATCAGCGCGCAAACGGGCGGCATTTCCGTGTCTCCGTTTACGTCTGGCATGCGCGACTCGGATGAGATGGCAGCCTTCATGGTCGTTCGCGGTAAAGCCACGAGCGACAAAGTTGGCGTGATGCACGAACTCATGTCCGAACTCATGCTCGAGGCGAAGTTTGACGACAAGAACATCTTCAAGCAACTCGTGCTTGAGACGCGCGCGGGGATGGAATCTCGCGTGCAAGGCTCGGGCCACAGCGTCGCCGCCGGTCGCCTTGATGCCCAAGACTCGGTCGCGGGCTGGGTGAGCGAACAGATGGGGGGGTTGGCGCAGCTCGATTACCTTCGTGAGCTCGTGAAGCGCGTCGACAACGACTGGGACGGCGTGTTGGCGGATCTTTACACGATTTCGGCGTGCCTGAACAACCGCGCTGGAAGCGTCACCAACTTGACGGCGGATGCAAAGACGCTGGATCTCTCCATGCCTTCGGTCGAGGCGTTCTTGAACTCTTTACCCGCCACGGGCGCTGGCAAGTCTGAACAATGGACCGGGATCAACGCCAAGCAAAACGAAATCCTCACCGTCCCGACGCAAGTCAACTACGTCGGCAAGGCGGCCAACTTGTACAAGGCGGGGTACGAACTTCACGGAAGCTCTTACGTCATCAACAAATTGCTCGGCACGACGTGGTTGTGGGATCGCGTGCGCGTTTCCGGCGGTGCTTACGGCGGCTTCAGCGATTTCGACTCGCACAGCGGTATGTTCACCTACCTCTCCTACCGCGATCCGAACTTGTTGAAGACGCTCGACAACTACGACGCCACCGTTGACTTTTTGCGCAACCTCGAAATCGGCAAGGAGGAGCTCACGAAGAGCATCATCGGTACCATCGGCGACGTCGACTCGTACCAACTTCCCGACTCAAAGGGTTACACCGCGTTGATGCGACACTTGCTCAAGGTGACGGACGAAGAGCGTCAAGAGCGTCGTGATCAAATTTTGGGCACGACGCAAAAGGACTTCAAGGACTTCGCCGACGCGCTCGAAACCGTGCGTGGCGCCGACGCGACGAGCGTCAGCGTCGCCTCGGTCGAGGCGGCGAAGACCGCCGTCGCCGAACGACCGGATCTCAACTTTGTCGTCAAGAGCGTTATGTGAGAGCGTTTAGATAATCTACAACTCAACCTATAGTAGCCGCAATCTAAAGAGAAAAAATGAATTTAATCCGACGAGCCGTCATCCACAATGCGACGCGTCGGCGTCGGCGGCTCCGCGATCAACATCCGCCCACCGCGATCTGCCCCTCGATGTCCAGCGTCGGGTTCTGACACAGCTTTCGCGCGTCGCTCAATGACAACAGCGCGCCCTCGAACTCCGCGCCCTCCACGTTCGCCCATCGTCCATCCTCGCCCTTGCCGAAGCTCGCGTTCGACAGCAGCGCGTTCGCGAAATTCGCCCCTCTCAAATCCGACCCATCGAATCGCGCCTCGTACGCGTTCGCGCTCGCAAAGTTCACCCCGCGCAGATTCGAATTTCGCGCCGACGTCCGGCTCATCTCCGTCTCAGAGGCGTCGGCGTTTTCAAAATTCGTCCCGTCCATGACGACGCCGGAAAGAATTTTCCCTCGCAGCTGCTTCCCCGAGTAATCGCACCCCGTAAGCGTGAGCACCGCCTCCGGCAGCGCGCCCGTGGACACCTCGAGAGAAAACTTCGCGCGCACGTCCGAGAACGCGTCGAGCGCGCGCAGCGTGCATCCCTCGGGCGTGGAGATCGTCGGCGGTGGTTTCTGACCCACCGAGGCGACCGCGTCGGCGTCGAGCGGCGACGTCGCGAGCGCGAGCGAGAGCGCGACCGCGGCGACGCGCGAATGCGCGGGCGTCGTCGTCGCGCGCGTCGTCGCGCGCGCGCTCGGCGCGAACGGCGCCGCGCGGGCGAAGGCGACGCGCGTCATGATGCGGCGTCGAGTCTGTCTAGTCGGCGTCTTCGCTACAAACGCGTCGTTCGTCGCCGGTCGTCGCTCATCGCGCCGCGGATTTCTCCGTCGAAGATTCCCTCTTCTTCTCCTTCTTCTCCTTCTTCTCCTTCTTCTCCTTCTTCGCCTTCTTTTCTTTCGCCGCGCTCGGCGACGCGTCGTTCTCGTCGTCGTCGCCGCGCGCCTCGAAACCGTCGTCGCTCGCCTCTAATCTTCGCGTCAGCGTCAGTTCCCGCGCGATCCCGACGCTCGACGCCGTCAACAGCGACGCATTATTTTCATCGCCATCGCTCGCGTCCGCGACGTCGTACGCGCGCGCGATCGTTCTCCCGAAATCTCCGAGTCTGTATTCGCTCGTCGTCGCCGCGTCGTCCCGCCGTCCCCCGCGCGTCGTCGTCGTCGTCATCACCAGCCCGTCCACGTCCGCCAGCCTGACGTCTCCCGGCACGCGCACGAGCACCAAACTCGACTCGATTCTTTCGTCGTCGTCGTCTTCCGCGTCGTCGTCGCGCGTCGTCACGACGCGATGTCGCCCCGGGACGTCCGCGGCGGCGGCGCGAATTCCTTCGTACGTCGCGTCGTACATCGCGCGCGCGCGCGCGTCCACGAGCGCGCCGATCGTCGTCGTCGTCCCTCGCGTCGTCGTCGTCATCGCGCGTCGTCGCGTCGTCGCGTCGTCGTCCGCGTCGTCGTGTGACGATTCGACGCCGCATTCGTCACACGGCGACGCGATGCGCGCGCGCGCGCGATCGAGGCGCGCGAGGCGCGCGCGCGCGCTCGCGATGCGCGTCGCCGTCGTCGCGGCGTGCGCGGTCGAGCGCGCGCGCGCGACGCGCGAGGACGCGGTCGGGACGAAAGATTTCGCGCTCGAGCGCGTCGGCGACGCGCGCGCGTGCGTCGCGCGGCTGTGCGCGTCGAGCGACGCGATCGCGAGCGTCGACGCGGCGACGGGCGCGATCGAGTGGCGCGTCGCGAGCGAGGACGCGATCGAGACGTTCGCGGCGGACGCGGCGCGCGGCGTGGCGACGACGACGTCGGGACGGGCGGACGCGCGAGGGAAGACGATCCGTGGATACGATCTGCGCGACGCCCCGGGAGCGCTGCTGTGGGAAGATGTCAGCTACGGGGACGCGCACGAGAGCGAGCGGGCGATGCGGGAGGCGGAGACGCACGCGAGGGACGCGCCGGACGCGGCGGCGGGCGACGGGACGACGACGACGCTGGCGAGGGGGGAAGTGGTGATGCGAGAGACGCGCTCGGGGGAGGTTTTGTGGCGAGCGAAGGTGCGAGAGGCGGTGGTGGACGTGGCGTGGGCGCGGGTGTTCGTGGAGACGACGCGAGAGACGGCGTACGCGGTGGGGCGCGCGAGAGACGGCGGCGCGCCGTGCGCGGCGGCGATTCGCGTCGCGGACGGCTCGATCATCGGCGCCAAGTGCGCGGGTTCGAAGCACGCCGGCGTCGAGGGCGCGTTCACGATCGTCAGCGGTGAGAAAAAGTCGAGCGCGCTGGCGAGGATGGCGAATGGAAAATTGGTCGTCGTCGACGTCGACGCGTTGGCTCGCGGAAGCGCTCTCTTCGGCGCGGCGACGATCTCGAGCTTTCCAGCGCACGTTTACGGCGACGTCGACGCGTTGGAACCGCTGCGGGGACACGACGTGCGCGCGCAAGAGGCGGCGCAGACGCACGGTTTCGCCGTCGCGCGCGCGGGCGACGCGTGCGCGTTGATTCGCGTCGAGGCGGACACCGGCGCGATGCGCGTCGTCGCGAGATACGACGACGCGTGTCCCGCGTTCACGTCCGTGCACGTGCGCTCGGGGAAAGGGAAATTTGGTCTCGACGCCATCACCATCGGCGTCGTGCGCTCGAACGTCGTCGGTGAGGGTGTGAGAGAGTACGAGCGGTTCGCCATCTCAGTCGCGGACGGCGCGACGCGACGAGTCGGAACTTCTCGCCGCGGCGACGCGCGCGCGCGTGCGGGGCCGCCTGCGCGAGCCTTCTTCACATCGGATGACGCGGATGCGATGATCGTGGTCGACGAGGACGCGACGATGACGTACCACGAAGGGAACGTCGTGCGCTGGACGCGAGAAGAGGCTACCTCGCAAGCCGTTCAAGTCATCTTCGGCGACCTTCCCGAGAAGACGGACGCCGCGGGCGGCGTCCAGTTCACGAAACTCTCCTTGCGCGATCGCTCCGAGCTGCAATTGCTCGCGCTTAAGGCGCGATTCCAGCTCGCCGGGCCGAGAGAGATGGCGCGACTGATCCATCTCCGCAGCGCGGACGCGACCAAGTTACTCGCCAAGAGAGACGCCAACGGATTTCGTAAATCCATCTTGACGCTCTCCGAGCGAGGTGCGATCGTGGCGTTGCACAACGGTGACGGAAGAACGCTTTGGCGTCAATATCTGGGTGGAAAATCCGTTGGGACGTTCAAGAGTCTGATGAAGTGGAAACCAATCGGCGGCGACGACGAAGTCGACTACGCACTCGCGATGGCGAAATCGTCGACGACGACGACCTTCTTCGTCGTCAACCAATTCACCGGAGAACTATTCGGCAAGCCTACGATCGTGGACGTCGCTGCGGCGCACGTGTTGCCCTTCACTCTACCCACAGGCGAAGACGCGCTGATCGTCGTCGACGCCGAAGGCCGCGCGGCGACGTACCCGAAGCGGGCCGAGCCGAGCGCGTTGGACGCGCTCAATAGTCTGTCGTACTACAAAGTCGATCAAACGACGAACGAGGTGCGAGGGTACAAACTTCGCAAAGCCTCGGATGGAATGACGACGATGGATTCTCTGCACACGTGGACGGTGTCGTTCCCACCAGCAGCCGGTTCCATCGTTGGATTCGCAAACAAGCCCACGTCTGAAGAACGCGTCAACTCGTGGACGCGCGTGCCGGGCGATCGCTCGACACTCTTCAAGTATCTCAATCCAAACACCATCTTCGTCGCCACGAGCGACGGAACCGCGGTGCACGTGAGCTTGATCGACGGCGTCACGGGAAGGATATTGTATCGCGTTCGCCACGGCGACGCGCGCGGACCGGTAAAAGCCGTGGTATGCGAAAATTGGGTGGCGTATCACTACTTCAACACGCGAGCGAAGCGGTACGCGATGAGCGTGCTCGAAATGTTCGATGACGGCGAAGAACGGCGAAACTTAGCGGTGGGCGATTTACTGTACGATTCAATTTTGGGAAAAACGCGAAACGAGACGTCCAGCTCGTTGAATCCGCCACCCTTGCGCATCATCGGTCAGAGCTATTACGTTCGCCCGGAAGCCAAGATGATTTCCGTGACGCGTTCGAAGCGGGGCGTCACCGAGCCGGCGGTTCTGCTCGCCACGGCGAACGATCAAGTCGCGGCAATCGATAAGCGATTCTTAGATCCAAGGCGCCCGAACAAACCATCGGCGGCGGACCGAGAGGAAGGTTTGATCCCGTACACCGAAGTCATTCCGATTTTTCCCGGAAGCTGGGTCACGCACAAGCGCGTCGTACACGGCCTTCGCGGTCTCGTCACGGCGCCCGCCGAGCTCGAATCGTCTATTCACTTCGTCGCTCATGGTTTGGACTTGTTTTACGCCCGCATCACCCCGAGTCAATCCTTTGACGCCTTGGACGATGATTTCAATTATGTATTGCTCGTCTTCACCTTGGTCGCGCTCGCCGTCGGCGCTTTCGTGACAAAGCGCGCGGCGGATGCGGCTGACGCGAATCACGCGTGGCGATGATCGCGCTTTACCTCGATGCGCGTGGTCTCGATTAGCTATAGTTACAGCAAGCTGGTTGTGAAATCTAAAATCTATCGTCATTTCGCTACGCGCCGAATTTCTCACACACACCCTTGGCGAACCAAAAGTCGACGCCGTCGTGCTCGTCGCGCGCTCGTTCGCGAGATTTTCGGCAGTACACGCGAGGGTCGTTGTAATCGCGCGACTTCACTCCCGCGTATCCATCCAACGTGGTTCCAGCATCGATGAGCCCCCAGCCTTTGGAGTTGATGCGATCTTGCGCGCTCAAAATCGCGGTCTTCGCCGCCATACCGGCCGCCATGATGACCACCGGCGGCTCGTCGAACGCGTCGCCGATTTCGAAAATTCGCTGTACGACGGAATCCGCGGCGCCGTCGCCGCCCATCCCCTTCCCACTCGCGTCTACGAACGCGCTGTGCCCTATGAACGGCAACCCCTCGACGTGAGGTGGCCCCACTAAAATCACCTTGCGCTTTGCCTCGCGAACGACGTTGATGTACCCGTCGACGCCGTTCTCCTTCCACATCGACCTATCGTCGTCCCCCGGATCACCCATCGGCAAGAAAAAAAACGCGTGCCCGATCGTATCGTTCACGTCCACGCCGTCCATCGCCGCGTTCCAATTATTCCGCAGCGCCCCGTTGCACAGCCAGTGCACGCCGACGTTGAGCACGCAGTTCGGCGTCGCGCTCACGCTCATCAGCGCCCGCACCGCCAGTCGCATCGGCGACCCATCCCTCGCGCTCGAAATCATCTCCGCGTCTCCCCAGCGCGCCCATCCGAATCCGACGCGCGCGCGCGTCCTCCGTTCGACCTCTCTCACGAGCGCGAAGTCGCGCGTCGCGAACCGTCCTCGCACGTCGCGCTCGTTCGTGCACGCGCCCTCGTCTTTCGCCCCCGCGAGCAGCGTCGCCTTCAGCGTCGACCGCGTCGCGTCGTCTCGCGCCGCCGTCGCCGCTTCCGCGCCCTCGCGCGCGTCGTCGTCGACGGACGTCGTCGCGCTCGACGTCGACGCCGTCGACGACGCCTCGCCGCCGGACCGCCACCGCGCGCCGACGGTGACGCACGCGACGAGCGCGAGGGCGCACGCGAGCGCGCGCTTCGCCGCGCGCGCGCCGCGCGCGCGTCGTCGCGTCGCCATGCGTCGCCGCGCGCGCGCGCGATGGATGGATGCGTCGCGCCTTCGATCATAAATTACACGCACTCACTGTATACACATACCCGAACGTCCGAAGATTTGGATATATAAATACACGCATTCGAGCGCTCGATCGCCCATGACGCGATCGTGCCCTCGCCCGCGCGTCTCGCGGCGACGGCGCGCGCCGCGCACCGCGACGCGTCGCCGCGATCGACGCGCGAATCGCGACGGGCGCGACGCGCGCGAGGCGTGGATCACCGCCGACCGTCACGTCGCGAGCGCGCGAATCGCGCGCCGCGGCGACGTCGCGAGAGGATTCGATCGCCGCGCGATCGAGATCGCATCTTCTTTAATTTCCGCGCCGACGAACGCGACATGAGCGACGACGCGAGCGATGCGGCGGTGAAAACGACGGAGGAGGCGGCGGGCGTCGTCGAGGCGGCGGGCGCGGCGAGCGAGGCGACGGCGGCGATGGAAGAGACGACGACGACGGAGGCGGCGGCGGCGGCGGCGGACGACGACGCGGACGAACCGCGAGTCGACGCGAACGACGGTTCGGGGAAGGCGGAGAGAATGGATGAGGACGAAGACAGCGATAGCGAAGACGCGGGGATTCGACGACGACGGAGAAAGCGGGCGATGGAGTTGGATGAGGAAGATTACGAATTGCTCGAGGATAACCAAGTCACCGGGTTCAAGCGCAAGGAGAAGAAGAAACGGATTCAGACGGCGGCCGAGCGCGAGGGCGCGAGCGCGGGAGCGAAAGCGCCCGGGACGATCGCCGATCTCGAGCGTGGGTTGTTCGGGGACGACGACGAGGAGGCGGACGCCGGGGGGGAAGCGGCGGCGGACGAGGGCGCGGCGGCTGGGGCGGCGGACGAGGCGGCGAAACCGCCGCCGGCGCAGCAAGGTTTAGGGTACAGCGATGACAGTGAAGACGAGATGGACGACTTCATCGTTCGCGACGAGACGGATGGCCCGCGAGAGACGAAGGAGGAACGTCAGCGAAGATACGCGTCCGCCATTCCCGGTTTGCGGCGCGATCAGCTCCAAGACGCGGCGGACATCTTTGGCGACACCGATGAGTTGCATCGTATGTTCGCCGCTCGTAATCGCACTGGTGGCGCCAAAGAAGACGTCGTGGAAGAATTGAGTGAGGACGAAGAGAGTGATGGCGACGAATTGGACACGTTTATCGAAAAGGACGGAGCCACCGAGGAAGACTACGAACAGGCCAAGGCCGCGAGTGATGCGCGAAAAGCGGCCAAGGCGGCGAGAAAGAGTGCAGGGCGAAAGTCATCGGGCGGCGAAACCAAGGATTGGGCATCTCAAACCTTCGAACCGTCCGTCATCAAGGAACAGATGTTGACTGCGAAGGATGACGCGATTCGTGCGCAAGATTTACCAGAGCGTCAGCAACTCAAGCCACGTCCCGCGCACGCGCCGACGGATTGGGGCATGGAAGCGATGTGGATTTTTGATCGCATCATGGGTAGAGACTCGATCCAAAACAAGCCGACCGTGGAAGGTTATTCCCTTCTGTACGGGGTGGCAGATTACGAAAACGAAAACGACCGCAACAATCGACAAGAGCAAATTGCAGGCCTGCAGGAAAGTTTGCCGCAAGAAGAAGAAGAGGAAATCACGCGATGCATCGCGTTATTACTCACTCTCACTTTTGACCACCACTTGGAGATTCCGTACATCGTCTCGCAACGTCGCGATGATTTGCTGCCTCTGTTGCGAGGGCGCGCCGAGGAAGCGCGTCCGGCGCTGACTGAGGATGGCGACAACTACCAACGACTTCTGAGACGTTTCGATGTCATCGATGCCATAATGGAATGGGACGAACGATACGTGAAACTGGAACTTCGCAAGGCGAGAATCGCGTCGGCGCTTGAACAAGCCGCGAACGAGAAGGGTGAAAGCGAGCAAGGCCACGTCGCACGCCAGTGCATGGAATTGGTGCGAGTCGCGTACTTGGATAAGCACGTCGACGATGCCGAAGCCAAGGCAAACTTGTTCTTTGCTTCACTCGATGCAAACTCAAAGCTTCGTCGACCGGGTCGCAAGACGCAATACGACGCGCACGTCAAGCGAGGCATTCGCGACCTCGTCAACATGTCTGGCCCCACCGCGGAAGCTTTCGGCGAAGCCATCAAGAGTGGAATCCCCAGCGAACTCATGGCAAACTTGACGCCAGAAGATGTTGCCAAGGTGTACTTTGACCAAGGGTATGCGAACAGCGATGAAGTGATGCAGGCATTTGTGAACGTGGCGGCGACGGAGATTGGCGCAGAGTCCGAAGTGCGCAAATGGTTCCGGGATGAATTTTTGGGCCATGCCACCATCACGACGCAGCCTACGCCGGAAGGCACGGATATCATCGATCCATGGCATCCAATTGCTCCGGTGAAGCGCTTATTGAAGATGCCCGTGTACATTCTCCAAGGTGAACAATTCGCGCAGATTCTCGAAGGCAAGCGTCGAGGGCTACTCAAGGTCGACATTGGTTTCGGCGACGAGCGCTTGACCAGCGTGATTGAGCGCATGGAAAAAGCGTACTTGAGTGAAAGCATGAGTGATCTCGCGTCGACTTGGAACGAAGTACGTCGCAGAGTGATTCGGGCCGCGCTCGAAGAGCACCTACTTCCGACGTTTTCGCGCGAGACGGCGAGTCAGCTTGCGCTAGATGCAAGAGACGCATTGAATCGCGCGTGCGCTGACGGCGCATGGAACTACATTTGTCACGCCCCTTGGCGTCCGGCGAACACGGAAGACCAAGATATCGAAGTGCGCGTCGTCGCCGCCGTCTCTGGTTCGCCCGCCACATTCGTCGCGCTCGATTCAGCCGGCGAGCTTGTCGACTTCATTCAATGTCATACCCTCGGGCGCAACATCGGCGGGCCCGGAAACGTCGGTGGCGCGCAAATGATGAATCAACAGGATGAGATTCAAGCGCTCATGGATTTTATCGTTCAACACCGTCCTCACGTGTGTTGCGTCGGCGCGAGCGGTATGGATTCAAAGCGCGTGAAAGAGTCGCTCAACCTTGTCGTCGGTCGCATCATCGAAGAGCAACCGCGCGCGATTCCAGAAGAAGTTTCCGAAATTGCAGTTCACTTTGTGGACGATTCTGTCGCGAAATTGTGCGAAAACGCGAAAGAGACCAAGGCAGAGATGCCCGAGCAGCAGCCGTCTGTGTTGCGCGCCGTGGCGTTGGGTAGAGGTCTGCTGAACCCCGCCGCCGTGGTGGCTTCTCTCGTGAGCGGTGGCGAAGTCGCTTCGTTGAGAATGTGTCCGCTACAAGATTCGATGCTGAGCAAAGACGATCGCGTCGCCATCGTCGAACGCCAGCTCATAAACCTTGTGAACCAAGTCGGCGTCGACGTCAACATGGCTAGCGCGCATCCATGGTGCAGCGTGTTGCTTCGTTACGTCGGTGGTCTCGGCCCTCGCAAGGCAACCTTAGTGATAAACGCTGTGCGCACGACCGAAGGTGGCGTCGTTGACTCGCGAGAAGATTTGAAATCGGCTTTGGGCGAGGTTGTCTTTAGGAATGCGGCGAGCTTCTTGCGAATCACCGAGGCGGACATGCTTGATTCCACGCGTTGCCACCCCGAGCGTTACGAGCAAGCGATGGCGATCGTAGTGAATGCTTTAGAACTCGAGGCCAACCTTGCGGCGATGGATAAGTACGAACGCGAGCGTATCTTACAAAAAGTGTTCGATCCGAAAACGTGGGAGCAAAAGGTGGCGCCGCTCATCCTCGAAGAGTATGCCGAGTATTTGGAGTCGGAAGGCGCGGGTAAATCTTTGGAGGCACTTCGCGAGATTCGCATAGAGTTCCGTCATCCATTTGAGGAGCTTCGTCCGCCGTGGATGCCACTCACCGCTGAAGACGAATTCGCTTTACTTACCGGAGAAACCATGCACACGCTGAGCGCGGGTAAACTCATCCAGTGTACGGTGAAGAAGATTGAAGGTCCTCGTGATGGCCGAGGCGCACGCGCCGTCTGTACACTCGACAGTGGCCTCACTGGTTACGTCGAAAAGTACGACGTGAGCGACGATCAAAGCTTCAGCCGCATCGAAGAAAAAGTCGCCCTCGGTCAAGTCATCACGGCGCGCGTCAAGCCGGACGGCGTCGACGTGCACAACTTTTCCGTCCAACTCGCGTGCAGTTCTTCGGCGCTGCATCCCGATGAGACGCTCCAGTGGGAGCAACACTTGCATTACACGGAAGCAAACGGTTACTACAGCATGGTGAAGCAGCCGGGCGAGGTGCGATTGAAGAAGCAAAAGTCGAAGAAGGATATGCAAAAGAGAACCTTCGTGCCGCGTAACATCGATCACCCCAACTTCCAAAACGTCAGTTGGGCAGAAGCCGTGGAACGACTCGATACCGCGGACATCGGAGAAGTCATCATTCGTCCGAGTGGAAGAGGCACGAAAAACATCGATTGCTCTATCAAAGTGTACGACGGCGTTGTCTCTAACATCAACATCAAAGAGACAAAGAAGGACTCTGGCGTTGGCAACCTCGGTCTCGGTACTCCGCTCATCATCGACGACGAAGAGTACGAAGACTTGGATGAAGTCATGGCGAGACATATCGAACCGATCGTGTCCAACGTCAAGCATATGCTCAAGCACCGCAAGTTTATGCGCGGATCGGCGGAGGACATCGACAACGCCCTGAAACAGCAACTTGCCCGTAACCCGGGTATCCGCCCGTACGCCCTCGGCGTAGTCGAGCAGCGAGTGAACAAAGGCATGGTGTTGTTCTGCATCTCATTCATCATGAGTTCCAGTGGTCGTGTGCACCATGAGTACATTAAGGTCATCCCCGCGGGCTTCTACTACCGCAAGATGGAGTTCCCGTCCGTCGATCGTATGTTGGCCTACTTCAAAGTCAACTGCTCCAAGCCGCCCCCGGGCGCGCGCGATATGGACAACGGCGGATGGAACTAATCAGCACACACACACAAACACACACAAACACACAAAACAAAAAACCTACATTAGTAAATACGTTGCAATCACGACGCGTACAAATCTTAGCATCTTAGCGATTCGGCCTCCGAGACGGCCCTCGACCGCACACTCCCGCGCGACCGGTTTCGTGCCGACGCGCGACGTCTCGCCGCGCATGACTGACGACCTCGAATGCGTCGATTTCGCGCCCCCGCGCTCGCCCGCGACGCTCGAGCACGACGGTGGACGATTCTTTGACGACGATTCGCAAGACTTTGCAAACTTTGTCGGCGACGGCGACGACGAGGACGAGGACGACGTGTTCGATACCGTATTCTCCGCGCAAACCCGCATGCGCGCGCGCGTACTGGAGCGCATTGAGTTACTTGCGTGTAAGTTCGCGCAGGACGCCCTGCGCGCGGGCGATGGTGCGAGTGGGGGAATGCCCGTCGTGCGCGGCGATCGCCTCTCGAGATCGAATCGGCGCTACGAGAACGGGGAGGCGATCGATGAGGATGACCCGAGCGATAGCGACGAGAACGACGACATCGGAGGCAAAAGAAACGATGAATCACGAACATCTTGCGTTGTCGCCAGGTTTACGGGCGATGGAAACGCGTACGAGCGGTTTTGGGATGTTTTGAGCGTGCTCGCCAACGCGTTGCGACGGACCGATTGCGAGAGCGGCATGTCGCTGCGCGAGCTTTATTACGTGATGAATAGTCGCGGTCGACGCGGTGGTTGGCCAAGTGGTTCGACGCAAACGCGCGTGACGGAACATCAAATCGCGGCGACGATTCGGAAAATATCACAAGCTCTGGGTGCGCCCAGAATTGCCCTCGGAATCGTTGCGGCTTCGAAGGGGCAGGTGGCTGGTCGATGTCACATCGAAACCGCCTCGGGCGCTCGATTCGATTGCACCGCGTGCGGGAACGATGGGTGGGCAATTACGGGTGATTTATTTGAGCTCGACGCGACGAAGATTCACAGCGACGCAGCGTACGTGATCGTCGTAGAGAAGGACGCCGTGTTTAATCGTTTGTGCGCCGAACGCGTCTTTGAAAAGTTGCCGTGCGTGCTCGTCACAGCGAAAGGATTTCCAGATTTGGCGACTAGGAAATTTCTCCACTTGTTGCGACGCGCGCTCGAGGACAACGACCGCGGGAACGAGGCGCAGTTTTTCGGGCTCGTCGATTGGAATCCGTCGGGTTGCTGGATTCTGTCTACGTACACAGTCGGAAACTCGTCGAGCGCAATGGACGTGTCAGAATACGTCACGCCGCTGAAATGGATCGGTTTACGTTCGCAAGATTTGTATTTGATCCCCGAGTGCGCGTTTCAGGCGTTGTCGAGCCGAGACGAGGCGATGATTAACAACGCGCTGAACGAAACCGCGGCGACGCATCCGCTGAGACCTTTCGCGAGCGAGTTAGAAGTGATGCAGGCGCGAGGTCAGAAGGCTGAGATCGAAGCGTTATACGCGAATGATGACATCTCTTTCTTGCTCACCGACTTCGTGTCGTCCAAGATTGCGGCGTTCGAGGAGGAGTGACGGCGCGTCTTCATCGTAAATCTTTCCAATCATATAGTATTACCATTCGTTCGTTTTCATTCGCGCTTAAAAATCATATCAACTGTTTTACTGTACGCATCACATCGCATCGCATTTATTCATCCGTCGCGCGCTCGTCGGCGTCCAAGTTATCGAGCGAAAAGGTTTGCTCGGCCTCGTACGTTTGGTACGCTTTTCGCGCCATTTCTTCGAGTTCTCCGCCGCACAATTCTGAAATCTCGCGCCAGAGCGGCTTAGGAAGCTGAATCACTTGTTTCAGCGACAACTCCTTGGCTGCGGCGACTGGAAACCACACCCCACGCTCGCACTCGCTCTCTAGCTGCCCGGGCGCCCAGCCGCAATATCGGGCGAAAAATTTAAATTCGTCGGCGTGACACGTCGAGCCGTCTTGCTGCACCAATTCACACGCGCTGTCGTAGCCGCCGAGATACACCCCGGGTAAGACCTCGACGCTCCCCTTCACGTCCTCTCTGCCGTGCAAAAAACTCACGGTGCCATCGCCGACGTCACCGCCAAAATACAACGCGTTCTTCGCGAACGGCCCGTTTGCTTCCCCGCTCACGTACCCCATGTCGTACTGCGTCGGCCGGTTCAAAATAACCCCCATCGACCCATTCTCGTGATGTTCGAGCACCAAGATGACCGCTTGATGAAAATACTGCTGCGACATCCTAAACTCGTGATCGGCCGCGACGAGCAAGCACCCCTTCTCCGGCGCGCCGATGACGTGCGCCCACGGCGCCGACGCCGCCAGCCTCGGATTTTGCGTCTCCAGCACCTTCAAATTTTCCTCCGACACCGCCGCCGCGCGCGCCCGCTCTTCCTCCGGCGTCACCGCGCGCTCGCGCGCCAACAACTGCGCCCGAAATTCCCGCCAATCGCTCTCCAGCGCCGGCGCCACGTCCTGCGTTCGTCGCTCCGCGCGCGTCCTCGTCAGTCCCCCATCGTCCCTCGCCCCCACCGCGCGCGTCGCGTCGTCCCGCGCGCGTCGCGTCGTCGCGTCATCACGCACGTCGCTCTCCGGCGCGCCCTCGCCCTTCGCCGCGCGCGTCGTCCGCCGTCGTCGTCGCGCGCGTCCGCATCGCGACGCGACCACCGTCGTCGTCGTCATCGCGCGTCCCGTCGTCGCCATCGCGCGCGGTCGGCGCGCCGATCGACGGCGTCGTCGTCGTCGTCGTCGCGTTCGCGTCCGTCGCGACGCGCGCGCCGCCGTCGTCGCGCGTCGCGATGCGCGCGCGTCGCCGCGACGAACGGTCGACGTCGTCGCGCGCGGTGTTTAGCTATCCATATACCATAGCATAGATACCGCAAACGTATCCTGAAATACAGCGTTACGTGCGTTGTACGTGACGGGAGTATTTAATGACGAACCGTCGATGGGACTCCAGACGTTTACAATACGATGTGGGACGTCATAAAATTTAGAGGCCGCGCGCGGCGCCGACGCGCGGTCGTTGCGCGCGCGTCGCGCGTCGCGCGTCGCTCGTCGTCGCGCGCGTCGCGCGTCGCGCGTCCCCGCGCGCGGCGCCATGCGCGGCGGCGCGCGCCGCGACGGACGACCGCCGCGCGGCGCGAACGACGACGGCATCGACGATGATTTCGACGACGACGTCGAGCCGCCGCTTCGCGCGACGACGAAATCGCCGGTGCGGTTCGGCATGGCGCCGCACCCGACGCTGTGCGCGTCCGTGCCGGAGGATCTGAAGAATTACGGCCGGCGCGGGCGCGCGAGCGCCGGGACGCATCGGTGTCCGTGCGCGCACGCGGCGCGGGACGAGACGCGGGACGACGACGACGCGAGGACGTGCGCGGGAAGCGCGATGGAAACGGCGCGGCGAGGGTTCGCGGCGGCGTACGCGACGCGGGCGGGGATAAGTTTGGCGGCGCACGTCGTCAGGACGCTCAGGCGCGGGTCGGCGAGGAAGTGCTTGGATTTGGGTCACCTGGTGGGGGAGGAGACGTTGAGGTATCGGGAAGACGCGGCGCGGTTCGGATTGTTCGCGGGCGGGTTCGCGGGGACGTACTCGGCGACGCGGTGTTGGCTGTGTTACGTCACGGCGCCGAGCGGGGGGGAGGAGGGCGCGGAGACGGTGGAGAAGGGCGCGGAAAAGGGCGCGGACGCCGTCGTCGAGCGGTCGGCGAGGGAGCCGTTCACGCCCGAGTCCGCGGCGTCCATCGCGGGCGGCGTCGCGGGGCTGTCCATATTCTTCCTCAAACCGAAGTATCGTCGCGCGTTTTCGCTGTATCTTCTCGCCAAGCTCGCGCAGGCGAGCTGGGCGAGCGCGCAGAAGGAGCATCCTTGGATGAAGGAGCGAGGTCCGGCGGCGTGGAGGCACACGAATTTCGCGCTCTTCACGCTTTCGTCCGCGCAAATCATGTACGCGTACGTCATGCGACCCGATACGCTCGATCCAGGGTTTTGGAACTTTATCGTGAACGCCGGGCCGATCGACAAGCAGACGCTCGGCGCCGTGCGCGAGAGCGTGCGAAGCGGCGCGAGCGCCGCCGTGGTGGGGTGCGACCACACGCACGGAAGCACGGGCGCGCTGTGGTGCTCATCCCACGTCGCTGCGTCATCGTTTTCCACTTTCAAAAAGTGTTTTCCGTTTTACTTTTCGATTCATTACGTGCCATACGTGGTTCTTAATTTAAGCAAAGCGGTGCAGAAGCCGCTGTCGACGCTGTATCGCGCGACCAAGGCGACGGTGCGCTCGTCCACGATGATTTCCACGTACGTTGGTTTATATATGAGCACGGTGTGTTTGCATCGAAACTCCGGTCTCCGCGATCACCGCGCGCTGTACTATCTCGCCGGGGTCGTCGCCAGCGGCGCGTTGTTGGTCGAAGACGAAGGCAGGCGCACCGACTTGACTCTTTGGATTGTACCGCGCGCCGTTGATTCCCTCGTATTAGTCTTGGTGCGCAAAGGCATACTTCCGCACGTCGCGAATTTCGAAAGTTATTTATTCGCTCTCGTGATGAGCGGCGTGATGAACCTTTACGAGAGAGAACCGGACGTGTTGGAGCGCAATTTAACGCGCTTCATCGCTCGCTTCGTCGAACCGCCGACGGCGACCAGTGTCGGGCGCTTATCGAGCATCTCCCGCGACGCCAGCGTCTCGCTCATGTGAAAGTATATATTCGTGTTGTCCACACTCATCGTCTCAGCCTCGCCGCGTCGCGTTCGACGCGACTCGCGCGTTCGCGGCGTCCCGTTCGCGGCGCCCCGCGCGGGCTTCACACGCCGCCGCGCCCGAACGCCGCGCGCGATGTCCACCATCGTCATCGACGACAAGTACGCGTTGAGTGACTCGGACTCTGTCGACGCCGACGCCCCGCGATGCGCGAACTGCGGCGTCGCGAGCGACCGACTCAAAAAGTGCGCCAAGTGCCGGCGCGCGCACTTTTGCAACGCCGCGTGCCAGCGCGCGGCGTGGGACGCGCACGCGCGCGAGTGCGTCGCGGATGCGAACGCGAAACCGGCGTACAAACCGCCCGAACCGCCGCGAATGCCGACGAAGGCGGAAAAGGAAGAGGCGAAGGAGAGCGAGACGCGGCGAATTCGCGAGACGACGTTGCCGCGAGCGCGCGCGGCGTTGCGAAGAGATGGCGTCTCGACAACGGTAGATTTAGACGAGTTGATCGAGGGATTAGAAGACGCGATCGTGTTCGCGATCGGGGAGGAGGATCAGGGGTTGACTCGCGAGGTGCGGTTGGTGCTGGCGAGGGCGTATTTAGAGGCGAAGCGCGCGGATGAATGTTTGCACTATTTGGCGCCGGCGCTGGAGGAGGCGCGAAAGGAGGGCGGGGCGGCGAGCGCGGACGCGCACACGCTCGCGGCGAAGGCGCATTGCGCGAAGGGCGAGAAAGAACAGTGTCGCAAGGAATTGACGGCGGCGTTGGATTGCGCGAGCGAATCGACGAGCGACGAAGCGCAGTGCGATACGTTGCTCGACGCGGGGATTATTTTACACGATCTCGGTGACTGGGAGCGATGTGCGCCGTTGCTCAGCACCGCGGGCGAGGCGGCAGAAAAACTCGGTCGCTTGCGCGAGGCGGCGCGCGCGTATAATCGCGCGGGTTCGGCACTTTTGCGTTCGGGTCGGCCCGACTACGCCGGGCGATGCTGGACTCGAGAGCTGCGAGTGCTAGAGGCGGACGATTCCACCGATCCAGGGACGTTGGCGCAGGCTTTCGCGAACTGTGCGAGCGCTTTTTTACTCACTCGCGGCGAAGACGATGATGCGTTCAACTTACACAAGAAGTCCGCGCTCACGAAGGCCCGCGAGTCTGGAAATGACGCTGAGGCTCGCGTTTACTTGCAATTAGGCAACGCTTACAAACTCGCCGGAGACGCGATAGATGATAGTTTAGCGCGCGCGAAAGATTGTTTCGAGAAAGCAAAGTCGTTATCGGCGACCGATGCTGGCGAGATCGCTTCGCGGGCTTTAGAAATGCTTAGTCTGTAATCATGATTGCAAAGCTGAGCGTTTCGTGTGAAACGCGCTTTGGCGAAGCGCCCTACTAATCTACTGTGTCGTTCACCGTCGGTACTGCATCGATGAAAGCGGCGTGCGCGTTAAAGCGTATGCAACGATGTTATCCATCGAGCATTTGTAAAAATTCATCGTTGGGGAAATTGGACAAATTAAACTCCGTCGACGCCGAAGTCGAGAGGCAGCCGTGCTTGAGCGCCCAGTCGCGAAGTTCAAAGTTGCCCTCTTCCGTGGCTTTCTGAATCGTCCAACCGTCCCAAGGGCATCCGTGCTGACGAAGCCATTTTAAGACGTCCAAGTGTCCGCCTATAGCGGCGAACGCGCACGTGCGTGAGTTCCACAAGCACCCGTGCTGACGCGCCCACTTCAAAATGTGCAAATTTCCCTCCCACGCGCTGTACTCGCACGTGTACATGTTCCATGGACAACCGCGCGCGCGCGCCCACTGCAGCACGCTCAAGTGACCACCGAGCGCGGCGTGCGCGCACGTTTGTTCATCCCAAGGCACTTCTTCGGCGCGAAGGTACTCGAGCAACTCGACGTGACCGCCGTACGCCGCGGCGGCGCACACGCGCGCGTCGACGGGGCACCCCTGTTTATGCGCCCACTTCAACACCTCGAGATGGCCGTGTCGCGCCGCTTGCACGGGCGTCCACAAGTTCCAGGGGCAGCCTTGCATTCGTAACCACTTGAGCATGTCCAAATGCCCACCCACCGCGGCTTCTTGGCACGTCCAGTCGTGCAGGATCCCCCCTTGCGAGTGCAAAAACTTGAGGCAGTCGAGGTGGCCGAAGCGCGCGGCGACGTCGCCCGCCGAGTGCGGCCATGGACAGTTCTCCGCTCGCAACCACTCGAGAACGTGTAAGTGTCCGCCCTTGGCCGCGTCCCACACCGCTTGCTCGTCCCAGGTCTCGCCCTCCGCGCGCAACCACTTCAGCGCCTCCAAGTGCCCGCCCTCGCACGCGTACTGAATCGCGCTCGAGTGCCAGTGGAAGTTGTGTCGTTTCAGCCACTTCAGCACCGCGAGCTGGCCGTTCTTCGCCGCCTTCGCGCACACCGCGCTTCCCCACGGACACCCTTCCGCCTTTAACCAGCGTAAAATCTCCAAATGCCCTCCTCGAGCGGCGCAAATCGGCGTCAATTCGTCCCACGGACACCCCACCTCGCGAAGCCAGCACATCATTTCAAAGTACCCCCCGTTCGCCGCGTTCGCGAACACCGCCGAGTTCAACGGGCACCCGTGCGCGTGCGCCCACTTCAAAATATCCAAGTGCCCTCCCCGCGCCGCCGCCACGCACGTGTCCGCCGTCCACGGGCACCCGTTTCGATACCCCCACTCCTCCGGTTTCGGCCCCGCGTAGAACCCCTGCTCGCGCAGCCACTGCACGCTCTCCAGCTTCCCGCTCGCCGCCGCCGCGCGACACAACCGCCAATCCCACGGCACGCCCTGCGTCTGCGCCCACCTCAACATCGCCGGCGAGTGCACGAACTTACTCACCCGCATCGCGCACACCGGATCGCGTCCCGACTCGATCACCGCGTCCAGGCACCCGTGCGACACGCGCGACAGCACGTTGCAATCCGTGTCGTCCAGGTACTTCATGATGTACTGCTGGAACACGTCCGGCAGCATTCCCTGCGACACCAATCGCTTCGGCATCGTTCACTCGACGCGCGGAAGAGCGCCGCTCGCGTCGCGTCGCGTCGCGTCCCGCGTCCGCGCGCGCCGTCGTCCGGACGCCGTCGTCCGCGGTATGCCGTCGCGTCCCGCGTCGCGTCCCTCTTCGCGTCGCGCGCGTCGCGTCGCGTTCGCGCACGGCGCGCGCGGTGATTCGAGCGCGTCGCGTCGCGTCGATCGACGCCGTCGATCGGCGCTCGCGGCGTCGCGCGCGCGTGTCGCGTCGACGCGCGCGATGAGGGTGGCTCCCTCGCGCGCGCTTTTTCTGTGTGTCCGTGTTGTCGTCTCAGTCTCAGGAGTCGCCGTGTCGAGTCATGACTCGACGCGAGTTATGGCTGGACGCGAGTTATGACTGTTTGCGCATACGCGTGGGGCGACCGACCGCGACCGACCGACCGACCGACCGAATCGCGCGTCCCTCGGCGGCGCGCCGCGCGACGACGGCGCTCGCGCGCGCGCCAAAGAACGACCGGGTCGACGACCGGATCGACGACGCGCGATCGCAAACGCGCCGACGCTTAACGCGCGCCATGGCGGGCGGCGGCGGCGCGGGATGGAGCGCGACGAAGGGGTATAAACTCGGCGGTTTGTTTCTCGCGCTCGCGCTGCTCTCCATCGCGCTCGCGCGCGCGAACGTCGTCGTCGGACGAACGCTGAGGAAACACAAGCGGAGCGCGATGCTGCACGTGTTCGAACACCTGCAGCTGGAGCTGATGCTGCTGGGGACGCTGTCGCTGCTGCTGACGGCGCTGCAGGACGCGCTGATGAAGATTTGCGTGAAGGAGGAGGGGTCGTACGGGACGGATGAGTGCCCAAAAGGCGAGGGACCGCTGTGGAGCGCGACGACGCTGCATCAGACGCATATTTTCATATTCATTTTGGCGTGCACGCACGTGAGTTACGTGGCGGTGAGCGCGTACGTGTGCTCGTGGAAGCTGCGGCAGTGGCGGCGTTGGGAGACGGAGGGGGAGGTGAAGGTGCACGCGTTGAATCCGAAGATTAACCCGAGGAACGCGACGGGGATTGTGCATTTGGTGTGGCGCGCGTTTTGGTCGCAGTTTCGATTCGCGGTGGACAAGGGGATGTACTTGTCGTTGCGAAGATTGTTTTTGGAGCGCACGGGGGCGACGCACGATTTCAACTTTTACGATTACTTGCGCGAGTCCATGGAGGAAGACATGAGCTCGCTCATCGGGATGACGGTGTTGATGTGGTCGATGGCTACGATTTTCGTGACGGTGCCGCAGGCGTTGTTCTTATCCGCGGGGATCGTGTGTCTGGGCGTCATGCTCTTCGTGGGGACGATGCTCGAGAGCGTGGCGTTGCGTCTCGCGCAAGCTGCGTACGAACGTTTCGCCGACGAGAACGAACTCGAAGAGAGGTTGGCGGAAGAAGAGCTAGACATTTCTATCGAAAAATCACCCACTGTGCGGCGACGCGAGCTGCGAAAAGAGATTGATTCGCAAAATTTCTTTTGGTTGGGTCGACCGCGTTTGCTGCTCAAAGTTTACCAATTCGTGTTGTTTGAAAACGCCATTTCACTATCCATGCTCATCTTCAGCATGTGGCAAGATAAAAAGTGGTTGACCTACAACGCGAGTATGTCGGTCGGCACCGCCTGGGCGCTGTTTGCCGTCGACGTCTGCGTGTTGATGCACAGCGCTTTGTTCATTCTTCCCGTGTACGCCATCACGTCGACCGTTGGTTCACATTGCGCGACTTCTTTGCAAGAATACGCCGATAAACTCGGCATCACGCGCGAGGCCGCTTTACAAGCGTATTTAGAACGCGCCAATGAGTCGATGTCCACAGCTGACGCCGCAGAGGTGGCGGCGTACGATTTGAGTTTACTCGGGCGTGACGTCAAGGAGGTCGTCTCGAGCGGAGATTTCGATCAAGAAGCCGTGCCAGTTTCGGCGCTACCTAAAGACTTACAAGCTGTCGCGGGTGCGTCTAGTCGTCAATTATCCGCTGGTCTCAAAGATATCCAGGCCAGAGGCCAGGCGCGAAAATCGTGGGCGAAGGCGGCGGGCAAGCTCGCGGCTGGGCAAAAAGATTACTCGCGAGAGAATGAAAAATCAATCACCAGTTTGCTCGGCGCTATCTTGTCAAATCAAATGAAAGCCGAGCTCGCAAAGCAAAAGCGAGAAAAAGAAGCGAAAGAAGCGGCAAGAGCGGCGAGTCCTGGTGTTGTCGGAGCGTTGCAGCGAACATTTTCGAAGAAGGATATAGCCACGATGTCCGTCGGTCAACCATCCGCCGACGACGTCACCGAAGACTCGCCAATTCCAAGTTCGAAGGTCTTGGTTAGTAAACCGTCGATGAAGGACGTCTTTAGCATGGCCTCGCCTCCTCCTAAGCCAACAATGCGTAGCTCGCTCGACGAAGAAAAAATCGTGGAGGAGCCGTAAGATGAGACGTCTGAATGAATCGCGAAACGCGTAAACGTGTTGATATTATCCTAATACGATCAAACCTTATTATTAAATTACGGAATGCAACACGACACGATGCCGAGACGAGCCGTGGAACACGGCGCTACTTCCCGCCACTTGTTCGCGCGCACATCGTACACCTCCACCGCCGCGATGGCACTCACGCCGTCGAAACCGCCGATGGCGTAGACGGCGTCACCGGAAGGATCCACCACGGTGGCGTGCAATTGTCGACGATAATGCATCGGGGCTAAGTCCCACCATCCTCGCTTTGCTTCGCGAGGATCGTGTGCCTCGACAAGGTTCAAGACGCTTCGTTCGTCGCGTCCGCCGACGGTGAGCATCATCCCTCGCGCGTTCAAGCTCGCCACGCCCAGATCCCGACGCTTATGCTTCAAAGGTTGACCAGTCGTCCACGTATCCGCGCGCGGGTCATACACCTCGCACAGATCTAATATTTCTCCCGTGCCGCTGAATCCACCAACGGCGTAGAGCTTCCCGCCAAGGTTGGCGACGCCGAGCGTGGCGCGACCTTCGCTCATCGGAGCGCAGGTGACCCAGGACGACGAAGGTTGCGAACCCACACCGCTAGCGTCCGCGCCGAGACCTTCGCCGTAATCGAACGAACCGAACGTCTTGTTCGCTTCCATGGAGTGTAAGTAGTACTCCCCGTCGTATCCTCCGCACGCAAACGTCACGCCGTCGATCATCGTCGACGCGCACCAAATGCGCGGAACGCTCATGGGATCTACGACGCGCCACTTCCCCACGCTCTCGCGGTATTCTTCAACGCTTCTCAGTGCTTCGTTCCCATCGCTACCACCGATGACGACGGTACCTCCTATAGCGGTCGTGGAACACGCCGCGTACGCTCGCGGCGTATTGAGCGACGCGAACGGCTTCCAACTCAGGTACCCCCTCGCGTCCGCCTCGCCCGGTCTCATGTACTCCACGTCACTCAAAGGAATGTCGCTTCCACGCTCTAGTCCTCCGATGCACAAAACGCGTCCGACGAGATCTATGCCGTCCAACGCCGACGCGCGCGCGGATTCTGGAACGACGCCCGCCGCCGCGTTTGTTTGGGCGGTTTTCGTCAGCGACGCGTTCTCCACCGCTCGCGTCAACGTCGTCACCTTATCCTTCGCCCTCTTCCATCGACTCGTCGTCCCCACCGCCGGCGACCCAGCGATCGTTTCTTCCATCGCTTCGTCCACCCACGCCGCGACTTTCGCGTCGTCGCCGCGCGCCGGTTCGAAGCCTCTCGACTCGCCGTCGACGTCCTCCCCTCCGAAACTCTGACTCGCCGCGTACGACATCGACCGCGCGCTCATCGACCCCCCGGTCGCTCGCGCGTACCTCTCGTGCACCTTGATTTCGGTGTCAAACTTTATCCTCTCCGCCTCGAATCGCATCCGTTCCCTCTCGAACGCCTCGCGTTCGTCTCGCAGCGCCGCGTACGCCCGCTCCAACTCATCCTCCTGCATCATCCTTCGCGCGTCGAAATCCCGCCGCTCGCGTTCGAGCAAATCCTTCCCTCGCAGCACCTCTCGCCGCGTCTCTTCGATCCTCTCCAGCGCTTCTTCGCGCTCCGCGTCGATCTCTCTTCGCGTCGCCTCCGCCGCGCGCCGCGCGTCTCGCGCGTAATCCGCCGCCACCGCCTCCATGCGTTCGTACGCCGCTCGCACGCGCGTCGGCGCGCCGTCATCGCGCGTCCATCGCGTTCGCGCGTCTTCCTCGTCGCTCTCGCGCGATCGCGTCGCTCTCGCGCCGCGCGCGTCGTCGTCGTCCGACGCGTCACCGTTCCAACGCATCCATTCGCTTTTGTCGCGCTCGCGTCGCGTCGCGCGCGCGCGTCGCGCGTCCGAGCGCGCGGACGCGCGCGAGCGCGCGTCGTCGTCGTCGTCCGCGCGCGTCGGACGCGCGCGCGTCGCGCGCATCGACGCCGGCGCGCGATGTGCGATCGCGCGCGCGACGACCAATGCGGCATCGCGCGACGCGCCGACGCCGGCGCGTCCGCGCGCGCGCCGCTCGATCGCGCGCGATGTTCCGCGAGTCCGCGCACTGCGCCGCGGCGATCGCGCTCGCGAGCGCGTTCGCGCTGGAGATGCATTGCGAATTTCGCGCGATCGGTGGGACGGACGCGGACGCGAAGACGACGACGGCGACGACGGCGACGACGACGACGACGCGGACGCGCGCGGACGATGCGGTGGAATCACTCGATCGCGCGGACGCGTCGGACGTCGAGCGCGGGACGCGAGGACGGGGTGAGGATGGATGGACGACGCGGGAGGGCGACGACGACGACGACGACGACGACGAGGCGAGGAAGGAACGAAGCGCGAAAAGTCGGACGTTCATGGCGTCGAACGGCGTGCAATGCGCGATGCTGCGGCCGAGGGCGCTGCGGGAGAGTCGGCGGGCGGTGCAGGCGTGGGCGGAGCTGGGGGTGATTATGTTTTTGTTTTGGTTTTGCGACCGAAGCGGGGCGGTGCGGGAGGCGAAGAAGTCGTACGATCGGGATTTGTTATTCGCGGTGTTCGCGTTGCTCGGGACGTACGGGTGGAAGACGACGCTGAAGGAGTCGAAGACGCACGCGCCGTTGCACAGGGAACAGACGGAGGAGATGAAGGGATGGATGCAGGTATTGTTCTTGTTGTATCACTACTTTGACGCGGGGGAAATGTACAACTTGATTCGAGTCTTCATCGCGGCGTACGTGTGGATGACTGGCTTCGGTAACTTTTCCTTTTATTACGTCAAGAAGGATTTCTCCGCGGTCAGGTTCGCGCAGATGATGTGGCGGTTGAACTTTTTCGTCTTTGTGACGTGCGCGGTGATGAAGAACGACTACATGCTGTATTACATTTGCCCGATGCACACGCTGTTCACGTTGCTCGTGTACGGCGCGCTCGCGATCGCTCGAGAGAAGAATTCTGAGCCAAAATGGATCTATGGAAAGTTCATTGCATGTTTCGCCATCGTAGCGGCGGTTTGGGAAATTCCTGGGGCGTTTAAGAGGATTTTCACGCCGTTTACGTTTTTGTTTAGATACGTCAATCCGGCGAAACCAGACGTGCATCCGTTGCACGAGTGGCAGTTCCGGTCTGGATTGGATCGTTACGTGTGGATTTACGGCATGGCGTGCGCGTACTTTCACCCGAAATATGAGTTGACGATGAAATGGATCGACGAGCGTTCGACGACGCGAGAGCGGATGATGTATCAGGGTGGCGTCGTCGCCCTCGCGAGCGGCGCGCTGTACTGGTGGTGGGTGACGTTTTTCACATTGGACAAGGTTGAGTACAACAAGTACCATCCTTACACGAGTTGGATCCCAATAACTGCGTTCTTTGTCTTGCGAAACTCTACGAAGAAGCTCCGCGAGAATCATATCGAATTATTTTGCATATGTGGCAAGGTGACGCTCGAGACATACATCGCGCAGTTTCACATTTGGTTGTCGACGTCGCAGATGCCGAACGCTCAGCCGAAAATGTTGATGTCTCTCGTCCCGGGCTATCCTCTACTCAATCTTATGGTGTGCTCGTACATTTATATTGGAATTTCGCACCGTATCTTTGACGTCACGAATGTTCTAAAATCGGCGTGCATTCCGAGTAAGGCGGATAATGCGACTCTCGCAAACAACGCGATTTTTGGCGGCATCGTCGTCGCAACGGCGCTCGGTCTCGGCACATTCACGTCCCTGATATTCACTGGAAAAACATAGCTAGCGCTAGACGACGCTTGAATTAATTATTCTGAATTCGTACGTGTACTGGTATTATAACTCGACCGAATCGAAATTGTCGTCGCGAAAGTCGACGTCGGGGAGCGGCGTCAGGACTCAGAGACACCTCTGAGTATTTTATAGGTCTCTAATCGCCTCTGAAATATCGTCGCTGAATCACTATTCTTCGTGCCGACGAATGCACCAGCGACGACAAAGACACACGTGATAGCCACCAGACCGACGATCGCGCAAACAGCCATTATGGCTTCAAACTTTTGGCAAGCTTCGTCGTTGTCGTCGTCGTCGTCGACGAACGCTCCGACGTCGTCGACGAAATCCGTTTGCGCCGAGCACGACGTGAGTGGTGGAGCAGAAGGTCGCGTCGTGTCATCCGACGTTTCATTCATCGTTAAGGCGCCATCGGACGTCATCGTGGCGAATTGTGGGGAGTCTCTCGGCTCGTCACGGCGACATCGGAGTGTGCGATGGGACACCGGACCTCGTCGAGCGGAGTTGCTTCCTTTCTCGGATCACTTTCGCGCAACCAGGGTTCCCACTGATGTTAGCGACATCCTCGGCTGATCTTCCGTCTTTATCCAACAAGTTATCTTCAATCCCAGCGTCGAATAAAATCCTCAAGATGGTCGGCATTCCCAGCCTCGCCGCGACGTGGAGCGCCGTGCTCCCTTGATAGTCTTGGCTTGACAAATTCACCCCGGCGACGATCAAAAGTTTTATTCTCTGCACTTGATCCTGTGAGATTGCGGAGTGAAGCACGGTTTGGTCGTCAGGGGAGTGATAGAGACCGCCTGCGGTGACAAGAATCTTCACCAATGGAAGACTTCCTACCGAGACGGCGCGCGATAGCGGCGAATACCCAGCCTTGCTCATGGCATTGGGATCTGCGCCCCACTTGAGGAGTAGCTTCACGACGTTATTCTGCTTGTTTTCGACAGCTACCATGAGGAGTGTGCGTCCAGCACTATCTGTGAGATGCGCATTCCGTGGCTCATCCGCAAGCGCCATGTCGAGCGCCGTCGTATCGCCCGTCACCGCCGCGACGTTGAGCTCGTGCAATTCACTTTCATACAGATCAGTAGACTTTTGGTCGAGCGCTTGCACAAAGTTGGTGTAAAGTTCGAAACCATCTTCCGCGCGGGGTCCCATCGCACTCAGCTCAAGCAAATACTTCTCTTTCAACGTACGCAAAATTTGTTTGACATCTCGAGGAAAACGTGCGAGGACGTTGTCGAGCTTGCTCGAGGAGACGACTAAAACTTTGCACGTAGACGTCACGATGCTAGTGTGGAAGCAAGTTCGACGACAAAGCACGGCTGCGATGTTTAACCATTCACCGGGCAAGATCGTGTTAATCTTGTTACTCAGCGTTGGTTCGCGCACGTATTTTTCAGATACGATGTCCACCTTGCCGAGGCACACGTAATACATCGCCGTCGCGTCCAAGCCCTTGGACGTGAGCAGCGTTCCGGGATGATAGTACTCCACTGTTATACACTCCAAAAAGTATTGAATAAATACCGCCGACGCATTGGAGAATATCCCGCATCGATTAATGTAGTGTTGATAGATTGCGTGTCTCAGCTCGGATTGAATCGTCGGCGGACAAAAATTCAGCACCGCTTCGTCGTCTCGACAACGCATATCGTACTCGAGCTGCATATGTGCGTTGATCTTCTCTCTAACGGCTCTTGGAATATCGTTCCGTCGCATGAAACGTTGAAGGGACGCGATGTGATCGCGAAAGTCCATGATTGTCGAATCGTCCTTGGTGACGATTTGCGTGACGTTACCTAAAATATACGCCGTGACGCCCATGTTCAAAATCATGATAATCATGGAAAACGCTCGCTCGAGGTTACTCACGGGAGATATGTCGCCGTACCCCACGGTGGTGAGCGTTACGGTCGCCCAGTACAGTGAAGTGGTGTATTTGTCGCTAAACGTACGGCTAGGAAGATCCGGATCGTACGCGTACACCCAAGTGTTTTCATCAAACTTTTGCCAACGAGCGAGGTAGTACAAAAAGCATGCACTCCAATGACTCGCCAACGCGATCAACAGTGCAAATTTGAGCGCTACGAACCCCAAGTACGGCAGATTAGGGTTGCCTTCGAGCTCGCTCATCATGCGTCGGATGCGATACAATCGAAGCAGGCGAAGCATGCCCAACGCAGCCAGTACTCTCGCCGCCACCGTGCCTGGAGTGGTGGCACCGGCAAACATGAGATCAATCGGTAGCGACGCGAGCAAGTCAATGACGAACCATCCTCCAAGATATTTCATCGCAATCGCGTGCTTGTCCCAAATCAATTTGCCATACTTCTCAATTGGACGATAAAAGTTGATTGCGATGTCGGCTATGAAGATGATGTCGAAACAAATCTCCATGACTTCGTTCCAAGCTAGGCGTGCCGAGCGATGCTCGCCCTTGAATGCTAAAACCGCCGGTTCCGTGAAAGCGACGATTAGAATAAATATGTTCACCGTCCGCGTCCACGCGCGCGCGTACGCACTCGCGGGATGACACAGTAGACTCCTAAAACCGTACGTGTCATTTTCATCCAATCGCTTGCTCCCGAACGTGTCTACCCGGCGGACTTTTTCCGTCATCCGCTTGACGTAAGTCGCAGACGGAACTAACATACGGGAGATCATACTCGGCTTTTTGCGCTCGTTCGTCTGCTCGTTCGTCTGCTCGTCGTCTTCCGCTTTCGCCGACACTGCCTTCTTCGACCACGGTAGTTTAAGCCTTTTCTTCGAATCTTTCTCCGAGTCACTCTCCAAGAACCACGAATTCCTCCTTTGCAAACCTCTGTCTTCGTCCTCGTCGTCCCACGTGCCCAACTCCGCCGCCGTCGAAGACGTCGGCTTTCTTTCCGTGCGCTCACCGAACGACGATAACGACCCCGAAGAAGTCTCCGCGGTCCCGCCCGGCGCGTCCGCGCTCTCGCCCTCCGCCCGCGCGCGCGTCGTCGTTCTCTCGTCGTCGTCTCCCTCGTCCTCGTCCCGACTCGACAGCGCGGGATTCTTCGCGCGTTCCTCCACCCCGCGTCGATCGTCCTCGCTCGGCCCTCGCCGCCGCGACGCGCTCGCCTCGTCGCGCATCTTCGTCGATTCACAATTCACGAATCGCGTTCGGCGCTCGTTCGTCCGCGCTCGGCGCTCGCCGTCGCGCGACGCGCGCGCGCGCGTCGCGTCGTCGCCGCGCGGTCCGCGATCCCGGGTCTCGTCGTCGTCGTCGTCGTCGCGCGCGACGGTCGACCTCTCGACGCGCGCGAGAGTGGCGGATGGCGACGCGCGGCGCGGGACGGCACTTCGCGCCGCGCGTCGCGCGCGCGATGAGCGCGCCGAGCGAGAGCTATAACTGGTGCGTCGCGCGGACGGCGCGCGGACGGCGCGCGGACGGCGCGCGAGGTCGTCGCGCGGCGCGGTGGGCGCGAACGCGTTCGGAATGTGGGACACGCGGCGCGATCGAGATCGAAAAACGCGACGGTGACGACGCGCGCGCGCGCGGATGCGAGATCGCGCGCGCGCGCGCGGTGTGATGCGCGTCGACGCGCGGACTGACGGCGGGCGAGGCGCGCGCGCGCAGGTTCTTGATCGTCGTGGCGATCGTGGTGACGGCGCTGGCGCTCGCGTGCAACGTCTACGTGCTCGTGCACTTTCAACACCCGGATGATCGCAATCAGGCGTGGTTTCCGAAGATCGTCGTCGTCACTGGATTGACGCTGTCGGTGTTGTCGATATTGTTGCTGCCGCTGGACGTGGCGAACAGAGCGGCGTGCGATGAAGCGATTATAGAGAGCGCGTGTCGGTACACGCTGCCGATGGAGGACTTTTGGTACGCGACGTATTTGACGATGTTTGCGTACATGTTCGTCTTGGTGCCGTGGACGTTGTTTTATTACGAGCAAGATTCCGAGGCGACGCTCGGAAAGAAGCTGGTGAGCTCGTCGATTTGGAGCGTGGCGACGCTGTTTGTTTTGTTGATGGCGATGTTGCTGGCGTATTACGTGGGCGGCGAAGCCGAGTTTGAGTTGAAGAGCGTCAAGTCAGGGATGGCGTTGATTGGCAACTCGGCGTTGAATGGTGCGACGTCATGTATAGCGTTACCTTCATCGCCAACGACGGTGACGAATTTCGCGACTTACACCGCGACGATGAGCGGGATGGATTGCGACGCCTACGGCCCAAACGTCGGAACGGAAACGTTCACCGTCCGACCGACGTTTATCGTGTACATGATCGCCGTGGCGTCCATTATATCCTGGTTCATTTTCTTAGTGTACGCTGGCGTCGGCATCGTCGCCCTGCCGGTGGATATGATCAAGGGGTTCATGAACCGTCCGCAAAAAGTCATCCCGAAGAGCGAGTACATTCGGTGCGCGACGATTTTAGCTCGTGACGCGCAAGCGATACATCAGCAAATTAAGAACGTTCAGAAGGAGCAGCGCGAAACTGGACGGACGAAAAAGACTAAAAAAGATTTGAAAGAGCTTCAGGTGAAGCTCTCCCAGCTCGAGGATGACGAAGTGGAGCTGATGACTGTGTTTCCGCAAGGCGAACAACGCGAGGCCACGTGGTTGATGACTGTGTTAGCGTACTACATACAGTGCTTCCTCGGTGGCTTGAGTGTCATCTTGAGCACGCTGTGGACGTTACACATCATCATCACAGTGCTCGTCAAGCCCGCGGCGCACCCGTTCCTGAACTCGTTCTTCATATGGTTGGATAGTGGTTGGTCGCTCCTCGGCACGGCTGCGTTTGCGCTGTTTTGCTTTTATTTGGTGTTTTGCGTCATCAAGGGTAACACACGGTTGGGTCTTCGATTCTTTTTCATGAAGTTGTATCCCATGAAATTAGGTCGCACGAGCATGAGTTCGTTGCTGTTCAACACAGGATTGATTATGTTGGGCTCGATTTCAATCGTGCAATTTTGCGCGCAAGTCTTCAACGTTTACGCGGCTGAAACGGCGGTGACGGATATCTTCGGCGGCAACATCGAAAACCTAAAAGGTTTAGGATATCTTTTCAAGTACAACGTGTTCATATACTCGTTCTTCGCGATGATTTGTTTGTCATGCATCATCATTCCATTTGAAACATGGAAAACGCCGAAACCGAAAAAAACTTGGGAAAGAGACTCGGGTCGCATCTAGCAGCAAATTTTCGTTGTACACAAAACTCATCACATTTCGCTAATCTATCGATGTATCACGTCAAATCTATCACATCGTCGTTCGCGGCTGGAGCACTAGCCAACGCGCCTTCCTCTTCGACGCGCGGCTTCTTGACCCTCGGGGATTGAGAAGACGGTTTGAAAAAGTTGACGACTCGACTTGACAAATTCATGAGCATCCCCGCAGGGCGCTCAGCCGGTTCGCTCGATCCTGGCGCGTTCGATGCCTGCGGTGCGTTCGACGCCTGCGGCGCTCCTCCCTGCGGCGCGCTCGACCCCGCACCGGACTGCGGCGGCGGCCTCGTACTCGTGGAATCAAAAATCTTACTCGCATTTCCCGCCTCGAAGCCTTCGCGTAAGTCGCACTCCTGAAGTTCTTCGAACGACTTGTCTGCGTTCTGCGGTTTCGGTAAGCGCTGCACGAATTCCACGTACGATCCCGGCAAACCGTAATCTTTGAACGTGTCCTCATGGTCCTCCTGTCCGTAACGATCTTGCGTGACGATCGTCTTCTTGTACAATTCATACCTGTGCGGCACCGACATGAGCGCACTCTGTGCGAGAAGCCCCGAAGGTGAGCGTTTAATCCGCCCACCGCTCTCGTTCCACCTGATCCTACTAAACGCCGCGTTGCTCGCGAACGACGTCTCCAGATCCTCCAGCGTCCGCAACGGCGTCTCCGGATACATCTTACGCAACTGAAACAAACTCAGCGCCACGTGATTCACCGCATATCCGTGCAACAGCGTCCAACTCGCGTATTCGCTCAACCGTTCCACCTTGGCGTACACGCTCGCCGGCGGCAATTGCCATCGCGCGTTTCGCCCCTTCGCCCACTCCATGCTCCGCAACACCTTCCCCTCCCCCACGCGCTCGAAGTGTTGCGTCAGATATCCCTTCAACTCCTCGTCGCACGCATCGACGACCAACTCCGAGACGAATATCCTCGGCAGCGGCGTCTCTCCTCGCGGCGTCTTCGGCGGTTTCATCCATCGCGCGCGCACGCGCTTCTCCGTAAACTCCAATCGTCCGCCCTCGCTCGCGCTCACCGTCTCCCATCCGAGCCGTTCGAACACCTCGCACACGCCCTCGACGCCGTAATCCTCGTGCGCGAACGAGCGATACGCGATGTGATCCAGCGGCGCGAGACGCGCGAGTCCGTCGTCCGCGAGATCTTCCATCGTCGCCCCCGACGCGCGCATCGCGTGCGTCAACGCGCGCTTCGCGACTTCATTGTGCGCCAGGTACCGCGAGACGACGCTCGCGATCGACGCCTCGGCGATTCGGTGCGTTTTACGCGTCGCCGCGTCGTCGGCGTCGGCGCGCATGCGTCGCGATGTGATGCGGGCACCGCGCGCGCGTCACATCGCGACGCGTCGGCGCGCGCGCCGTCTCGCGTCGCGCGCATGCGCGCGCTGTTCGTCTGCGCGCTCGCGCTCGCGTGCGTCGACGCGGCGGGCGCGATCGGCGGCGCGCGCGACGCGTCGGCTGTGTCGTCGGCGTCGCGACGCGCGTTGGATTTGACGAAACATAAATCGCCGATCGCGCTCGTGCACGGCGCGGTGACGATCGAGGGCGCGTCGAACGTCTCGGACGACGACGCCGCGTGCTGCGTCGTCGTGACGTGCGAGGCGGGCGGGGAGACGCACGCGAGTCGGTTGTGCGGGGAGGGGGGCGGAAACGCGGCACCGATCGGCGACGCGCGCGAGGGACGAACGAATCGGTCGATCGAACGAGGGGGGGCGGCGAAGGCGGCGACGGTGGCGCGGCATTTTGGGTTTGGAATCGGACGTTCCATCGTGGGACGGCGCGTGGTGGTGCGGGCGACGATGGGGGGGGGGTGCGAGGCGAGGTCGCGGCGAACGGGGGCGATCGAGACGGCGGCGATCGAGGACGCGGCGACGGCGATCGAGGATGCGCATTTCGTCGATTTTCCAGTCGTTTTCGCGAGCGTCGACGGCGGAGGACGACGAATGGCGATTGGGGGGGATGGTGAGCTCGTTTTGGCGCTCGCGAGCGTGGTGGCGCTGGCGTTGGTGAACGCGGCGTTGAAGGCGGTTCGCGGCGCGCGATTCGCGGGCGAAGTCGCGAACGACGACGCGCCGGCGAGTGCGGAGAGCGTTCCGTGGCAAGAGCTCGTGGGCGAAATGAACGCCTTGAAAGTGAAACAAATCGTGCGCGAACAGCGGGAGCGTGCCGCGCATCTTGCGCCGACGGCGGAGTGGACGGTGACGGCCAAATCGCCGGCGCTGGATTACTTTGCGCCGCGAACGAACACGCGCGATTTGGTGTTTGACTTCTTGACTTCGCACCCGTTTTCCATCGCACCCAAACACGTCGATCGTGAGTGGGATTCCGACGCAGACAGTTGCGACGGCAACGACGCCGTACCGTGGCTCTCCACACATGGCCTCGAGACGTCGGACGTCGATTCGGCGATGGAGTACGACTTGTTCGGCACTGCTTTTCATCCGGGTGCGGATTTCTCGATGACCATTCGAGGTCACGGTCCACCACCCGTCGCTCGAAAAGTAATGTCTGACATTGCGTCGTGCAGGCACTTCACTGATATGGATTTAAAATTCTTCGAGGATAAACACGAAGAATGAGCGAGTCGAGCGCGAGCGACGGCGTGGCGCCGAAACGCGCGGCGACGTCCTGACGCCTGTTTTCTTTCGCCGAAGACAAAGTATGTGTATGATATGTATTACAACACGCGAGCACTAGTTATGTTTCAATGAGTAATCATCCATCGCGACTCACTTCTTCGACGTGAACGGGTTGGAGAAAGAATTAAACGCGTTCTTCAGAGCGCTTGTATCGATGGTCGGCATCGCGAATCCGCTCGACGAAGCGCCGCCCGAAGGTTCTTCTGCTTCCTTTACTGTTACCGACGGCAACGTGAGCGCGCAATACGCCGCCTCTCGAGCGGCGATCAAAGCTTTGACTTCGTCCGCCTCTTGCTGATGACGCACCACCACTTTTTCAAACGCCGATTTGGCGGCTAAATATTCCTTTTCAAACCGCATCAAATCGTCCCGCTTCTTCGACATCTTCGTCTCGATCTCGTGAATTTTCGATGGTTCGAGAACGGCGCCGTCGCTAGTCTTTGTGCCGACGACGAAAATTTCGAACTCAAACTTGCACTTGTCGAAAAAGTTGTCGCCGTACACTCCGAACACGTGCTCTCCCGGCGATATGCTCACGCACTCCCTCGGCGTCCAATTATCGAGCGCGTGGAACATCGCCAAATCTCGCGATTCCAATTTGCTCATCTTTATCAACTCGAATGGTTCGTAGTTGTAACTCTTGTGCCCCGTGAAGTAAAATCCCGCGTGCGACCGCTTCGGCTTGACGGAATCAAACTTCGCGCTCACCTCTTGTAACGAAAGCTCCAGTCCCCCATCCCCGTTCGACGCGCGATCAAACTTTAAAAGCTTAAACTTATCCCCGCTCGGCGACGTCGCGCTCACCACCACCCCTCGCCTCACGTCTTCCTCGCTGAGCGCGCATCGAAACAATCGAATCTCTCCCTTTCTCGCGCTCTCGCTCAATTTACACCCCATCGTCGCGTCCACCACGCCGCCGGTCGTTTCTCCTCGTCGCACCGCCTCCAGCGCTTTCACCGGCACCGCCGTCTTGATGTTCACGCCCAACGAACTGATGACGCTCGCCACGAGCGTGTTCGCGAAGCCAACCTCGCTGATGTCGATCTCCGTCTCCAGCGCGTCGCGCGCGTCCTCGCCTTCGACGCCTCCGCTCGCATCGTACGCCGCGCGTCGCTCGGCGTCGCCGAGGATCTTGTACGCCATCGCGACGCGCTTGAACGCGCGCGAATCACCGTCGTTCTTGTCGGGATGCGTCGCGAGCGCCATGCGTCGGTACGCGGATTTCACGCGCGCCGCGTCGATGGACGCGCGCTCGGCGGCGTCGAGACCGAGCGCGGCGTACGCATCGAACGGTGGGGTCGCGGCGGGGGCGTCGTCGGAGGGCGACATCGCGGACGCGGCGACGAGTGCGGCGCGCGCGCGGGCGCGGGCGCGGGGCTACGGGTCGTATGGTATAACATCAATTCTCGCGCGACGCGACGACGTGTCGCTTCTGGTCTTGTTTCTCGCGAATGAACTCGCGAATATCTTTCCCAGTGCCTAATTTCACGACGACGCCGTCCTCCATGTACGCCGCGCCGTCCGCGAACTCTAACTCTTCTAACCGGTGCGTCACCCAAAGCGCGGTGACGCGACCGTCGCTCTCGTCCACGGCGCGGCGCACCGCCTCTATCACCCCTCGCTGATCGGCCTCGTCTAAAAATGTCGTCAACTCGTCTAACAGCAACAGCTCGGGCTCCTCCACGAGCGCGCCCGCGATGGCGACGCGTTGTTTCTGCCCCCCGCTCAGCGTCGCCACCTGTCGCTCAAACGCGTCGTCGTCCGTTAAATTCACCGTTCGCAGCGCTCGCACGACGCGTTCGCGGACGTCGTCTTCGCTCAGAGTGTGATCATTGCCCAATCCAAACCCGACGTCCGCGCCGACGGTCGGCATGATGACTTGATGATCGGGATTTTGAAACACGAACGCCTTGCGCTCGGGCGCCTCGAGCGCGCCCGCGTCCGTCTTCACCAGTCCCGCCAGCGCTCGCAGCAGCGTGCTCTTACCGCACCCGTTCGGGCCGAGCAGCATGAACAACGTGCCTCGAGGCACGCGCAGGGACGCGCCGCGGAGCGCGCGGACGACGCCGTCGGCGTCACCGCGCGGAAACGTGACGCAGGCTTGGTTCACGTCGACGCCCCACGGCGACGCCGACGACGACGCCGACGACGCGCGCGGGATCGCGACGACGCGGGCGCGACGTCGAGGATGTCGTCGTCGCGACGTGGACGACGCGCGCGGTCGAGCGGACGCGGACGACGCCGCGGCGCGCATCGGCGCGGAGGCGGCGTGTGCGGCGCGCGGCGGCGAGGAGGCGAGGCGAACGCGTCGATTTAAAAGTCTACCGAGACGCACTGCTATCGATACCGGGCGAGTGTCATCACACGTGCGTCTCCGAAGCCGCGATGTTCGGGGCGTGCGCGCTGGCGACGTCGCCCAGGGCGTCGGTGTCGTCGTCTGGGGTCGAGCCGCGGCGAGCGCGACGGCTTCGCACGAGCGCGGGCGCCTTGGGGACGACGGCGGATTTCGCCGCGGGTTCAGCCTTCTTGGCGGCGTCTTTGCCTGATTTCGACGCACGTTTCGTCGGTGACGCGGGCTCGGTGACTTCGTCGCCGTCGGCGGTGTCTTTTTCGAATCTATCGCCATCTTGGGTTCTGTGCCAACGCATGAGTTGGTCGGCGAGACGGGATTCGCGAGCGCGGTCTTCGGCGACGCCGACTTCGTCTTGAACGCACGCGCCGACGGCGTCTTGTAAGGCGCCCATGACGCGCTGAGCGTCGCTATGACGAATCACCGCGAGCTTAGCTTTGGCGATCGCGGTGTTTCGCTCTTCATCGCTCATTTTTTCGAGCGAGCTCGGGTCGTTCGGCGTCGGCGGTTCGAGCAACGGCTCGAGCGTGTTCAAGTACGAGCGCAAGTTGGGCATCACCGTCTCTCGCACGACCTTGGGACCGAGAGCGTGCAAGCCTCGAATCGCGCCGTAGTGCGTGGTCATTGGTTTGGTATCCAATAACGCCCGCAACAACGTGCGCGTGATCCTAGGTCGAATGCTTGGATAGGCGTCGCCGAACTTGCCGCAAATGAACGCCATGGTGTACGCCGCGTCGTCTCGCAGCGACCAGTGGTCTTCGTCCAAATTTTGACATAAACGCTTCGCCACCACGCACGTCACCACGCTCGGCATGAGCTGGTGTAAATACAGCTCCACGTTTATGTCGGGGTTGGAAATTAACGCCCGAATCATCTGAATCAACACTCGCAACCGCGGCAAATCCCTCAGGTTTTGCGTCGTCTCCTCGGTGATGAACTGCGTAAAGTAAGGCATCAAATTGTGCAGACCGACGTCCGCGCTCAGCGATCGCAGCGCGGTGGAGAGCAATTCAACTTCACGGTCGCTCGCATCGGCGCGTCCAGCCTGTCGAATCAGCGCCGTGACCTTGTCGAAATAAAACTGCAATTCCCGGCTCAGCGTGTGCGACACCACGGGTAACAATCCTCCCGCGTCCGGATCCCCACCATTCTCTTTCGCCCCCATCGCTCGCGGCCGCGGCCGTTTCATCCCACGCGGAGGTTCGATCGCCACCGGTTCCGCCGCGGGCACCATCGGGTTCTCTGGAATCATCGGCTGCACTCCCTCCACCGCCAACCAGTGCGGCACCAAGTTCACCTCGATCGGCGGTCTCGGCAACTTCCTCGTCAGCAATTCCCGCATGTCGATCTCTCGGTCCTCCACGTAAAACACATCCGGATCCTCGCGCGTCTGTTTATATTCATAATCGCTCGTTCCCGCCCCGAATCCATACAGCGGTTCGCAATTTCTCAATCGCAGCGCCGCGTTGACGTCCTGCGCGCGTTCGATCGACGTCGTCGTCGTCCGATTCGTCAGTCCGTCGTCCATCGGTCCATCCCGCGTCGATCGCGCGCGCGTCTCGTCATCGTCGTCGTTCGCATCGCGTCTTCGCGCGCGTCTTCGCGCGCACCTCGGCCGAGAGCGTCGTTCGTTTCGACGCCCGCATGCATTTCATCGCGTCTTGAAACACCTGTCGCAGCCGGTACTCGCAATCGCTCGCCAGCGCGCGCGCGGCGTCGGCGTCCACGGGCGGCGCGCCGATCGTCGCCGCGATCGCGCGCACGGAATCGACGTGCACGCGGCTCGGCGCGCTCATCGTCGACGATCGATTCGATTCGCGGCGCGATGTGACGCGCACTCGTCGTGGTTTTCGCGACACAGCGCGACGCGGCGGCGCGCGGGATGGGCGCGCGAGACGCGGCGTCGCCCGTGCGCTCGCTCGACGTCGCGCGCGCGCGCGCGACGTGGACGGCGCTGGACGAGGCGATTCGAGGCGACGCCGGCGCGTGGACGTTCGACGACGACGACGACGACGCGCGCGCGACGACGAGCGGACGCGAAGAGCGCGACGCCGGTGATGCGATTCGCGCGCTCGGGTACGCGATCGTGCCGCGATGCGCGAACCGAGCGCTGGCGAGGCGAGTGGCGACGCTCGCGCGCGGGTTGGCGGCGCGAGGCCTGGATCCGACGTACGTTTTCGTGTACGAGGACGCGTGGACGCTGTTGCGAACGATAGAAACGGCGTGCAAAAGTCGAGGATGCTTTGGTGGGTTAATCATGAATTACGACGTGCTGGCGTGGTGCGTGGATCCGGTGAGCGATGGGGAGGCGACGACGGCGTTTTGTCCGCACCGGGATCGACAGCCGGACGACTCGCCGGGATCGTTTTCGGAGAATGGGGACGCGAAGTACGCCACAGCGTGGGTCGCGTTGGCGAATGATGCGACGCCGGAGAATTCGTGTTTGTACTGCGTGCCGAGACCGCACGATCCGGGTTATTACGACGGCGATGATGACGACGCGAACGCGAAGGATCCCTTGAGCGTGGCCTTGGACTCAAAAAAAGCGTTTCAATACGTTCGCGCGTTGCCGTGTAAAGCGGGCGATGGCGTGGTTTTCACCCATCGGTTGATACATTGGGGATCGATAGGCGAGGGGCGCGAGGACAGGCCGAGGATTAACATCAGTTTTGGATTCGCCTGCGAAAGCTTTGAACCGGCGTACCTGACGAGTCGCTCGCGCGTGCCCAGTTTCGACGAACGACTTGCCCTCGTCGCAGGGCAGTTGATATGCTATCACGAAAGGTTTCCACCGAACGCGAAAGAACTTGGTGTGTTGAAGAAGCTATTCGACGGCATGAAGTCGAGCTTCGACGACGCGTACGTTCGAAAGGTGAATAAAGAATTCGCAAACGCCGCGCTGCGCGGCGAGAACGACGACGAGGTCGAAGAAGACGCGCTCGACGCCATGCTCGACGCCGCCGATGATTTTGACGACGATTTTGATGATTTTGAAGATGGCGTCGAAGGTGATGCGTACGGACGAGTCGCCGACGGAGATGACGCTCTGGCGAAACGATCGAAAAGGAAGTGATAGTCGATTGAGAGGACGAGCGTGTGTTGGATAGCGCGTGTAATGAATAGATTTCGGCGTCTTTGTAACTGTGAAATTATTACAACGACGCGTGTCACACTTGACTGTGGGAGTGTCACGTCTACGCGAGACGCAAAACGAGGTCTTGAATTGATTGATGCGCGTCGAAAAACAACGCAAAGGGCTTTTCGTCGACGCCCGAAGGCGTCAGTGGAAAGCTCGTCTGAACGGATGAACTTGGTTTGAAAATGTCGGCTTTTAAAACTCGCCTCATCTTCTCCATCCGATTGCGGGCAGCGCTCGAACCAGTCTGGTTCGACGTCTCGCCCAAAGGGTGCGTCGACGCGAAAGCGTTCGCGCCGACTCGTCTTGGTTTGTTGTACAACAGAAAGAATTTGTTTTCACACTCGACCGGCGTTGAGCTTGGCCATGAGCGTCTGAAAACTACCACCACTAGTCTCCGGCGCCGTCGGGTAAGGAGGCGCGACGGGAAACGGCTGAGCGGGTTGGGGTTGCACTCCGAAGAGCGTATTGAGTTTTTGCTGCACGCCTTGCGGCGGCGGCGGCGCCGCGTAATGAGACGGCGCCATCATCGGCGGTGGCGACGGATGCGCGTCACCGTTGGCGCTGTTCAAAATGTTGTTGAACAACGCGTGTCCCTTGGCTTGCTGCGGCGCGGCCGCAGGCTTCACCCCGAGTAAGTTTTTCAATCCCGCCGCGCTCGCTTGAGGGCGCGGCGTCGCGACGTCCAGTCGCGGCGGAGCGCTCGAAGACGCCACGCGCGGCGAGTTGGTCGGCGCTATATCTTTCAAAAACGATGGCATCGGTAACTGATCCGCCGCCGGCGCGTTTTGAAAAGACGCCTGCGCCCAACGTTCGTCGTTCGTCGCGGTTTTCACCTTGCCCTTCGACTTCTTCCCGCTTCCATCCGCCGCCAACACCGCGGCTTGCTGCTCCGGCGTCAGCGCCGGCTGTTGAGGTTCACACACTTGATTCGCTCGCACTCTCGGATCGATTAAACCCACCGTTTTCGGCGCCGGCACCGCTTTCGGTTTCGGTCTCCGTTCCTTCGTCTTCGCCTTCGTCGGCTCCTCGTTCCCGCGAACCTTCGGCGTCGGCACCGCCGTCATCTTCCTCTCCCTCGGCTTCGCCTCGACCTCGACGTTCGTCTCGCGCACCACCGCATCGACCGCGCTCGTCCCGTCCTCGAAATCAAACGGCACCAACTCTCGCTCGAACGATCGCTTCGCCTTGACCACGTCGCCGTCCTTCTCGAACCCTCGCGTCGTCCCCTCGCCCCTTCCCGCGCCCCCCCTCGTCGCCGGATTCGCGCTCGCCGCGATCAGCGCCGCGATCATGTCCTCCCCCTCTCCCGCGAACGTCCCATCGACGTCGATCGTCCGCGCGCGTCCCTCCGCGCCCGTCATCGTCGCCGCGCGAATCGCGATCGATTCGCACGATTCTCGCGTCCTCTCCGCCTCGGGTCGCGTCGTACGCCTCGCGCGTCGCGTCGACCGCGCGCGGCGTCGCCGTCTCGCCCTCGCGCGTCGCCTCGCGCGCGCGCGTTCGTCGCGTCGGTCGCGCCGCGCGTCCAGATCTGACGCCGCGGTGCCGTCGCGCCTCGATCGTCCCGCGGGTTCGCGCGCGTCGCGTCGAACCTCGCGTCGAGGTTCGATCGCGATCGTCGATCGACGCGCCGTCGATGGATTAAAAACTTGATTTCGGCGTTCGCGTCGCGCGCGGACGGCGCACTCGCGCGCGCGGCGCGCCGACGCGCCATGCGCGCGCGGCGCGCGACGGCGCCGACGACGGCGCTGACGACGGCGCTCGCGCTCGCGTCGCTCGCGTCGCGCGCCGTCGCGTCGAGCGCGCGCTTCGGGCGCGAACGACTCGTGATGCAGACGACGCTGGGCGACGTGACGCTGGCGCTGTACGATCACGACGACGCCGCGCGCGCGACGGCGGCGCACGTGCTCGAGGCGTTTGAGCTGGGACTGTACGACACGAATCACTTCTTTCGCGTGGACGCGGGATTCGTGGCGCAGATCGCGGATTGCGCGGGGGGGCGACGCGCGGCGATGAGCGAGCGGCAGCGCGAGCTCGCGACGAGGACGGTGCGAGGAGAATTCGACGCGTCGGTGAAACACGCGCGAGGGAAGCTGTCGATGGCGAGGTGGAGCGATCCGGACAGCGCGACGAGCAGCTTTAGCGTGATGTTGGGGACGGCGCCGCACCTGGACGGGGAGTACGCGGTGTTCGGCGAGATGGTGGAGGGCGAGGAGACTTTGCGGAAGATCGAAGCGGTGGAAACGACGAAGAGTGGGATATTCGTGATGCCGAAGGAGAGGATTGAGATTTTATCGACGTATGTACTGCGCGAGGGCGCGAATTCGGGGGAAGAGGGCGAACGCGCGTCGACGACGACGACGGGCTCGGCGGGCGACGCGGAAGAGCTGCGCGAGTGTCGCGTTCGGGCGGATTCTCTGGCGAAGGAATTGCACGAAATTCGCGAGAGACGACTTCCCGGAAATTGATCTAGATTGTTACACTATTTGTACCCAAAGACTCGACTAAGCGCTACTTCCAGACGCCCGTCAGCGCGTGGCGCGCGACGAAGGCGAACGCGCACGAAAGAAACTGAAACGCCAACAGACGCGCGCACAAGACGCGCTCGGTGCAAGGACCGAAGAGGCGCAAGAATAAAGTCACGAGATTCATGTTGTATCTCGTCTCTGTCGCCATCGATGGATGCAAAAGCCCCGTCTTGGGATCGAAAATGGGCAGACGGTGACGCGGACAGTGCACGATCTTGAAGAGCTGCGGCGTGCTGTACACAAAGTTGAGCACTTGTGGAAGAAAGAACAACAGCAACGTTTCGCTGAAGTGCCCGAGCGTGCCCACGACGCCGAGCGTCATACCCGCGAAGTACGTGTACGTGTCTCCGACGAATATTTTCGACGGATACCAATTGTGCCGCAACAACGCCAGCGTCGTGGCGAAGAATGGCAGCGTCAAAAAAATGCTAAACAAGTGCGCGCCGGCGGTCACCGGCTCCGTGGACGGATCGTTCGCTAACGACAACACGTTGAGTAACAAAATCGCACCGGCGATGATCAACGATTGCCCCGCCTCGAGCCCGTTCAATCCGGCGTGGATGTTGATCGAGTTGGAGCAAAACACCACCAAAAGCCACATGTAGCACAGATACAGCGGCCCGACGTCGATCGATCGAACGCCCGCCGGTAACTCTAGCAACGCGCGAACGGGCGATGGTATGAGCACCGTCGTACCACCGCTGTAGGACAACAAAAGCGGCAGCGCCGCGAATCCCGGCATGACAATCTTCACTCGCCAAGGCAAATCCAGCACGTCGTCCACGAAGCCCAAGAAGATCATAAATCCGACGCACGCCAACGCGCTGTTCTGCTCGAGCGCCCACGCGTTCGTCCCGCTCGCGCTCTGCCCGAACCACCATCGAATACCCCTCTGGCACAACTGCTGCATCGTCAGCGCCACCGCGTACGCGCATCCGGCCGCTAACCCCCCGCTCTCCGGCACGCGTCGCTCGCCGAGCGCCGTTCCTTTTTTATTCAAGTCGTACCCGCTCATATTCCTCGCCAGCGTCTTCGCCCCGACCGTCGGCAGCAATCGCATCGTCAACGCGTACGCTCCCCACGACACGATCGCCGCGCTCGCGACGCACGCGCGCGCGCCCGCGTCGCTCGCTCGCGCCGCGCTCGCCGCCGCCGCCGCCGCCGGCGCCGACGCCAGCGCCCCCAGCGCGCGCGCGTCCGCGTCCCGCCTCGCGTCCCACGTCCCGCCCGCATCGCTCTCGCGCGCCCGCGACTTCTTCCGCGTCGTCTTCGCGCCTCCGCGTCCATCGTCGCGCGCGCGTCGCGTCGTCGTCGTCATCGTCGTCGTCCAATCGCGTCGTCGATTACGATTCCAATCGCGCCTTCTCCCGCGTCGCGCGCGCGCGCAGGCGCTCGGCGTCCCGCGCGACGCCCTCGCGCAGGCGCCTTCGCTCGTCCACCTGCGATTCGTGCACCGCGCGCACGCCCAGGGCGGTTCCCAGGACGACGACGACGACGAACGCGTTCACCGCGCGCGTCATCGAGTGCCGCGCAGCGCGTCGCGCCGCGCGCGTCGGACGCCGATCGCGATGCGCGCGCCGACGCGCGCGCCGCCGACGACGACGCCGACGACGACGTGCGCGACGCGCGACGCGGCGACGGCGGAACCGCCGCGATTGAAGATTCTCAGCCTGCACGGCTTTCGAACGTCGCGCGAAATCTTCGACGCGCAGGCGCGCGTCGCGCGCTGGCGCGAAGACTACGAAGACGTCGCGCGATTTCACGCCATCGACGCGCCGCACGAGGGCGCGGGCGCGGCGACGGCGGAGGTGAGGGCGTTCTTCGGGGAGGACGCGCGCTCGCGAGAGTGGTGGAACGCGACGACGGGACGCGACGGAAAGACGACGTATCGAGGGATCGAGGCGTCGCTGCGGGAGATCGAGCGGGCGTGCGAGGAGGATGGACCGTATGATGGCGTGCTGGGGTTCAGTCAGGGGGCGACGCTGGCGGCGATCGCGCTGGCGACGCCGGAATTGGCGGAGCGGTTCGCGTTCGGGATTTTGGTGTCGGGAATGCGGGCGCGCGCGGAGGAGACGAAGGGGTGTGATTACGGTGCGATAGCGGTGCCGACGCTGCACGTGGTCGGGTTGAAGGATGATGTGATGCCGAAAGCGATGAGCGCGGGGCTGTACGACGCGATGACGTCGTCGGAGAGAACGCGAGAGACGCACGACGGCGGGCATCGCCTGCCGAGAGTCAACGTCGACGGGACGCCGATTTTGCGCGATTTCTTAGCCGCGAGATTAGCGGCGCGCGAGAACTCGAAACTGTGAGTTTCGCTATGTTAAACGCTAGTAGTCTAGATGTGCTATGGACGCTTCGCTTTGAGCGCGTCCCACGGAAGCGCGAACGCGCTCGGCGTTTTCACGGGCGGGAACAGTACTTCTTTGATGTTCCCCCAAATCCCGACGTCGTACTTATTTCTCGTCATCTCGCCCCAATCGATTTGTTCATCGCCGCTTCCGCCCGCGCGCTCGCCCTTCATCGTCTCCACGGATTCGCGCACGAGCTCCCACTTGAAGGTTTCGTTCGTCGTCACGTTTTTCGCGGCGAGCCACACGTTGTAGCCCAAGAAAACCGACAACAGCACGAAGACGAGCGCGCAAAACACGCCGAGCGTCACCGCGGGGGCGTAGTGGTACACCACAAATCTATAAAGCAGCGCCTTGTCGTTCCCGAGCGTCGCGCGCGCGCCCGAGGGCGTCTCGTGCTGGAACCTTAACGACCAACAGTCTCGGCGCGTCATGGAACGCCGCACCGCGTGCGCGCACGCCAACGTCACGTACCCCACCAACACGAGCTGCGCGAATAAAAACAGCAAAAACCACCTCAAATTATTCGCCCCGATCGTGTTATTCACCCACACGCAGAAGTGATCGAACCTCGCCACGCGCCGCTCCGTCGTCGTGCACCACTTCGATCGCGCCGGCGCGTCCTTCCCCGTCGTCCGACATCGTTTCCTGTGATACACGATTTCATCGTACGCGTACGCCTTCAAATACTCTTCGTTGTTCTCTCTCGTGATGGTTCCGGGCTCGCTGCAGCACACCAACGCCCACGTCGCGCACGCGAACGCGAACGCCGCGCTCGTCGCCGCCGTCCACCCGCGCGCGTCGCCGCCGTCCAACAGCCGCTTCTCCACCCCCTCGACGAAGCTCGCGTGACCACCGATCGCGAGCGTCAGATACACGATTTGACCGAGCGGATTCGGCCGATCGAGCGCGTCGAAACACGCGCTGGCGACCGCGGCGCCGCGTTTTCGGTCGCACACCGCGATGGTCACCAGCGCCGTCGCGACGCGCGGCGCGGCGTCGCCGAGCGCGCGATGCGCGCGTCCCAGCGCCGAGCGCTCGAACCGCTTCGTCGGACCGAGCACGACGACGGCGACGCACGCGAGCGGCGCGAGCGCGAGCGCGAGCGCGCGCGTCATTCGTCACCGCGCGCGCGTGTGCGGCGCATGCGCGCGCGACCGCGCGCGACGCTCGCGGCGGCGCCGGCGACCCGCGCGCGACGGTTCGAGCGCGCGCGTCCCGACGGCGCGCGCGCGAGGGCGCGTCCCGCGAGGGCGCCGCGCGCGCGGGATTCCGATTCGATGGCGGCACCGCGCCGACCGGTGCTCTTGCTCGACGTCGACGGCGTGCTGAATCGCACGGCGACGGCGAAACAGATCGCGCTGGACGAAGACTTGATCGCGCTGCTGCGGGACGTCGCGGAGCGGTCGGCGTGCGAGGTGGTGCTGACGACGTACTGGCGGTACTTTGAGGTGCGGCGGCGACGCGAACGAAGGCGGCGACGCGAGACTTTCGAGACGCGGCGAACGGCGGTGAAGGACGACGCGACGAAGACGAGAGGACTGACGACGACGACGATGACGATGGATTTCGTGAAATCCAGGAATACTTGGCGTACGCGTTCGAACGGCACGGATTGCCGAAGGGCGCGGTGGCGGGGCGAACGGCGGGCGAACCGCACCGGAGCGACTCGGTCGCGCACGACTCGAAGGTTCCGGAACTTCGCGTGCTGGAGATCGAGCGGTACATGCGAGAGACGCACGGTGAGGACGAGACCGCGTGGCCGCCGTTCGCCGTGGTGGACGATAAGGAGGTGGTGAGCGCGGAGCATCGTTGGCGAGGACGGTTCGTGCGCACGAAGCACGACGTCGGCTTGACGAAAGCGCAGGCGGACGCGTTGATCGACATCTTGTCGCGTTGATATCGCACCGACGCGTCGCGCCGATTCGTGATTTATTTATTCATTGGTCGTATCGTGTCATCTCTAAAGTTGTAATTACTACAGCTGTACAACTTCTATATTACCTTCACCGGGAAAGCGCCTCTGAGCGCGGCGGTGGCGAAAGCGATTGTCGCCGAGGTCTAGACGCTCGAGCTACTACTCTCGCCTCGGCTAAGCCTGTCTCCATGTTAGATACCGTCAGATTCAGGAGTGTCTCGAGCTGAGCAGTGACTTCGCTGAGTCGCTCGTTCGTTTCCGCCAACGCAGCTGTTTGCTTTGCCTGTGAAGATGTTATTTTACGATCGAGGGGCACGAGGCGATTGGTGAGTTCGTCTACGCGGGTTTGCAACCGTTGAAGAGGATTCTCTGTGGATGTAGTATCCCACCCAGCCGCCGCAGCGGTGATCACGGGCGCTCGTGCGCTTGTCACGGGCGTCTGCGGCGGTGCTCCGTCTGTCGACGCCTTGTTAGCTCCCTTGCGCGGCGCCGTCATCGCCTTGCCCGTCGCCGCTTGTAGCGCTGTCGCCATCAAACTTGGCGGTCCAGAAGATTCATTTGTGACTACGTCTTCGATGTTCCCGTGATCGAGCAAAGAATTCAATTTCCGATGCATCTCGGTCAGGGAGTACGCCAGGCGCCAATGAAACACGTCCACGGCGCGAGCCGTGTAACTCATCGGATCTCTCTCGCGTAATACTTTGTGGAAAATTCCTTGAACACCACGCTCAACGAGGAGTCGGTGGAGTGACACCCTATGAATCATGCCTCTGAAACGTTTCTGAATGACAACTGCCGCCTTCGTCTTCTGCTCGAGGATTTTCGGATCGTCCAAACCTTCTCCGTCGTCTCCGTAAATTATTCGCAACTTTTGTAAATAAAACGCAGGACGTGCGCTGACTTCGCGTGATAAATCTGCGTCTAAGCCATACTTCTTCAAAGCGGTGTATGCTTTGGTATACGCGATTATTTCGCCTCTAAAAATAATCTTGATACCTTTGAGACGGAAGAACTTTTTCGTCGCGGGGAATGGCGCGAGCGACTCGTGAAAATCTTCGCGTTCGAGGGTGTAGATGTTCGCGTACGTCAACGCCTGTGCGCCGTAGAGCAGCGTATCGGATGAGTACAACGCCTCCTCTGCGATAGTTTTCCCAGACATTTTTATCAATCCATCGACTTGAACGACACCACGGCGAATGAGGAAAATGGTTGACACTGCATCACCGGGTCTGAACAACGTCTCCTCTGGCGGAAACGTGTGCTCGACGACACGAGTCGACAAGTGAATGACCAGTGGCTCAGGGCAGTGTTTGAAAAAGTCGATATTACGTATCCACGTATTCATGCGCATAGTGCACTCAGATCGCAATGCCGGCGACATTTTGTCGAGCAATCTTCTGTACACGTCGGCGTCGGCGCCATCGAGTTGATACTTGAAATACTCTCGTAAGCGAACGCGCAAATCCTGGGGAAAACCGTGATCAATTAGGAATCCATTCAAGTCCCGCATCACGCCTTGGAACTTGTTCACCTTTTCGTTCCTCGTGGCGATGACGTTCGACACAGCCCCCACGATGTAACCGTACTCAAACGCGCCGATGAGCATGGCCATGATGACGTACACTCGCTCTCCAGTCGTTACTGGAACGATGTCTCCGTAACCGATGGTGGAGATGGTCATCGTGGACCAGTATAGCGCCGCAAGATACAGCCTCAACGAGCCGACGATCTCTCGCGGCTCACCCCCGTCGGGACCGATGACCAAATCTCCGAACTCTGTGGATCGCGTCCAAGAGTACTTCGTCCCTTCCAAATCTTCAACCAAGCCGAATCCACACGCGAGCCAATGCGCAAACATGATTGCCGTCAAGCCAAACTTCATGAGCTCTAATAATGAGTAATCGATGGTGTAAACCAATTCCAGCCGCTTGTAAATTCGGTTCACTCGTAAAATCCGCACGAGTTTGACGAGACGCAGAAGACGCAACGTCCTCAGAATACTGAGCTGCGCCAACGCGCTCGAGCCGACGCCCAAATACATGGCGTCGAACGGAATCGCCGACAAAAAGTCTATGACAAACCACTTTTTGAGATACGTTCGGGCGACGTACGCCTGATTGTAAACCAAGTGCCCAGTGCGGTGATGAGGCGTGGCGATGAAAAAGTTCAACACGAGGTCGGTGACAAAGCAAGCCGTCACGAACTGGTTGATGTAAAACAACGCGTTGAAACTCGGGGTATAGAAACCGACTTCCATCGGAGTCACGATGGCGGTGTAACACAACAAAGCCATCATCACCGCCTCCCACTTTTGCAGAACGGGCTTTTGCGGCGACAACACCGCACGACTCTTCTTGTATCGAGCGCTCTGTTTCTTTCGAATCCGCAAAGTCTGCTGGCGATTCTCGCTCTTCTTTTTGCTCGTAGACTTTGAACCTTTCTCCGAAGACGAGCTAAAAATACTGCTGCTTACGGATCCGGTCTTCGCGTCGAGCGTCAAGCACGCCGCCGCCTCCGCCCGCATCAAATCCAACGCCGTCAGCGCGTGCGCGTGTCCCGCGCCCCGATCACTATCTCGCAAGCTCTGTCGTCCGTGTCGCCATCGCGAATACGCCTCATTCGCGTTCTCTGACGCAGATCCTTCATCGGTGTCGCTCGGCGAGCGGCGCCCGTTCCCCTCGCGTCCCCGTCCGTTCGCCGTCCGCCACGCCGCGTCCGCGTCCGCGTCCGCGTCGCCCATCGATCGTCCGGAGCGCATCACCGCGTCCATCGCTTCGAAGCCGTCGGCGTCGTCGTCGTCGTCGCGCGCGTCGCGTCGGTCCATCGCGCGTCACGGTTGGAATCGAACGACTCGATGCGAACGCGCGAATCGTCGACGCGCGTCGCGCGCGCGCGCGCGGGCGACGCCGGCGCGGTCGCGGGACGCGCGCGCACCACGGGTAGTCGTCGGGACGCGCGCGGTGCGCGCGCGGCGACGCGACGTCGCGGAGTGTCGTCTTTGACCACCGCGGCCTTTCGAGGCGAATGCACCGGCACGCACCGGCGCGACTGCGGGCGAGAGGAAATGCGAGAGGAAGTGCGAGAGACGCGGCGTTACAAGGGTCGCGCTATCCACGCTTTGCGCCGCAAAAGGCGCAAAATTTCGCCGCGGGCTTGTCGAAGCCGACGCCGCAGGAGATACAAAACTTTGCGCCGCGAGACGCGCCGGCGGTGGCGCGTCCGATGCCGGGCGCGAGCGTCTCGCAGTCGGCGCCGAGAGGAGTCTGATCGAGGAATTCGGGCTCTGGGATGCCTCGGGTGTCGCAAACGCGACAGGCGAATAAGGAACCGGCATCCATGCGACCGGGCTCGGCGCGCGTGGTGACAAAGAGTGTGTCGAGTTCGGGGCCGCCGAGCGTGACGGAGGTGGGCGCCTTGACGGGGAGCTCGACGACGAGGTCGACGGCGCCTTGCGGGGTGATGCGAATGACTTGACCGGCGCCGGAAATCGCAGCCCACAAGTTACCGTCTTCGTCGCACTGCGCGCCATCGGGTCCGCCGCTCATCGAGCTCGGGAGCTCGTAGAGAAGGCGACGATTGGACGGTCCGACGCGAGAGTCGTAGTCGAACTGGTAAATTTTCCGCGTCGGTGTATCGCAGAAAAACATCGTCGTTCCCGATCTCGAGAAGCAAATGCAGTTGCTGCACCTGAATTTGTAGTCCAGAATTTCTTCCAACTCGCCTCCGTTTCCGGGCAGGCGCCATAATCCGCCGATGGGCGCCGCGTCAACGCGGTGGGCGTTGTTGTACGAACCGATGACAAAGGAGCCGGCTCGGTCGACTCGCCCGTCGTTCGGGCGCGTGTTCAATCCAGGTTCGAACTCGCTCAAGAGCTTCAACTTCTTCGTCGACGGGTCGAATGCGTGGAGTCCAGACTCTAAACCGAGGAGCAAGGTGCCGTTAGACCGAAGCGCGACGCAGCCGAGCGTCTCTCCGAAGTTGTTTCGTGTGGGCGCCGACTTCAAGTCCCACGAAAACAACGTACCGCTCGGTGCGTCGACCCAGTAAAGGGTCTGACGTTCTTGCGACCATATCGGAGACTCGCCGAGTTGCATGCCGCAAGGAACGACTTCTTCGGCCCAGAGCTTTTGCGGTCCTACGGGGGATTCGTCAAAGTTGAAGATTCTGCCAAACTGCTCGGCGTTGAGCGAGGCCCCGCCGACGAGGCAACCATCGACGTCCGGCGCCTGCATGAGCTCATCCACCGTTTCTGGCTTCACGCTACCACCGTACTGAATTTGAATTTTCGCCGCCACGGATTCGCCGTAATTCGTTCGGAACCATTGGCGAATGCCCGCGTGAACTGACTGGGCGATCGCCGGCGTCGCCGTTAATCCCGTGCCGATGGCCCACACGGGCTCGTACGCGATGATAACCTTGGACATTTCATCCGCTTCTACACCGCTGAGCGCCGCGCTGAGTTGCCTGTTGCAGACCTTTTTCGCCTCACCTCGTTCGTACTCTTCCTTCGTTTCGCCGATGCACAGTACCGCGGTCATGCCGCAGTCGAGCGTCTTTCGAGTCTTGAGTCGCGTCATCTCATCCGTCTCCCCGAAAAGTTCTCGGCGTTCAGAGTGCCCGATGAGCACGTGCGTGCACCCCACGCTCTTCGCCATTTCCGCGCTCATCTCCCCCGTGAACGCACCCGAGGCTTCGAAGTAAATATTCTGAGCCCCCACGGCGACGCCGCTTCCCTCCAACTACGTTTAGGATAACGTTAACGTTCGCGTCAGTCCATCGTCCGAGTTCGCGCGCGCGCCCGCGCTTCGACTCATCCCGCGCGAGTCCGCGTAACTATGACTATGAATTTCAAAAGCAGCAGCCCCGGTAGAGGACCGGCTTCAATTCTCAACAATGTGTAAAGTCTCTTCATCCTCGCTCGATTCGGATAGAATCGCGTTCCTTCGTCGCGTCGCGCGTTCGCTTCGTTCGTACCGTTCTCGCCACCTCAGCCGCAAACGGCGCCGGCGGACACACAAAAACCTCTGTTTTACTCTTATTCGTCCCGATTCCACCGTCTCGCGCCGCCGCGCCGACCAACGCCGCCAACGTCCTCGCCTCGTCCAGCGTCTTCGGGTTGAGCTTCCAATTCCCCGCCATGACCGCGTTTCTCTTCCCTCGCCCGCTCTCATCGCGCGCGCCGACCTCCGCGCGCACGCTCGCCATCGCCATGGACCTTTCGAGCGCATCGATCGCCTCCGCGCGCTCCCCCGGCGCTCTCAGCGCGTCATCTTTCGTCGCCGCCGGCGATTCTCGGCGGCGGTTGAATCGATCGAACACGCCCGCGCGCGTCGTCGCGCGTCGACCCCGTCGCGCCGCGCGCGTCGTCGCCGCGCTCGCGCCCGCGCTTCGCCCGCGCATCGCGCTCTGCCGCGCGCCGAGCATCGCGACGTCGCGCGCGCGCGTCGTCGTGTGTCGAGCGCGGTCGCCAGTGCGCGACGCGACGCGCGATGCGCGCGGCGCGCGCGCGGACCGGCGCGATCGGCGCGCGCGCGACGCGGCGCGCGTCGTCGACGCGCGCGCGTCGCGACGCGGCGCGCATCGGCGCGTCCGCGGCGTCGAAATCATCGTCGCCGTCGTCCGAGAGGGACGACATCGGCGCGGACGGCGCCGGCGTCGCCGTCGTCGGCGTCGGCGCGCGCGGGTGCGCGCTCGTCGACGCGCTCGTCGACGCCAGAGCGCTGCCGAGGGCGGAGATGTGGGCGATGCACGCGGACGAGGACGCGCTCGAGCGCTCGCGCGCGGCGAACCGGTGGCGGTTGCCGCCGGCGAACGTCGAGGCGACGACGACGGCGATCGAGGGCAACGCGGCGAGCGCGGCGAGAGCGGTGATGGCGATGGGAGCGCCGAGGGTGATGGTGGTCGTGTGCGCGGGAGGGGAGGCGGTGGAGAGCGCGACGGCGTTTACGCGATGGGCGACGCGGGAGAAGAACGCGCGAGCGAAGAAGAAACGGTTTTTTGGATTCAAGGGAGCGAATCGCGCGCCGGAGGGTGAGATCATGATCGCGGGGGTGATCGAACCGTTCACGTTCGAGGGAAGGCGGAAGCAACGCGGGTGCGATGAGTTTTTGAGAGCGTGCGCGGAGCCGGGGGCGTGCGACGCGGCGCTGACGGTGTCGCAGTCCGAGCTGTTGAAGAACGGAGAGGATGGAATGTCCGTGCAAGACGCGACGTCGATCGCGGATGCGTCTTTGTTGTACGCCGTGCTGAGCGCGGTGGAATCGCTCCGATCGAGCTGCTGGAGCTCGGGCGGGGAACGCGACGCGAGCGACGTCGACGCGTGGACGCCTCAAATCGAAAAGGGTGGGCGTCTTCGGGCGAAGGTGAACGATGTCATGTCGTCTCACGGTGGTGGGTGCGGCGTCGCGCACGTAGGTCGCGGTGTCGCCGATGTGCCGACGTACGGAAGCGCGGACGAGGCGATCGCCGCCGCCGCGCGCGCCGCCATCGCGACGGCGGCGCGGCAGAGTCCTTTTCTGGCTCCCGGGCGCTTCGACACCGCTCGATTGGTCATCTGCACCGTGAAGCACGGCAACGCGTTTGGACCGCTCGCGCGCGCGACGATTTCTCAAGCGCTGAGTGAACTCACGAGTGCGGAACAATTCATTTCAATCGCGAATCCAGACAAGAGAGGCTCGACCGAAGTGGAAGTGACCCTGCTCACCGTCACCGACGCCGAAACGGCGGCGGCACCGGCGCCGGAATCAAAGACCGTTCCCGTCGTGTCCGAGGACCCACTGCATAAGTCGAATCCGATGCTGTTCGTGCCTGGATACGTTGCCGGCGAAGAGCAGACAAAGCGTAAGACGACGAAGCTTTCGCGGGACGATTTGAAAAATTTCGGTAACGACGACACGCAAGCGATTGTCGCCACGGAAGAGCGCGCCGTAATTTTCACCTCCGATCAACTCGCGACGACTGCCGTCATCGCACCGGAAGTAACCGGCGCTGAGCGCTCTTCACGCTCCGCTGCGCTTCCTCTCCCGCGCGACTTCGCCACCAAGCAAGTCACCGTGCGCGTCAGCGAACCGCGGATGGACGAGTCTGGTAACGTCATCGGCTACAAGACGTTGCAAGGCGAGGAACCGGACAAAAAGTCTTCACCGGTCAAAACTCTGTTTGGGTGGCGACCCGACAAACCCAAAAAGCAAGAAAAATCTGAACTCTCCAGGCGCGCGCTCGGCATGCTCGAACAAGACGGGAAAAGAAGAGGAGCCGCCGTTCGAATGGAATTCGCCAACACCTCCGTCTACGAAGGCGAATGGGCGGACGGAAAACGCGAGGGTGTCGGTCGTCAAGTATTTGCGGACGGTGATTGGTACGAGGGGAATTGGTTTGCAGATCTCCCGGACGGGAAAGGGAAGCTTAGCTTCAAGACGGGAGAAAACAGCTTCTTTGAAGGCATGTTCAACGCGGGCGTGCCGGATGGCCCGGGTAAGCTCGTGCGCACATCGGGCGACGAGCTCGTCGGCATGTGGCGCGACGGTGCGTACGTGGACGAGGAGAATTAGGCAGCGCGCTCTGTATGTAATTACACGGTATTATTCTGACACGACTCAAAACTTTTCAAGTCGGCGATCGGCGCACACGTCTGTGAGCGTGCGCAGAACGTTGGGGCGAGCCAAGATGACGCTCCCGACATCGGACTTGGAGAACTCCAAAACCCAAACGTTTCCATCGCCTTCGTACGGCGCCATGACCGTCGCTCGACGCTCTTCGCCAGTCATGAGCGCGATTTCGCCGAAGAAATCGCCCGCGAGCATGGTGGCCACTTGCAACGGTTCGCCTCGATTCTTCGCCGCGTCCGTCACGACGACGTGCATTTTCCCTAATACGACGACAAACATCGAGGTACCGCGCTCGCCTTGACGCACCACGCGCGCACCACGTCTCACGAAGCAACATTTCGAGCCGTCGAGCATGTCGCCGATGGACAAATCGTCGAGCGTGCCGAACAGCTTCGGCGCCGTCGCGCGCAAATGCGACAACCACTTCTGCCGCGACCACTTCCGCGGATCCTCCGCCTTACCCATAGACGACGAAGGCGACAGCGTCTTCTTCTTTTCAAACTTCGAAACCGTATTCGCCGCCGTCGACGCTTCCACCTCCGGCCCGACGCGTCCCAACCGCGGCAGCGACGCCGCGAATTCATTCTCCTCGTTCGCTATTTCACCGTAATTCACCGTCGCCGCGGGCGCGCGCGCGTGCGTCTGCTGTCGTCGCGCCGTCGGCGATTCCGACCGCGACGGCGGCGCGCTCAAACGTTTCTCTCTCGCTCGTCGCCCCTCGTCGTCGTCCGCCGCCGCCTCCTCGCGCGTCTCGCGCGTCCCCTTCCCGACCACCGCCGTCGTCCCCGCGCTCGCGCCCCGCGCCAATCGCACCGTCAGCGCCTCGATCTTCGCGCTCTGGTCGTCGATCGCCGTCGTCACGTCGTTCACCACCGCGTCGTAAATCTTCGGCACGCTTCGCGAAATCCAAGCCAACTTCCCATTCATCCTGATCTGCGTCTCCTGCATCGCCGTCAGCGTCTCCAACACCGCGCGCTGCGCGTCCATCGACGTCTCGCGTCGCCTCGCGTCGTCGTCGTCGTCGCGGCGCGTCGTCGTCGTCGCGCGCGCGCGCGCGTCGCCGTCGAACGCGGCGCCGTGGATCGCCGTCTTCGTCGCCGCCTCGCGCGCGCGATCGCGCACGGCGCGACGACGATCGAGGGCGAGGGCGTCGTCGCCGTCGAGGGCGTCGTCGAGGGCGATCGCGGCGTCGGCGCGCATCGCGCGCGCGGCGACGCGTCGCGACGTGTCGCGATGCGTCGCGATTCTCTCGTGGTTGTTATAGAGGGTTTAGTCGGTTAAATGCGTAACCGGAACGTTTCGGAATTTATACCGGCGTCGCGACCGCCGGCGGCGGCGCCACACCGACGCGCGCACGATGGGCAAGGAAAAGACCCCGAAGAAGGACAAGAAGGAGAAGACGCCCAAAAAGGACAAGTCCGCGTCGCCCGGCGGCGACAGCGAGGACGAGGGCGACGGCGCGCTGCGTCCGACGGCGCCGATCGCGACGCCGCTCGCGGATTTGAAGACGACGAAAAAGATACTCAAAGTGGTGAAAAAGGGTGCGCGCGACGCGACGCGCGACGCGAACGCGCGCGACGCGAGTCGTTCGACCGTTGTGCGCGAACGGGGGGCGAAAGAGGGCGAACGCGCGCGCGGAGGGGGGGAATGGGAGAATTGTTGAGAATTCGGGACGCAAAGCGACGACTGACGAGACGACGGGCGAACGCGAAACAGCGGCCAAGGCGAAGCAGGTGAGACGAGGGGTGAAAGAGGTCGTCAAGGCGTTGAAGAAGGAAACCAAGGGTGTGTGCGTGATCGCTGGGGATATCTCGCCCATCGACGTCATCACGCACGTGCCGATTCTGTGCGAGGAGGCGGGCGTGCCGTACGTGTACGTGCACAGTAAGGAAGAGCTCGGTGCGGCTGGTATGACAAAAAGACCGACGTCGGTGATGCTCGTGATGCCGGAGGGCGTGAAGGGGAGCGTGAAGATGAGTTCGAGCGATAAAAAGGAATTCGACGACATGTACGAGAAGATTCTCGCGAAGGTGAAATCGATGAAGTAAAATTTAATTGGTTGAACGAGGATGACGACGGACGAACGCGTCGGCATCGTATTTTGATAGTTCGATAAGTGTAATGTATACCAAACGTTTACTACGATGACCACCGGGAGCACGAACCGGGAGACGCTACGAGTCTAAAGAAATAATGATGCGCGGCGACGCCTCGCGCTAAAACATGAACCGCTTCTTCGACGACTTACGCCTGACGACGCCGGCGAAATCATCGTCATCGCCATTGCCGCCGACGACATTTTGCGTCTTCTTCGCCTCCTCTTCCGCCTCTAAACTTTTCGCCATGGCGGTTAACGCGTCCTCCTCTTCATCGCTCTCCGCGCGTCGCTTCCTCCTATTCGCCTGCGCGCTCCTCGCCTTGGCCTCTGCAGCGCGTTTCTTCGCCGCGTCTTCCCTCTGTTTACGCATCTCATCCGCATACGTCTCCGCATCCACCTTTTCTTGCGCTTTCGCCCTCGCTCGCATCGCCTCCGGGTCGCGTTTACACTTTTCCTTAAACGCTCGCTCCGCCGCCGCGCGCAGCACCTCCGCCCGTCGCACCGGATCCTTAAACATCTTCTGCGTCTCCCCGATCGCATCGAAAGCTTTCCTCGCGTCCGCCGCTCTGTTCTTATCCGGGTGCACCCGCAGCGACGCTTTACGAAACGCTCGGTTCAGCTCCGCGTCGCCGACGTCCCACACCGCCCGTCCCAAGTCATCGCAATCCGGTCGACGCACGTTCAAGCACGCGAAGTAATCCTTCGCCGCGTGCTTCTCGAGCACGAACGCCACGACGCTCTCGTCGTCCTCGAGCGTCGACGCGCGCTCGCGCTCCAACGGCGTCGGCGTCGGCGTCGCCGCGTCGTCATCGGCGGCGGCGGCATCCTCGATGCGACGCCGCACGCGCTCGCGAAACGCGTCGTCGTCCTCGTCGCGCGCGCATCGCGCCGTCATCATCCTATCGAACGCGTCCATGACGCCCCACACGCCGCCGACGCGCGCGCGGCGGCGTGTGGGGCGCGAGGGGAACCAAAGCGGCGATTGTTCGCGAACGGCACACATCGACGCGCGCCGGCATGCCCGCGCGTCCGTGGCGCCCGGCCGAGCACACACGGCAGCGAGCGATTTTTCACGACCTCGGGAACGCGCCGTATCGCCGACGGGAGTCGTTCGACGCGGAGAAGTTGGCGGATGAGTTGGCGAATTTGCGTCGGGCGAATCGACATCGGTCGGATGACGACGGCGGCGACGACGGCGGCGGCGACGATGGGCTCAAGCGCGAGCGCGCGTTGATGACGAATGAACGCGTGCGAGCGTTGGAGACGCGCGCGAGGGACGCGAGCGAGGTCGCGCGAAGGGAGACGGAAAAGCGAGAGATGCAGGAGCGGGCGTTGGAGCGCGCGAACGCGAACGCGCGAAGAGGCGAGGTGAGCGAGCGGTTGAAGCGACACGCGGAGCGCGAGGTATTGGAGTTGACGCGAGAGTTAGAGACGGTGCGGATGAAGGCGGACGAGGAGCGAGACGCGTTGGAGCGGTGCGTGGAAGAGATGAAGGCGACGCACGAGTCGAGCCTGGCGAAGGCGCAGACGGCGGAGGCACAGGCGGCGGGAGAGGCGAAGGAGTTGCTCGAGGTCAAGGCACGATTGGAGGAGGAGCGCGATGCGACGACGAAAAAGAACGCTGCGCTCGAGGGTGAGTTGGCGAGCGTTGGGACGTGTTTGAAAGAGACTGAGGCGTCGTTGAAAGCGGTGAGCGAGGCCAAGGCGAGCGCGGACGATGAGCTTAGCGAAGCGCGCGAGGAGATGGCGCGCTTGCGAGACGAATTGGAACGAACGGCGGAGTCAAATAGGTCAAACGAGCGGGAACTACGTGAGTCGCGACGAAAGGCTGAGGCTTTCGCCGCAGCCGTGCACAGCGCGAGAGGAAACGATAGCGCTGCGCGAGCGATGATGCGTGATAGCGTCCTCACGTTCGCTCGATTGGAAGATGCGGCGAACTCTCGGGAGATACAAATTTTGAAGGAGCATCACGCGGCTATAGTCGAACGCATGCAAGAAGAATTCGCCGTCGCTTTAGCGGATGTCAAAGCGAACACGGGCGCTGTAGCGCACAGTACGGTGGATGAGTCGCAGCGAGTGAAGCGCACCATGAAGGGCATGGAAGAGGACGCGCGTGAGGCGGTGTGCAACGCCAGACGCCGGGAAGAAGAAGCAAACGCCGTCGCCGCCAAGCTTCGCGAAGAATTGGTGATGACCAAAGCTAGGTTGAACTCGATGATAGAAGCCGGGGAAGGGAAACTGAATCATGCGAGCATTCGAGACGCGCAGGCCTCGCGCTTGGCGGCTGCGCAAGCACAGGCGATATGTCGCGACTTGCAAGCCGAGCTCGAGGCAGAACATGAATCAGCCGAAGCAGCACGACACGAGGCTTCGGAAACCGCGCACAAGTACTTCGCACTTCGAGACAAGTACGAGCAACGCGAAGCGCTGGTTAATCATCAAAAAGAAACCATCTCGGCGCTCAAGCGCGATAACGAACGAAGTGGCGGAGAGATCGACGAACTCAAGGCGCGATGCAAAGAGCTCAAGCTGTGCTTGCGAGACAACGAGATGACGTATTTGAACAGGCAAGATCTCACCGAGGAAGTCGAGCACTTGAATAGGATTATCGCCGACGCAAATGTCCGGGATCGCGAACGAGCCATCGAACTTCAGCGCGAACAAGAGCGTGCGGATAATTACGCCGAGCGACTCGAGCGGTGCGAGGCCAAATTGAACGAAGAAACGAATCGAAGGATTCAAATCGAGCGCACGGCGTGTGATGCCGATAGCACGAAAGTCCGAGCCGATAGCGATGCGCTGCGTGCCGAGGCGATGACGGCGAGCGCCGTCCTACTCGAAGCCGAGGTTTTACGGCTCGCTCGAATCAACGAGCAAGCCGAAACGCGCGTCGCCGAGCTTGAAGGGCGCGTCGAACAGCTCATCGAACAAGCCGACGCTCTAGCTTCGTCGCAGAATCCAAATCAAAGCATACGATATCTGGAAAAGCTTCGGGACGAGCGAGAGATGGCTGAGAAAGACGCCGAAGAGGCGGGTAAAGCCGTGCAAAACATGAAGGCGGCGCTGCAGTTCGTCGTGTGCGCGCGACGAGAAACTCGAGACAAGGTGGTGCAGTACGCGCGCGAAGCTCGCAAGACTGGTCGAATCTACACCGAAGCGCCGGGCTTGCCTCAGGGCGTGAGCGCCGATATCTGGGCTCGAGTCGTCGAAACCGTCGCTCGCCTGAATTTAGACGCCGTCGAGTGCTGAATCGTAGAATGTATCTAACGTATATCACAATTCGTTTTCGTTACCTAATTTTTGCTTACACGCCGCGTGCCGTTCCCTGTTCCGAGCGCCCAGGCGCCGTCGCGTCGCCTCTCGCTCTCTTTCCGTCATCTCTCTCCAGTTCTCGATGTACTTCGTCGTACAATCGTGATTGATCACGACGGGACCAATCAAATCATCGACGGCGACTTTCTCCCCAAATCTAATACGCGTCACCACGTCGTCGTCGTCGCCGCGCGTCGGCAGCGCGTCGACGGCGCCGTCCCGCTCGCCGTCGAATGCGTCCAGGGACTCACTCGCTCTCCCGACTCGCGCGCTGCGCGCGACGACGACGGCGCAGAGTGCGATGCCGAAGCGCCTTCTCGACGCGCGGTGCCGTCGCATCGTCATCGCGCGTCGCGCGCGACGGCGCTGACGCCCGCGACGCCTTCGCGCGCCGCGGTCTGCGGCAGGCGCGCCGCGGCGCGCCGAGCCCATCGACACACGAATCGAGACGTCAGCGGCGCTGAGAAATCATCGGTGCGCTTGAACTTTTGCGTGCGTTGTTCCCGAGATCCTTCTCGATTTCGTACTCGGTGCTGAAGTACTCGCTCGGCGCCGGAAGCGGGAGCGACGCTTCCGCGTCGGCGAGGAGCTTCGGCCAAAACGTATCTGCGTTCGAGCACCCATTGTCGTAATGCCCGCGGCGATTCTTCTTGAGCATTGAAATTTCGAGTACGCCGTCGACGATGACCCACGTGCTGAGCTCGGCTTTGATGACGGCGGTGAGATTGCCTTGAACGACGACTTCGTCGCGCACGCGCACGTCGAGTCGCGTCGACGAGAGAAACACTTCCAAATCATGTTTCTTCGTTCCGCGCGGAAGCTTCACGAAAACCTCGACGAACGACTGATTTTGTCTCCACTTGTACCGCTCGAGCTCCAAGCCAAGGTTGTCCGGAACCTTTATGTCGAGCCACGCGACGTCCTCGGTGTCCTCTCGCGCCGCGAGCATTCGCGCCTCCTCCGCCGCTCGCATCTTTCGCATGTCCTCCGCGTCAAAGTCCGGCGGCGACGGTTTCGGATTCGCACGTCCGTACAAGTCGTCCTGCGTCACCACGTTACGATCGAGCCGATCGACTTCGTCTGCGTCATCGTTCAAAAGGCGCGTCGCGTCCCGTCGTCCGTCAGTCCGTCGTTCGCGCGCTCGTCTCCTCTCGTCGCATCGGGCTCGCGTTCGCGCTCGAGTTCGCCGCCCACCATCCTTCAACACCGCCTGTTTCCCGTGTTTCCGCATCCACCGCGCGAATTTCGGCTCGTGTCGCTCCACCGCGTCCGCGAAATCATTCCTCCGGCACCACTGCTTGTGAAACGGCCAGTACGCGCGTTGACATTTGACCGAGCAAAACCACGCGCTTCGGCACCGCGCGCACACCGCGAGCGCGCGATCCGCGGCTCCGCAGTTTTGACACTCTTCCTTCGCGTCGACGCGCTCTTGATAGTGCGCGGGCGCCGTCACGAGACTCATCGCGCGCGTTTCTGCGGTGCGATGCGTTTCGCGCGCGCGCGGGCGTTTTTCGTCGAAACGCCCGCGCCATCAAATCCCATAGTTAACGACTCGCGTTGAGTCGCAACTCGTCGCGCCTGACCCTCGCGGAATCCGGCCGCCGGCGGCGCCGCATTCTCCGCGCGCGCGACCGCGCGACGCCCGACGCTCGCGCGCGACGCTCGCGCGTCGTCGACGCACACCGCGCGCGCGCGCCGCGCGTCTCCGAGCGACGCGGCGACGCCGATAACGCGCGAGACGGACGGACGCGACGCGACGCGAGGATGACGTCCGCGCTCGCGCGCGCGACGCTCGCGCGCGCCGCGGGCTCGCGCGCGCACGGCGCGGCGAAAAAACGCTCGCCCGGGTCGACGCATAAGCCCTCGCAGCGATACGCGCGCGAGCACCCCGAGACGCGGGTCGAACGCAGGGCGGCGATCACGGAGGTGGTGCGAAAAGCGCGAGGCGGCGGCGCGGCGACGGCGGCGCGAAGAGACGCGCGCGCGAACGCGGCGAAGAGCCGCGCGGCGACGGCGAGCGCGGGAATGCGGGATTATGAAAACGCGGAGATTGCGCCGGCGCTGCCGTTGGTGGAGGTGCTGGAGCCGGAGACGAATAGAAGGTTGTTGTGCACGCTGCGGCGCCGGTTTACGCTCGCGAGCGGGAGCGAGCGGTGCTTGGTGTTGCCGGTGGATACCCCGATCGATGTTTTGCGAGGCGAGGGATTGGACGAGAGCGAGGATTTGAGTGATATCGGAGACGATGAGCTGTTGCAAATATTACCCGACATGAATCGCGCGCTGGCGATGCGTGGATTTTTGCTTCAACGAAGCGCGTTTTGCATGACGGTTCGCGGTCCGGTGCGCATGAACGAGGACGACGCGCTCGAGATGGACACCGGCGGCGACGAACCGAACGAGGGCGTGGAGGTGTGTACATTTACCAGCGGCACGTCGAGATACCTCGTCTACGCCCCGCTCAATCCGGTGCTCTTGATCACCAACGAAGACCCGGAGACGCGTCTCCACGAGGTGTGCTTCGACGACGCCGACGTCGACGAAGCCACGCTCCAGGCCAATCTCGACGCCGAGTACGAGATGTTGAGCGAGCCCGAGGACGAGTTATTCGCCGACGTCGCAGATTAGCCCCGACGCGTCCACGCTCGTTCGAGCGTTTGTTATACGATATTCCGACCGATTCCGCGCCGACGACCGTCGTCTCGCTCGCCTTCGCGCGCGCCCGCCGCCGCGTCGTCTTCACTTTCCCGCGCGCGTCGCCGCGCGGCGGCATGCCCTCACCCGCGCCGCCCGCGCCCAAATCACCCAAGCGCACCAACGCCACCATCGCGCTCGCCCGCGCGCCGCGCGCGTGCTCGGGCGCGGCGCTCGGGTACTTTTTCATCGCCCTCGTCTGCGTCATCTGGATCGCCGCGTCGTTTCTCGTCGCCCGACTCGAGGCGCACGGCCTGTCCCCGGTGCTCCTGAGCTTCATATGCGGCTCGGGGTTCATCATACTCGTCCCGCTGCGGCTCGGGACGATCGCGCGGGGATGCGCGGCGATGGTGGAGAGCGCGCGAGGCGCGCGCGCGGGACAGCGGGACGCGAGGCGCGGCGCGGGACGCGCGAACGCGGACGACGAGGCGGAGCGAGGACACAGCTCGAGCGCGCGCGCGGGCGCGGCGAAGAAAAGAACGCCGGGAGAAGGACACGCGAACGCGGTGGAATTAGTGCCGCTGGCGACGGCGGGAGGAGAGGGAGAGACGAGAGACGCGGAACGGGGCAAGGCGAACGAGACGGCGGCGAGTCGCGCGAAGAGACGCGGCGAGGCGGGTATGTATAGTTTTGAGTATCATCTCAAGGCGGCGTTCGTCGTGGCGCCGATATGGGTGATGGCGCAGTTGGCGTTTGATTATAGCCTGCTGATGACGACGGTGACGGCGAATTCGATGCTGAGTTCGTCGAGCGCGGTGTTTACGTTCGTCGTGAGCGTGTACATGGGCCTGGATAAGTTTTCGTGGATGAAAGTCGCGGCCATCGTGGCGTACGTCATCGGCACCGTGCTCGTGACGTTGGCGGATAGGGACCCGCGGGGGGTGAATTTCGACGAAGCCTCGGCCGAGGATATGGCGAACAACGCCCTCGGGCAGAACATTCAGTCGCCCGCGCTCGGCAACGTCTTGGCGCTCGCCGCGGCGGGGCTCTACGCGCTGTACACAGCCACCATGAAGCTTTACTTGAAGGATGACGACAAAACCGACATGACTTTGTTCTTCGCGCTCATGGGGATCTTTAATTTCGTCGGCTACGGCGCGGTGTTGATCGTCACTCGCGCCCTAAACGGTTTGCCGAATTTATTCTTCGCCTTCACCGAGCGCGTCTTCTGGCTCGCGTGCGCCAAGGCATTTTTTGACAACGTCCTCAGCGATTATCTCTGGGCGCGCGCGGTCCTGCTCACGTCTCCCACGGTGGCGTCGATCGGTTTATCGCTTCAGATCCCCCTCGCGGCGACGGTGGAGGTATTCATCGGCCAACCCGCGTGGGCGTCGCACTTTCAAAACGCCGCCCTCATGGCGAGCGGAACGCTCTTCGTCATCGCCGGTTTCTTAGGCGTCGCCTGATCACATCGAGCGGCTCGGATGATCGACTTGTGATAATCATTAGAAGTGTAGAAGCTTGATTAGAAGTGTAGAGGCTTTTCGTACGCATTTCGAGCCGGCGAGTCGGCGAGCCCGTCGACGGCGCCGCCGCGCGCCGCGTTCGCCGTCCCCGCATTCACGCGCGCGGCGTGGCGCACCGCGCGTCCCTCTCCGCGCGCGCGCGCGCGCCCGCGATGGCAACCGCCAAGTATAAGTGGACGCGCGCCGAAGAGGACGCCCTGCGCGACGGCGTGCGCAAGCACGGCCCCGGAAAGTGGCGCACGATCCAAAAAGACCCCGAGCTCGGCGACATCCTGCGCGCGCGCTCCAACGTCGATCTCAAGGATAAATGGCGCAACATGAGAGAGTCCGGCGCGCTGGACGCGGCGGACGCGACGGGCGGCGCGGAGGAGGAGCGAGAGGCGTCGGATAGGGAACACGCGGAGGGAGGCGGGAAACGACGACGACGCGACGGAGACGAAGCGGAGACTTCGAACGCGAAAGGGAAAGAAAACGCCATGGATGCGGTGACGAACGCGTTGTTTAACGAGACGCAGCGAGTGAAGCGAGAGGCGAGCGCGGCGGAGGCGGAGGCGAGCGCGGCGGAGGCGCACGCGGCGCGGTGCGAACGCGAGGCGTGGGAGGCGGAGAAACTGGCGAGGGAATTGATCGACGAGGCGCAGCGACAAAAGGTGGGGATTCCCGTGGAAGGGACGGTGGACGTCGCGGACGTCGCGGCGGATTTGCTCGAGGAGGAGTGAGCGCGGCGCGTCGTCGCGAACCGAGTCGCGAAGACAGACGCGTTCGCTACGCTTCGCGAAGACTCGACGTTCGACGTTTGACTACGAACGCATGTTAGATTACCGTATTTTTAGCTAGCGCAACGACCGACGCTCGCGTCGTCGACGTCGATCGATTCAACCCGGCGGTCGAATCGAGCGATCCAACTTGTCCACGTGCGCGCGCCCCGCCTCGGTGACGCTAAACGTAAAATTCCCTCTCCCTCGTCGCTTCCCGCCGCCCGAGTCGCGCTCGCCCTCTCCGGGCGGGCTCGTCGACACGCGATCGATCGCCTTCATCTTATTCAGCAATCCCTTCATGTGACGCATCGATCGCGTTCCGACGCCGAGCGCCGACGCGCGCTCGAACAGCGCCCTCGTCGTCATCGCCCCCTCATCGCGCAGGACGCGCAGGAGCCCCGCCATGGGCCCTCTCCCCGCCGCGTAACGATCGATCGGCGCGCGGTCGTCCGACGCGCTCGCCGCGCTGAGGCGCGACGAGGCGACGGCGAAGCCGCGAGAGGTCTGCGGCGCGGCGACGATTTGAAGCGACGAAGACGCGCGCGCGAACGACGCGCGCGCCAGAGCGACGAGCGAAGACGTCGAGGGCATCGCGCTCGACCGCTCGGGCGAAGGCGGCGGGAAGCGCGCGCGCGCGAGTGCGGAGGGCCGAGCGCGCGCGCGAGGTTTTGGTCGACGAAGTCGGGACGCGACGACGACGCGCGACGGTCGTCGCGCGAGGCGAGGCGAGGCGCGGTGCGCGGTGCCGAGACGATGAATTACATAAAAAACACCGAGGTTTCGTCCGCCCGAAGCGCGCGCGATCGCGACGCGCGCGTGGCGAATGATTCGGTCACGCGTTGACGGCGTCGGAGCTCGCGCGAAACTTTTCGGCTCGCCGACGCTTCGCGTCTTTGAAACTCTTCGTCGCGCGCGACTGCTCGCCGCGCGCCGCGTACTCTCGACTCCACGCGAACATGTCGTCTCGCACGCCCTCGAACCCGCCCTCGAGCGCGCTCGCGTTGACGAAGACGATAAAGTCCACGCGCGCCGGCCACGCGTCCTTGTTCGTGCGAAACGCGTGCCGAATCCGTCGCTTTATCAGATTTCGATCCACCGCGCGCTTCACCTGTTTCTTCGGCACGACGATCCCGATTCGCGTGCACGTCGCCGGTTCGTGATTCGCGTTATCCACCGCGCGAATTCGCAGATGCGCACCGTTATACGTCCGCCCCTCTCGCTTGACGCGATCGAAATCCGCGTTCGTCTTCAACCGCTCGCGCGGTCTGAACACCTCCCCCTCGATCGACTCCGTCCGCGCCGCGCGCGCCGGTTTTCGCCCGCTCATCTCTCCCCAGTTCCCGCCCTTACCGCCCGCGCGCTCCTCCGGTCGTCCGTCCGCGTCGTTCGCCGTCGACGCCGCCGCCGCGTCGTCGTCGCCCGCCGCGTCGCTCGACGCCGCCCGCGTCGTCGTCGTCGTCGTCCCTCGCCCCGTCCGCGCCGCGCGCTCGGCGTCGCTCGCCGACGCGCGCGTCGAGAGATCCGCGCGCGTCGTCGCCGGCGCGCGCCACGCGTCGCGCGCGCGCGTCGCGCCGTCGCGCGTCGTCGCGCGTCGTCCCGCCGCCGCCGCCGTCGTCGTCGCCAGCGCGCGCGCCAGCGCGCGGCGCATCGCGCGCGCCGGGGCGACGCGGTGCGTCGTCGCGCGCGCGCGCGGCGGTCGCGGCGCTCCGACGGCGCGCGCGAGCGACGCCGCGCGCGTCGGCATGCGTCGGCGAATGCGGAATCGCGAATCGAACGTCGCATTGCGCGCCTCGCGACGCGACGACGCGCGGCGCGCCGGCGTGCGACGCGCGACGTGAACGCGCGGGATGTCGCGCGCGCGCGAGACCGGCGTCTCGGCGCGCGCGCGAGACGAGGACGACGAAAACGACGGTCGAGCGGATTCGAATGCGAGCGCGCATTCGGCGAGTCGAAGCGACGCGACGCGCGCGCGCGCGCCGAGCACGCCGCGAGGGTACGATCACGATGGGTCGTTTCACGACGTCGGCACGCCGGCGACGGCGGCGACGGCGGGAGGCGAGAGAGGGACGTCGAACTCGGTGGCGCGGCGAATCGCGGCGCTCGAGCGAAGCGGCGACGACGCGAACGCGAACGCGCGTCGCGCGTCGTCGAGTGATGCCTCACGCGGCGATGGATGGCGATCGGGATCGTCGTCGGTGAAGTCGGCGGCGGCGCTGGAGCGCGTGGCGGAGGATGTGCGGAGCGTGCGGATGAAATTGTTCGCGGCGTCGACGAGCGCGGCGAGAGCGACGGACGAATACGGCGACGCGTTGAGGGAAGCGGGAGAGGGGTTGGATTGGCGACCGGTGGTGACGCGGGCGGTGGGAGTGATTGAGGACGCGGATGTGGACGCGCGGGCGCGCGCGGCGCGCGTCGCTAAACGGGTGCGGGAGGAGTTGGACGCGCGCGAGAGAGAGCGAGGCGCGAGGTTGGAGGCGTTGGCGGAGCGGCGGAGCGAAGCAGCGGCGGCGTCGAACAGGGCGTCCAAGGCCTCGGAAAAGAAGAATCTTCCGGTGTTTTTAACGGGTGTCGCGTCGTCTTCGAGCAAACACGCGAATTTTGTTCGTGGTGGGAAGGCGTTGGACGAGGGCGCGGCCAAGGCGACGAAACGTTTGGCGTTTGAGATTTTGCGAGGCGCCGCGGGACGTTCGCGAGCGTTGCGAAGGGCGGCGAACGATATGGGAATGATTCGTCGCGCGCCGATTTTAAAGCGTGCGTTCGACGCGCTTCGCGCGCACGCCGTGATATGCGCGCCTCGAACTCGAGCGATGCGCGAAGCGTGCGAAACGTTCGTCGTCGTGACCGATCGTAGGATGCGACGGTCGGCGTTCAAGTCGTGGCGCGAGGGTGTGCGAGAACAAACGTTAGGTAAGACGTGTGCGGCGATTCACAACGTTCGGATCGCGCAAGCGGCGTTACATCATTGGGAGCTTTTTGCAGCACGGGCGTTTTGGAAACGAAAGGCGAACGAGTTGGCGCACTCGTACGCCACCGGAAGATTACGCACCCTCGCGTTTTGCGGGTGGTTGCTGCACGCGCGTCGCGTTAAGGAACGCCGTATCGCCGTGCGTGCGCGAATGTTTGGCATGTCCGTACCAGAGGCGCAGCGTGCGATCCATGAAAAGGTTAAATACACTGCGCACGACGCTCACTTGATGATGAAAAGTGAGTTGAAGTACCTGTTCGAGAAGCGCTGCTCGGAAAGCGCGCTACGATCGCAAGTCTCGTCATCGCTAAAACTCATTCGCACGCTCGAGAACATGCGGAGATTTACTGCGGACGGAGAAGATGTGGCGTGGGCGTCGAGTGATTCAGCCATGTTTCGGGGGATCGGCGCCGCTAAGCGGCATTTGCATGTGGGATTTTCGACACGAGGACGAACGGACTCGCCGCGGCGGAAAACGTTGTCGCTCAACAGAGATGACGTCGCGGCGTCGCGAACGGCGGCAGCGATCGAAAAGGTCGCGACGACGATTGATTTCATTCCGGACAACTCGATGAACGTCGATGCGCTGAGTGCAGACGCATACGAGCTCTCGCAAGAGCATCAACGAGCGCTGACAAGCGCGCGTGACGCGACTCAAAAGTGCGTCGCCGCGCGAAAGGCGGCGCACGACACGAGTCTCAGGGCGAGTCGACTCGTCGCAAACGCCGATTCGCGGGCGAACGCGGCGGTTCAGGGCGCGCAGGATGCGATGAATGAGTCGATCAAGGCTGAGTTCCTTGCCATCGAAGCGGAAGAGTCCGCCAATCTCGCCGAGCGCCGCGCAGAAGAGCTCTCGGAATCCGGCGCGGGCGACGAAAAAGTGATCGCGCACGCGCTTCAGCGGGCCGCCGAAGCGGCGGCTTGCGCGGTCAATCTATCTTCCGCGCACGTAGCCGCCGCTCGAGTTGCAGAACGCGCAATCGATATCGCTGAAGAGCATAAAGAGGCGGCGAGAATGTTGAAGGCGCAAGCGGAGGAAGACGTCGAGAAAGCACAGACGCGCGTGCTCGAAGCGGAAGCCGTCGTCATGGCGACGGCGAAACTGGAGCGAGAACTCAACGCAAAGGCGGTGAACGCGATGAAACGTTTGCAGCGCGCGACGGGTGATTCCGTCGTTTTCCACGACGGAAGTTTATTCGATCGTGATTCCAACGAAAACGCGGTGTTTTCTCCCACGAAGGCGCGAAGCGCTGAGGAGAAGAAAATTATGCGACGACGCGTGACCTGGGACTCGTTTGGCGAAGGAATCGACGACGACGACGATGATATCGTTGAGAGCATGCAAAACATATCTCTTGCGCCGGGAAAGTGGTATACGCTCGCGGAGTGTGCGACGCAAGCGTACGCCAAGAGGCTCGCACGCAAAGTACTCGCCGGTTTTGCGAAAAACATCGCGTGGCGTCGGCAACAGCGCGACGCCGCGCAGTTGTCGTTCATCACGAACATCTTCACCTCTTGGGCGAACGTAGCGCACATCAACCAGACGCGTCGCAGGCTCGTGGAGAGCGTCGTGGATGAGGTCGTCAGCGAAGATCGCGAGCGACGGCTGCGCGCATACGTTTCGTGCCTGCAGAAGCACGCCAAGTGGCGCAAAGCGCGCTGCGAGGAGCTGAAAATTAGCCTCCGACGCGTCGTCGCGCCGACGATCACACGGCCCGCGTTCGATCACTGGCGAAAGAAAGTGGCAAATATTTACCTCGTCCGGCGAGTCGTGAATCGCGCCATCGTCGCATGGAGAGAGCGCATCGCCAAACCGTCGCACTCAAACGCGTTTTACGCGATGTACGATGCCTTGCACGCTTGGCGCCGCGTCGCCGAAGAGCGTCGCCTTCGCCGCCACCGCTCACGAACGGCGATGGAGTATCATCGTGTCACGCTCACTTTGAAGGCTTTGAACTCTTGGAGAGCTTTCACCGAGGCGCGTGCCGAGCGCGTTCGCGAGCGTCGCATCGCTCTCGAGCGATCTCGCCGTCGTCGCCGTCTCGCCGTGGAATCCTATTACCGCGCGCTCGCCTCGCGAGCGCTCTTACTCTGGCGCGCCGTCGCCGTCGCCAATCGACAATCTAGCACCCCACATCGCGCGCGACGCGCGATCGCGCGCGCTTCGCATTAGAACTTGATGTATTCGCTCATCGGTACCTTTAGAACTTTCCGCGCCGCCTTCGAGTCCAGAACGCGAACGACGAGCGTCGCCCCGCGCGCTCAATTGCCATAACAGACTCGCATCCTCTCCCAAAGTCGACACGTCACACATCCGCGCGCGTCGTCGCATCGCCCGCGCGCGCCGCGCGCGCGCGGGCGCGCGCACCGCGAACCGCGTTTCGCGCGTCGTTCGCGCGCGACGTCGGCGCGTCGTCGGCGCGTCGTCGACGATTCCATGGTCGCCGAAATGCGGACGCTTCGGGAAAACGACGCGGATACGCTCGTCACGCCGCCGAAAACCTTCGGCCGCGTCGCCAGTAAACGCTTCGTGACGTCGATTTTCGGTTCGCCGAGCACGCTGAACGCGGAGTTGGCGCAGGCGCGAGACACGGTGAAACACTCGCGACGGGAAACGCTGCGAGCGCCGCTGTCGCTGTCCAACGGCGACATATTTGGATTGACGCTGCGGTTTCTGAGCGATATGGAGTTCACGACGCACGCGACGGCGGTGAACTTTTATTCAAAGTGCTTCACGGGACGATCGTTCGTGGTGTGGGCGATGGAACAGACGTTTCGGGAACAGACGTTTCGGGACGAGGCGGATGCGATGTTTCTGGCGAACGAGTTGTTGGTTCGAGGAATCATCGCGCCGGTGGCGCGAGGGAAGATCGATAGCGAGAAAAAGGCGGGATTTTTGCCAGGTTTACCGGGGATGGGCGCGAGCATGGGGATAGTGGGAGTTGGGAAGTCGTGGAAGGTGTTTCAAGGGAATGATTGGACGTATCACGTGAAGACGCACGCGCGGAGCGCGCTCATCGCCGCGTGTTTCGGGAATGGCACGGAGAAGGAGAAGAACGATATTCGAGAGTGTGTGGGACGCATGAGGACTTTAAAATCGCTGATAGATGGTGTTGATGATGCTAAGAGTGACGACGAAGCTGAAGAACATCAAGAAGATAACGAGAAGGAAAGGAAAGCCACCATCTCGCTGGCGAAGGACGCGCTCAGTGCGACGGGTGGAATTCTCACTGCACCGTTTCGCAGGGCACACGTCGTACTACAGGGCGTTGGTGTGATGATTGATGATTTCTTTTCGACGTTGGGACCGCATATCGTCGTCGCGCTCGGTTCGTTACTCTTCATGGTTTGGTTGCAAAACTTTGCGTTCGCGTGCGTACTGACCGCGGCGTTCACGAGACATTTGCTTTGGGTATCTGAGATCCAGCGTGACGCGTTATTAGTGCGCTGTCGCGCCGATCAACTTAAAAAGTTTCAAATGATTCGTGGCGATCCGAAGTTGAACAGAACCGGCGCGGAATCTTCGGATTGGTGGAGCGCAATCTTTCAACACATGTGGGATGGTTGGATGGCGATGTGGATGAATCGCCTCTTGCGCGAACAGCTAGAGTGGTGCTTCGAGAGTTTAGATTTGCCGTTCGTCAGTAAAGTAGAGTTGAGTGAGTTTCGTTTCGGTACGAACGCGCCCGCGATAAAGACTTCGCGAACGTTTGCCGGGTCGGATGGCGAAATGATCGTTGAATGGGATTTAGACTGGACCATGGAAGACTCAGTAGTGCTGGTCTCCGCCATGTTCGGTCGCGGGACGATGGTACCGATTCCGATTCGCATTCGCTTGGCAGATATTCGCATTTCGGGTAATTTACGACTCATGTTCACGTGGATGCGCGCGAAGGGCGGTCCATACGTCCGCTCGCTTCGCATATCTTTCGTCGGCTTGCCGGCGTATTCGTTTTCGCTCAAGACGTTCGGTGCCGTCAATTTAAACGAGATTGGCGTCATTCATACGGCACTTAAACGTGTCGTTGATGACTACTTTAAGAGCTCGCTGTGCGAACCGGAAGGATACTTCTGGGACGTTAAGGAGTGGTGGTTGTCCGCGGACAACGAAGAAATCATCGATCAGAAGGAGCTCATCACGCAGCCGTTGATGCGAGATATTGAGCGCATTTGGAAGCGAAGAAAAGATGAAATCACTGTGGAATTGCGTGTGATGCCGTTGTTTGTTGAATTAGATCCGAACGCGCGTAACTCATCGCTGAAAGCAAAGTATTTAAATGGCAAGCGGTGTCGAATGGCGGTGGCGATCGAGTACGCTCGCAGGCGCGTCGTGTCGAAAATGCACATCATGAAGAAGCACGTCGAGGCTGAGCACGACATCGAACATCCTACTTGGGATAGCGGCGCTTTCGCCAGGCTCGATACTACAGATGAAGTCGTCGACGGGCAACTCGCTATGTTCTTGATGAGCGAGAGCATGGACAGCAACGCCGCCAAAGCTACGGCGACAAAGCTGTTGCGAATCTCGAGGAAAATCTCCGCGGTGGGGAAGATTGACAACATCTTTAAGTTGCGTGCCGGCGACATTCACAGCGTCGAGGTGACACTCTTGGACCCCAAAACGCTGAAATCGGTGGGAATTTTACACTGTCGCATACGAATCAACATTTTGCAACCGAACATCGTCGTCGACGAGGGAAAGTCGAGCGAGATATCTTTAGGCAAGCGCGTGGCGGTCTTGTACGAATCAATGAGCTCTGCCGCGTTACATATTCCTCGAGGAGCCGCCGATGCGGCGTCATCTACATCTCGCGCGGCGTTGAAGCGAACGGCGACGTGTTTTGGTTGCTTCCGAGCGACCGCCGCCGACGTCGACGACGGCGAAGACGATTTCGGCATCGCCAGCCTGACAGCCCTCACGTCAATAGAGCGCACTCGCGCCATGGGTGCCGAAAACGTGTCCGACTTCGGCACGGACGACGAAGACGCGAGTTAGACGGACGACATTCCTCTCTGACACTGTTTTATTTATACTACAACTCTAAACAACTCTCCGCGCTCAAGCCCCTTGCCTTCGCACCGCCGGCGCGATGTGTTCCAGCGCCTCCATGCTCACCACCGAGTTCCCTCGCACGACAATCATCCCCATCGGCGTCTTCTCGCTCGTCGTATCGTTCGTCGCGTCGTCGAGCACGACGTTTAAGAATTGATCGAACCCTCGCAGCGTCCCGACGACGTTCCGGTTCCCATTCAGCCGCAAGCGCAGCTTCTTGTCCATATACCTGGTTGGCGTGCGTCACGGGCGCGTCTGCGGTCAGCGTGGCGCACGCGGCGCGCGTCGGCGCGTCGAGACGGGTAAAAAACGCGTTCGATTGCGAAAAGTCGGCGGCGTTGGATGTCGCGACGATTCGACGTCGCGCGCGAGAGAGAACGCGCGAACGGGCGAGCGCGCGCGAGGAGAGGACGCACTGTTTGAGTTCGGGGATCGCGACGCCGCCCATGGTGTGCGTTCGCTCGAGTGCGGAGGAGCGTCGGGGAATGATGTCTGCCGCGGGGCGCCTGAGCGCCGAGCGCGCGCGAAGTCCTCGCGAATGAATGTTCGCGTAAAGATCGCTAACTACGCGCGCGCTCATTCGCTAATTACATGTACTTTTTGGTCTTGCTCGTCGCGGCGGCGGACTCGGGATCGTCGGGCCAGAAGTGCTTGGGATATCGACCGGCGAGCTCTTTGCGAACGTCCGTGCGATAGGCGTTGCGCCAGAACGACGCCAAGTCGCGCGTGACGGCTTGCGTGCGACCGGCCGGGCTGAGGAGGTGTAATTCGCAGTTGACGCCGCCCACGCGTGGAGTTTCGGTAGTGCCGAAGAACTCTTGGATGCGCGCGGCGACGACGGGAACGTCGCCGTCGTAGTCGACTTTGGCGTTGGATCCGCTGGGCAGGCGAACGGCGACGGGACAGGCGTCGTCCACGAGCTTGAGATGGTCGTACGTGCAGAAATGCGCCTTGACTAGGGATGCGACGTCAACTTTCGCGAGATCCGATTTAGACTGCGCGCCAGCGATCCACGGCGCGAGCCATTCACCGGCGGAGCTCAGCAAATTTTCTTCGGAGAGATTTGGAAACGTGGCGTCCACGCCTGAGCGATGGACATATTCCGCGCGCTTGAGCCACGATGTCGTCGCTTTGTTCAAACCGAAGGCGCTCGCGAGACCCATCTCGCGAATACCGTCTAACATCGCGCTCACAGTCGCCTCGGGATTGTCTTTCACCGAAAACGGAATCTCTCGAAGCACCAAAGATCCTACCGTCAAGCGCCTGCGCGCGAAGACTGATTTCGATGCGCTCGCCCAGAACACGTCGTCACTCTCCTTGGACAACGCTTCGTACAGCGCACCACCGCTTTCTAAGCATGCACGGTCGATCGGTGCCGCCAACCGCACGCGGTCGTTCCTCGATCCCGCGTTTCCCGCGCCATCGCCAGCTAATTCGACGACGACTAAAGTTTCATTCGCCTTGTCGCCAGAGCGAAGCAGCGCGTCATCCTTGTGCTCACTTCCCACGCTCGCGGCGCCGCCGCCAGAGAGTTGAAACGCCCCTCCTCGGTTTTTACGCGCGGCGACGCGATCAGGATAGGCGACAGCGAGCAGTAGGCCGGCTTCGCTTTCGCCCGCGCCGCACAAGAACGACCACACCACCGCCGAGGCGTCGCCCTCGCCGACACCCGGAGCGCAGAAGTCAGGATGCGAAGACGCTAAGCGGCGCAAGTTCCCGAGTAACTGCTCGGCAACTTGTTTCGCTTCGCGAACCGCCCGCTCGTCGACATTCCAGCTCGCACCGCTCGCGCCGCCCGTCGCGACGCTCACCGCCGCGTTTACGCTCGCGCGTTTGCCGCGAGGCGCGCCTTTGATTTTCTTCCCGCTCTTCGGGAGTTTGGTACCGATTGGAACGCGCGTCGGTTTCGTCGGGTCGACTTCTGGTTTCTCTTCATCCAAATCGCCCGCGCTTGCGAGTGGATCTTGACCCCAAAGCGCGCGAAGTCTACACCGAACGTCGAGAGGGGCGTCGCGTCCAGAGATCAAGTCGCGGTCGCCGATGACAGCTGCGAGTTGACACGCGAGTCGAGCGCTCTCAGCGCCGCGTGACGCGCCAAAAAGTAACATACGCGCCAGTCTTGGGTGCACTGGAAGCTCGGACATGATCGAACCCACGTCGCTAGGGACGAGTTTGCCTTCCTCCAACGCGCCGAGCTCGCGTAACAACCGTCTCGCCGCGATGAGCGGGCCTTCAGGCGGTGGGTCGAGCCAAGCCATGTCTGCCCCATCGCCGACGCCCCACGCTGCTAAATCTAACGCCACCGGAGTCAAGTCGGCTTGCAAAATCTCGGGTGTCGTGTCTGGCTGAAGTTTCGCGTTCGAGGCCTCGCTCCATAAACGATAGCACGTCCCAGGAGCGATGCGCCCGGCTCGCCCGCGCCTTTGATCCGCCGATGCGCGGGAGACACGAGTCGTCTCCAGTCGCGTCATACCCTTCCGAGCGTCGAACTTGGGCGTCTTGCACAATCCCGAGTCCACGACCACTTTCACGCCGTTGATGGTCAACGAAGACTCGGCGATTGGAGTGCTCACGACGACGCGACGCGTGCCCGGTTTCGACGGCGCGAGCGCCGCCGCCTGTTCTTCTTGCGATAGCGCGCCGTACAGTGGCAACGCCACGACACCGTTCGGAAGCTCCCTTTGCAGATCTCGCACCACGCGATTGATCTCCGCCGCGCCCGGAAGAAAACACAGCACGTCGCCATCTGGGCACGCGCGCACGGCGTCCTTCACCGCGTTCGTCGTCGCGCGCTCGAGCTCACCCCATCCCGCGCCCGGCGCGCCCAAATAAATCGTCTCCACCGGATACGACCGCCCCTCCGACACGATCACCGGCACCTCGGGCCCGTTCTCATCCCTCAACAACGCCGCCACGCGCGCGCCCATCTCCCCGAGCGTCGCGCTCATCACCAACAGTCTCAAATCTGGCCGTATCGTCTGTTGCACCTCTCGACACAGCGCCAGCGCGACGTCCGCGTCTAAATTCCTCTCGTGAAACTCATCGAACACCACCAATCCCACGTCCCGCAGCTCTGGATCGTTTCTCAACCGCCGCGTCAGCACGCCCTCCGTCACCACCTCCACCCGCGTCGCCGCGCTCGCCCTTCGTTCAAATCGCACCTGATACCCCACCGTTTCCCCCGCGCGTTCCCCCAACATCTCAGCCATCCGCATCGCCGCCGCTTTCGCCGCTAACCGTCGCGGTTCGAGCACGATCACTTTCCCCGCGCGTCCGTCGCCGCCGGCGCTCGCCGCCGCCAGCGCCGCCGCCAGCGGCATCACCGTCGTCTTCCCCGCCCCCGGCGGCGCCTGCATCACCGCGCGCGTCGCGCGCTGTTCGCATCGAACCCAATCGTTCGCCTCGTCAGTCCCGCGTCGCGCTTTCGCGCGCCGTCGACGCACCTCGAGCGCGTCCAAGCACGCGTCCACGACCGCGTCGATGGGCAACTTCGCGCGCGCTTTTCGCAGCGCCTCGCGCCGCGCGTCGTCTCCCGTCGCGCGCCGCGCGACGTCGCGACGCGCACCGCGCGCGCGCCGCGCGACCGGCGCGCGCGCGTCCGTCGTCGCGACGCGCGTCGCCATGTTGTGTCGTCGTCGCACTGCGCGACGCGACGACCGCCATGCCGCGCGAGGTCACGCGCGTCGGCGCGTACGCGCTCAAGCACGCGCTCGGGAGAGGGGCGTTCGGGTGGGTGAAGCTCGCGGTGCAGGACGAGACGGGCGCCAAGGCGGCGATCAAGGTGCGTCGACGCGCGCGGATGGATGGATGGATGCGTCGACGAAACGAAAAGAAACGACGACGACGACGACGACGACGACGACGGCGGCGGACGCGCGCGACGCGCCATCGCGACCTCGACCGAATCGCCGAAACCGACGACTGACGGGAATCGACGACGCGCGACGCGAATCGAAACGTAGATTTTGGACAGGGAGAATTTGCAACGCCTGGACGAGCAGGACCAGGTGAAGGCGGAGGTGAAGGCGATGGCGGATCTCACGCATCCGTGCATCGTCGACCTGAAAGAGGTGCTGAGCGATGAACAGAGCGTGTTCATGGTGATGCAGTACTGCCCGGGGGGGGAGGTGTACGATAGGGTGCGAGCGAAGGGGAGTTTCGGCGAGGCGGAGGCGAGACGACATTTTCAGAGGTTGATACAGGGGGTGGATTTTTGTCATAAGAAACGGATATATCATCGGGATTTGAAACCTGAGAATTTGTTCTTCGATGAGCGCGGGGAATTGTGCATCGGGGACTTTGGGTTGGCGGCGCTGCGGGCGGACGCGGAGGATACTAATCTTCGCACGATTTGCGGGACGCCGCACTTCGCGGCGCCGGAGGTGATGGGAGGATCGAGGAGGCTCGTGGGGAATAAGAATTTTAAGACGGTGAACACGAAGACGCGCTCTGATGGATACGATGGTGGACCCGCGGACGTGTGGAGTTGTGGATGTATCTTGTATTTTATGCTCACGGCGAAGTACCCGTTCGACGGAAAGAATTTCGTGCAACTGCAACTCATGGTTCAAAAGACGGAGCCGTATTTCCCGAGCGGTTCGATGTCGCGCTCGTGCGAAAAACTCATCAAAGGCATGCTTGTGAAAGATCCGACGAAGAGAATGACGCTCGATCAAGTGATGAAGAACAGTTGGTTCAAGGTTGACTTTGTTCCCGTCAAGGTTGAGCACAACGCCAACACGAATCGGTTCTTCGACGAAGAAGACCCGACGCTCGCGCAGTTTATGACGCCGGACGACAAGCTCGTGGTGAAGAAATCATCCATGATGAGCACAAATGAGTCGAAACTTCGCCCGATCAAACAGCTCAACGCGTTCGAGTTGATCAATATCGCCGCTTTTGATGTGGCAAACATCTTCGACGAGGATGAAAACACGGTGAGCAACGCCACGCGCTTCGTGAGTAAAGTAGAGATTGATCGCGTGCAAGCCGCCATCATCGAACGGGCCACCGCGCTTGGGAGTGTCGCTCATCGACAGACGCAAGCGCGCGTGGTTTTTGAATGTCAAAGCACGGGGCAAGTGGTGACGATGCGAACGTATCAAGTCATCCCAGGCGTGTGCGTGTACGACTTCAGTCGAGACGAAGGCGGTCGCGAACATTTTCACACTTGGTTCGCAAATCTTCGCGATGAAAATCACGAAGTGGGTAAACTCATACTTAGCGAAGCAGATTAGCGTGGCTCGTTTTATTTTGTAATTATCAACAGTTCAATAGCGCTATCCTTCTCTGAGCAACGAGATGAACGTCGAGATGTCGATGACGGTGATTCTATCGTTCGCCGCCGCTCTCGCGCGTTCACTCTCGGTGTTATACCCCCAATCCACTAGGAACAATTCCCATTCATCTAAGTCATCCGCCTTGCACACTTTTTCCAGCGTGCTGAGCTTGTCTTCGACGAAAATTTTGCGAGGATTCCCGTCGACGCCGAGCGTTCGCAAGACATCCGTCTTCGGGATCCCGCTCACCGTCGTGCTATACATATCATCATCAGCGATCGAAATCTTACCCATCCGTTCCAAAATAGCCAGAGCAAATCTTCCTTGCTTCGTGGTCACGATCTTCACCGCCGCGTCGCTTCTCTTTTGCGCCGCGAGCACCGCCTCGGCGACGCCCGGATACAACGCGTTCGGAGCCAACCACCCGTCAAAGTCGTTCAATATCCAATCATCCCGTATCCTCCCGAACGCCTCCACCATCGTCGCTCGATCGAGCGACCATTTATCCATGAGTGCTCCCGACAGCCCGTCCCAATCGTTCAGAATCTCCTCGATCGAGTACCCCGGCAACCTTTCCAGCAACGCGCGCGCCAGCGTGGTGTTTTCGTACCCAGTCTCCACCACCGGTCGCACCGCGCGCAAACCATCGAGCACTCGCTCCTTCTCCGCGCGCGTCGCGTCGGCGTCGAAGACGTCGGGCCATAGTTCCTCTCCGTGTTTCCACGCGCTGAGCGAAGATTCACCGACGGAGTCGCACACGACGCCGTCAAAGTCGAGGGCGAAGATGACCCTCGGTGCGGTTTCTGACGAAGCAAACGTCGCCATTCGCGCGCGCGGACGCGCGTCGACGCGCGCGGACGCGCGGAAACGCGCGCGGGTAAACGCTTTGGACGCGATCGATCCGACGGTGGGCATGGATGCGCGCGAGTCGGCGAGTGCGGTGCGTTGTGTTGACAAGGGAGGCGTCCCGGGGACGCAGTCTAACCGCCGGCGCCGCTTCGGCGATCAACAGCATCGCTTGCGGTCGAGCGCAGCCTGGGCCTGAGCTTTCTTCTTCGCATCAGCGTCTTGTCTCGCGCGCTCGCGGGCGAGCAACTCGTCGAGCGACGTCGTCGGGTCGTGCGCGGGACGCTGGGCGCGGTCGTCGCCCGCGCCGTTTTGTTGCGTCCACATCGCGTGGTACTTGGCCCCGCGTCGGAGGAGTTGATCGTGCGAACCGTATTCGACAACCTTGCCATCCTCTAAAACGGCGATGTTGTCGCAATTTCGCGCCGTGGAAAGCCTGTGCGCGACGACGATGGTGGTTTTGCCCTTCATCAACACTTCGAGCATTTTAAGAATATCTTTCTCGGTGTTCGTGTCCAGAGCGCTCGTGGCTTCGTCCATCAAAACCAAAGGCGAACCCTTGAGCAACGCGCGCGCGATGGCGACGCGTTGCTTTTCCCCGCCGCTAAGTTTTAATCCGCGCTCACCGACGATGGTGTCGTACGCCTTGGGCATGCGGAGAATGGGACCGTCGATGGCGGCGAGACGCGCCGCTTCGCGAACCTCGGCATCCGACGCGCTCATTTTACCGTAATGAATATTGTAATGGATCGTGTCGTTGAACAACACCGTATCTTGGGGAACCACAGCCACGGATTCGCGCAAAGAGCGCAAAGAGACGCTTTGCGCGTTTTGACCGCCGAGAAAGATGCCCGAAGTTTCGCCGTCGCCATTCTTTTGGGCGTCGTACAGCCTAAACAACAGGCGCAAGAGCGTGCTCTTTCCGCTCCCACTCGCGCCGACCAACGCGAGAGAACCACCCGCGGGAACAGTCACGGAGAGTCCATCTATAATTTTTCTCCCGTTGTCGTATCCAAAACTCACGTTTCTAAACTCCACCGAAAGCCCCTCGTCCGGGACGACGAGCGCGGGCGCGTTTTCCAGCTCTCGCACCGCGCTCTTCTCTTCCAACAAATGAAACATCGACGTCATGTCGATCAAAGACTGTCGCGCTTCGCGATACACCGACCCCAAAAAGTTCAGCGGCACCGATAGTTGGAATAGCAACCCTTGCACCATGACCAAATCCCCTACGGTGAGGTTTCCCTGCGCGACGCCTTGCGCGGCGAGGAGCATCGCCGCGGAGAGGGACGCCGAAAAAATGGCGTTTTGTCCAAAGTTCAACATCCCTAGCGAGCTGGCGATTTTCAAATTCGCCTGTTCGACGCCCTTTAAGCTCTCGTCGTAGCGTTTCACCTCGTGTTCCTCGTTGTTGAAGTACTTGACTGTCTCAAAGTTTAACAAGGAATCGATCGCCCTCGTGTTGCCTTCGTTTTCCAGCGCGTTCATCTGACGCCTAAACTTTGTTCTCCACTGCGTGCACGCGATCGTGAACGCGGTGTACGTCGCGATCGTACCTCCGGTTAACATCGCAAACTCTGGTCCGCACTTTACGGATAAAATACCGCTCACGAGGGCGATTTCAAACGCCGTCGGGAACACGTTGAACACCATGCTATTCAACAGGAAACTAATGCCTCGCGTCCCGCGATCGATCGTGCGATTCAACGCCCCCGTCTGCCGATCGAGATGATACTTCAAATCAAGTTCGTGCAAATGCGCGAACACCCTCCGCGCGATCGCTCGTATCGCCCCCTGACTCACCTTGGCGAACGTCGCGTTTCTCAGTTCGTTCGCCAGGCTCGCCGACGCTCGCAGCGCCCCGTACCCGACCAACATCACCGCCGGCGTCGCCGCGATCGCCGTCATCGGCAGGTGCGTCATCGCCTCCACCCCACTCGTCGCCATCCCGGCCTGCGCGCTCAGCCCATCGATCGCGTACTTGAACGCGAACGGCACGCTCACGTTCGCCGCCTTGCTCGCCGCGAGCAGCGCCATCGCGCCCGCCACCCGTCGCTTCCCCGCCGGGTTCTCGTCGCTCCACAGGTACCCACCCATCGTTCGCAGTATTCCGAAATCGATGTCATCCGCGCTCGTCGCCGCCGTCGTCGTCGTCGCCGCCGTCGTCGGCGTCGCCGCCGTCGTCTCGCGCTTCGTCGTCGCCGCCGCGCGTCCGTCCTCCGTCCTCGCGTCGTCTCCCGCGCGCGCGCTCGTCGACGCGCGCGCGCTCGACCGCGCGCGCGCGCCCGCATCGCTCGCGAACGCCCGCGCGCGCGCGACGCGCGTCTCCCGCGCGCGCGCGCGCTCGACCGCGCGCGCCGTCGTCGCGACCGGCGCGCGTCCCCATCCCTCGCGCGCGCCGGCGCCTCGCGCGATCGCGCGCGCGACCGCGCGCGCGCGCGACCGCGCGACCGACGTCGCCATGCCGCGCGCGTCGGCGCGGGCGAGCGCGCGACGACGCGCGCGCGTCACAATCGCGCGCGGATTCGAAATCGAATCCAATGTCGGAGCGACGCGCGGCGAAGCGCGCGCGCGACGACGCGTCGACGGCCGACGACGACGACGACGGCGCGTGTGGACTGTGCGCGCGCGCGCTCGCGACGGCGCGCGGCGACGGCGCCGACGACGGCGCGCGCGCGACGCTGCCGGGAACGCCGGTGCGCGCGAAAGCGCGACGGCGGTTTCGGTCGACGACGACGCCGGAGGCGGGACGAATCTGCGGCGCGTGCTACCAGCGAGAGTACCGCGCGAGGTGCCGCGCGCGGGCGAGCGCGGCGCGGACGTGCGCGCGGTGCGGGGAGGGAAACGCGTCGGGACGGTGGGCGAGGAGTCACGCGCCGCCGACGAAGGGAGAGACGGTGTGCCCGAAATGCTACGAGAGCGAACGCCGGGCGCGAACGGTGGCGACGGGAGGGCGAGGGGACGGTGAGCGGTGCGCGCGGTGCGAGAAGATCGGGCCGGGGAGCGAGAAGACGTACTGGTACAGGGCGGAGTTCGGCGAGCGGCGGGGAAAGCGCGTGTGCCAGGCGTGCCACAAGTTGGATTATCGCGAGAGGCTGAACGCGGATCCGAGCGTGTTTTGCCGTGGGTGCGAGAAGACGGCGCTGGTGACGAATTATTGGCGGAGAATCGTCGGCGAGAACGGCGCGACGGCGGGGCACTGGTGCGACGCGTGTTACAAGAAGGACCGTCTGCGACGCATGAACGCGGATCCGAGCGTGACGTGCGCGACGTGCGAGGCGACGACGAGCGGTGGACCGGAGTGGCGGCGCAAGGGTGACGGGTACGTCTGTCGCACGTGCGTGAGCAAGGAGCGCACGCGCGCGAACCGCCGCGCTCGCGGAGAAGCGAACCGAGACGGAAATCGAGAAGGAGACGCCGCGTAGAGACGACGCGCACGAATGGACGAATGGAAAGATGCACGAGCGATACGAATCGCGCGTCGTAGAACACACCGCCGCTCTTCGCGAGCAGAAAGCCCTCGCGAAGTTCCTAGCGCTTTTTAGTCACGTAGCCGTCAACTTTCGAGCGACGACGACTCAACCTCACAGCGCGACGCCGGTCGCGTCATGCCACCGCGCGCGCGCGCGATCCCTCACCCTAAAACCGAATCCGATCCGTTTGATCTCGCCGACGTCGCGAGCGCGCTCCAGGTGCGCGCGCGAGCGCTCGTTTTCTCAAGCTCAACTGTCCGCGCAACGACCCGACTCGACGACTGACGACGAAACGACGGCGACTCGCGCGCAGGATGACGCGCGCGCGCACGTCGGTGAGTTCGTGGTGAACGAGTTCAAGCGGCACGAAGCGTACGTGCGCGTGGAAGGGCTGCCGCTGGACGTCAAGTGCGAGGGCTGGGAGCGTCAGGGCAGAAGCGTGCACGGCGACCGCGTGCGAGTGGTAATCGACGCGTGCGATCGCTGGGAGCGCGTCGTGGGGACTAAAGGCGAGATTTCAGACGAAGAGAGAGCGTTCGTAAGCGTAGAGGCGCTCGCATCGGTGTGTCGACGAGGGTGGCGACCGACGGGACGCGTCGTCCCGGATGCGCCGGTGACGCCGGCGACGCGGCGCTCGAGGATGGTCGGGAGGGTAGAAGTCCAAGACGGCGGCGCGTCGCTCACATTCGTGCCCTTGGATCCAAAGTTGCCGAAGGGCCGCGTTTCTGAGTTTAGCGTGCCGAAGTCGTTACAGAAGACGCTGGCGTCGGGGGCGGAGGATGTCGAGGACGTCTTCGTGGCGGTGCGACTTAGAAAGTGGAGCAAAGGGATGTCGATGCCGATGATGGACATCATCGAGGTCGTGGGAAAAGGAAGTATGGGTGATGATTTAGATTTCATGACGAAAGTCATCGTCGCCGAGCACGGCATAGAGAGCGGAGATTTTAGCGCGGATGCGACGGCGTGTTTACCAAAGGTCAAAGTCGGCGATCACTGGAAAATTCCACCCGAGGAGATGAAACGGCGGGTGAATTTTAGGGAAAAGCTCGTTTTTAGCATAGACCCACCGACGGCGCGAGATTTGGACGATGCGCTGAGCGTCCAAGTTTTGCCCGATGGTTGTCTAAACGTCGGCGTGCACATCGCCGACGTGTCACACTTCGTCAAGCCTGACACGCCGCTCGACGCCGAGGCGAGAGAACGAGGCACCACGACGTATCTCGTGCACACCATTTTTCCAATGTTGCCTAGACTTTTGTGCGAAAATCTGTGCTCACTCAATCCTGGCGTTGAAAGATTAACGTTTTCGGTGGAATGGAAGATGACGCGTGGTGGCGTTGTGAAGAATGTCTCGTTCAAGCGTGGCGTGATAAAGAGCGCTGCGAAGCTGTCATACATTCACGTTCAAAATGTGATCGATGCTGGGTCGGACGTGAACAAAGCGAAAGAGGCACTAGATGATGTGAAGTTTTCAGGCGCGTACACCGCTGAAGACGTCATCGAGAGCATTTCAATCTTGAACGCAGCTGCGAAAGCGATGCGCAAGAAGAGATTTGAAGCCGGCGCTGTTCGATTGGATCAACCAAAGGTTGGTTTTGAGCTTAACGATGACTACGAGCCCGTGGGAGCTGCACCTTACGTCATTCGCGACAGCAATCGTCTTGTCGAGGAGTACATGCTACTCGCCAATATGTACGTCGCCGAGTTCATAGCCGAGATTTTCCCATCGCACGCCATGCTTCGATGCCATCCGCCGCCGAACGAACGGAAGCTCATGGAGCTATCCACGTTCGCCAGCGAGCACGATATCGATATCGACATATCATCTTCGAAACGTCTTCACGACAGTTTGCGAGCAATAGCGCGCGACTCGCAAGATTTGTTTGACATCGTGCAGCTGCTCGCTACAAAGCCCATGCAACTGGCGAAATACTTTTGTACGGGGAGCGTGGACGAAGAGCAATGGCGGCATTACGCTCTCGCCGTTCCTTATTACACGCACTTTACGTCGCCTATTCGTCGATATCCGGATATCATTGTGCATCGTCTACTCGCAGCGGCGCTCGAGCACGCTGAGAGACAAGGGAAATCCAGTGAGCGAGACGTCGTAGAGAAACACAGTCTCATGACGCCGGAAATCTGTAGCGACGTCGCTGATCACTGCAACGAGCGGAAACTCGCGGCGAAGTACGCCCAAGAGCGGAGTCAGCACTTGTTTCTCTGCAAATATCTGCAGAAAAATCCGGTCATCGCGCGTGCGATTGTAAGGCAACTCGGGCAGCAATACGTCGTCGCCTATCTCCCGGCGTTTGGATTCGAAATCAAAATTTACCTCGAAAAGCAGCGTCACGTGAAAGTCACACAAAAGGGATTTTCAAAGGGTCAATCATTGACGAAAGAATTAGACGTGACGTTAGACGTCCGTAAAGAGTGCGAAGAGGCCGCGAAAATCGCCGCTGCGGGTGCCGCCGCACTCGAGATTTTAGATCGATCGACGTACAAGAGCACGCTCAAGCACGCCAGAGGTTTGCGCGGGCGATGCCTCAATACTACGGAAGAGCAAGAGACGTTCATAGATGATGCGGTCATGGACGACGCGCTGGTTTTACCTACTTCGATCAAGGCGCTGGATAAGATGCCTGTGATTTTATGCGTGCACAAAGAGTCGACAATTAAGTTTGAGATTTACGGCCACGTCCTCTTCTCAAATCCATTTTACACAGCTTTCGCTTAGCCTCGAGTTGCAATTCATGATTAGTTTGTTTCGTTGCCTCGAGTTGCAATTCATGTTTCGTTGCATGTGATGCTGATGTTATTACATAATAGCTCGCGAGTAAAAGACATGGAATCGCGAGAAGACATGTATTTGAACACAGATACCTCTCCACTCGAGGCACCGTCGCTCTAAACCTCCCAGTCGTGACCACGTGACGGCGAAGCGGTAACGCGTAGTTAAACGCAGTATGCACGCTTTCAAGGCGCCATGTCGTGACAATGGTGCACGAGTACAGAGAGCAAAAGTGCGCAGGACAACACAGCGATTGCTTGTACTCGTGACTGGGTAGCGGCGGCTCCAAAAGGAATCCATCAAAATCTTCGTCTTATTGAACTTTGCCGTTGCGGCAAAGCTTTTCCAAACTCACATCTCCTCGTCCGTGGCTTCTTCAGAGTTCGACCCGGCGTCCGAGTTATCGGACAAGGGGAACTCCATGACACAAGATGGAGTCTGAGGGCGCATAGTGGCCTCCTTGGCGTCTGTAAACGAGAAGGCGTGCGCGGTCGACATAGACGCACCGCACAAGTTCGGAACGCTGATGGTGGATCGCAGACGATCGTTGCGTTCATACGTGTAATACGCAACGACACCTTCCACGTCAAACTCTTGGCGAGTAGCTTGCGCGCGAGAGTATCCCGGCACAAATGCACCGTTGGCGAGCACTTCAGTGGCGACCTCAGCGGCGTTCAAACCGTCGATGGAGATGGCGAACACCATCTTCCCGGGCTTGAACACGGAGGCGACCTTACGAACGTACGCGAAGGCATCGAGGTCTTGCACTTCCACGTTGGACAGCTCGCACGAGGCGTACGAGAATCCATCTTCGGGAGTGATGTGAATAGTGCTGAACTGGCCATCTAAAGAGCCTTTCTCGTGCAAGCCATTCATCGAATACCCGCACGGTTCGAAGACGTAGTCGTCGATGTCAAATTCCTCAAAAATCGATCGAATACCGCTGTCTGTGGTGGTTTGGGCCGAGCTCACAAAGGTTTCTTCTTTGCGATAGAAGTGTTCTTCGCAATGCGCGCGATTGAGATGCGTCATGCACACTTCGAGAGAAGCCTTCGGTCTGGCGTCTTGCAACGGGCACGCGTCGCCAGAGACATACACGTGCCATTGCACACCCTTGAGTTTACTCCCCAAGATGTAAGACGACCCACCAGCCGCCGACAAGTTACCGAAGTGTTTCTCCAAAAACGCAGTCTCGTCATCGAACGAGGCGTGCAATTCGGGTTGCAAGTCAGGCTTGTCAAACGACGAGCGCGTAAACTTGACGCGTCGCGGTTCCATGCCAACCTCGGCGGCGTACTTCAAGATGTTCGGCACACCCGCGAGAAGATGCGTGGTGCCACACGTCTTCAACACCAACTTGGTGGGAAAGACGAAGAGCGATGACTCCGACAAGACGTAGGCGTCAAATTTGTCATTCGAGCGAACGCTGACGATTTCACACCGCGCCGCCGTCATGCACTCATCGAGCTGCGCCCGCGCAATCTCCCTCAAGCCGCGCGGGTTCCTCTCGTTGAAGTGAAAGTCAATTTCAATGCGCTTCTCCGCGCCCTCAAAGTGCGGCGACGGGTAAATCCCGTCCACCGTCGTCACGGAAGCCGTCGCAGCAACCATGATACTATACCTCGTCGATACGAAATCTACGTATCCACGTTTCCCAACGTCAAATCAATTCTTCTAGTTGCGTTTTCCTCACGAGCACGCTACTCTTTAATCGATTTCACCGTGTCAGGAAGGTGATCTCGTCAAGTCCTGATACGCGCTGCTCGCGTACTTTTCGCACCCCCACGGTCGCAAATCGGCGATGAAGCTCGATTCCGTTACCTTGTTCTGTTCCTCTTCGTCCCGTATATTATCGCTACTACCGTCCTCGGAGTCCATCATCTTCGTCGTCGATTCGCGGCCTTCGCCTTTTTTCGTGTTTTCGAGCTTCTCGCCCTTTTATTCCCTCACCCGAGAGAGCGTACGAGTTTGACTCCTTCGCCGCGCCTAAACTTTACTGTTGACCGTCCCTCGTTCACGCCGATCGACCTCTCGCCGTTCGACGCGCGCGCGTTATCCGTCGCGACGCTCGCGGCCGACAATAATCAAACTTTATCACCGAACGCGCGCGTGCTCGCCCGTCCTTCGTCCCGCGCGCTGACCGCAACGCGTTTTACGATCGATTAATCTTTCGATCGGCGCCGCGATGAAAACGCGTGCGCGAGCTTTTATTCGCCTCGTGCGTCGCGCGCGAGGTGCGTCGCGCTGGAACGAGCGTGCGTTCGGGCGCGAGGATTTTGTTTCGCGACGTGCGTCGGCCGTGCGGGTGCGCGGGCGCGTGTGCGTCGAGTGGTGGCGCGCGATGCGACGCGGCGGCGACGCGACGTCGACGCGGTTCGGCGATCGGGTATCCGATTAGGGCTTTCGAGACCACAGGCGAGGCAGAGGCGACGGCGAAGGAGAGATCGAGGGCGCGACGCGCGCGCGATGACGGGTGAAAAGAGAACGTAAGTGATGTCGTGGTATTAAGAATGAGATCTAAGCGTGGATGAGGCGTGAAAACGAATCGTGCGAACGAACGAACGAACGAACGAAGGCGCGCGACGTCGCGCCGAGTGGACGACGAGCCGGCGACGAGCGATTTCGTCGCTTAGATGGCCTTGTACTCAACCTTGGTGATCTTACCCAACATGACGGCGGTGTTACCGTCCAAGAAAGCGATGCGGGAAAGACCTTCGCACTTCTTGAAGGAGTCGACGACGAGCGGGTGGACCGGCTCGAAGACGCACTCGGCGACTTCGTTGGACTTCAACGACATCGGGGACTCGAGCTTCTTACCGCCGGTTTCCTTGCCAACCTTGAAGTTGAGCGCGGTCAACTTGCACGCGGAGCGGCCGCATCGGACGAAACCGATGGGGCTGTAGCCCGCCTTGAGTTCACCCGGAATGTCCAAGGTTTGGATTTGCGCGGTGAACTCCTTGCACGGGGCGAGGGAGGTGTCCTTCTTGTAGATCATCACGTCACCGGTGCGCGGCATGTTGAGCTTGTCGAGACCCTTGATGTTCATACCGACGTTGTCACCCGGCGCGGCGGCTTCGACGCGCTTGTGGTGCATTTCGACGGTGAACACCTTACCACCGCACGGGTTGGAGGAGGTGTGGGTCGGGAGGAAGACGACGTCTTCACCCGGCTTGACGAGACCTTGCTCGACGCGACCGGCGAGGACATCACCGACACCCTTGATCTTGTAGACACCGGAAATCGGAAGGCGCATGGCGGCTTCCGTGTTGCGGTCCGGCTTGTCGACCATGTCGTTGAGGACGTTGAGGAGGCAGTCGATGTGGAACTTCTTGCCGCCGCCCATGTAGTCTTCGACGTCGACGCCGTTCCACCACGGCATCTTCGCGGACTTGGACAACAAGTTGTCGCCGTTCCAGCCAGAGATCGGGAGGACCGGGACGCTCTTCTCGACGTAATCCTTCTTCCAGCCGACCTTGATCAACATGTTCTTCATTTCGTTGCGAATTTCTTCGTAACGCTCTTGCTTGTAGCCAGCCATGTCGCAATCCATCTTGTTGATGCCGCAAATGAGCTGCTTGACGCCGAGCAAGTTGAGAAGACGCGCGTGCTGGCGCGTTTGGCCTTGGACTTCACCAGCCTTGTGGTTACCCTTTTGGATGGCGACCGTGAAGTTACCGTCCGCCGGCACCATGAGAAGCGCCACATCGGCTTGCGCCGCGCCGGAAATCATGTTCTTGATGAAATCGCGGTGACCCGGGGCGTCGATGATGGTGTAGTGCCACTTGTCCGTGAAGAATTCCTTGGTCGTGCAAGAAATCGTCACACCACGCTCACGCTCTTCCTTTTGGCGATCCATGTAGAACGCGAACGCGAAAGAAGACTTACCGAGCGCATCGGCTTCGGCGCGAAGCTTTTCGAGTTCGCGCTCCGGGATACCCCCGAGCTCGAATAACAAGCGACCGGTCGTCGTCGACTTACCGGAATCGACGTGACCGCAGATCACGATGGAAAGATGTTCCTTGCCTTCAGACATTTCTATCGTTCGTTCGTTCGCGCGCGCGTTTCAACGTCAGTCTCCGCGTCTCGGTCGTCGTCGCGTCCCGGCGGTGTTATCCACAAACCCGAAAGATGGTCTCCGGGACGGCGCGGTCAAACGACCGTCCCGTTGACGCGTCGCGCGCGTCTCCGTCCCTCCCGCGCGCGACGGCGCCGCGATGTATTCTTCGCCGTCGTTTGCGCGTCACCGCGTCGTCGTCGCGCGCGCGCGCGCGACGACGACGCGCGAATGCGTCGAGGCGGCGCGAACCCGCGCGGCGCGGCGGCGCGCATCGCGCGGGCTCGACGCGCGCGCGCGCGACGCGACCACGGCGGGGGGGCGCGGATGGGCGGGAGATATTTTAAGCGATCGTTTCGACGCGCGAGGCGTACCGATGGAGTCGTGTGTGTGCGCGAGAGTGACGATAACGTCGACGACCAGAGGCGGATTACTCGCGCCGTGGCGAAAATGGCTTTACACTGAAATAGCATACAACAGCTGCGCGGAGAGGGCGCGACGGACCGCGGACCAGGGAGGGCGCGACGCGAGTCGGAATCGGTCGATCGGGATCACCGCGATCGCCATCACTTTTCGACGTATCCAAAGTACGCGTACGCCGCGGTGAAGACGGCCCAGACCGGGGCGTCCCAGGCGCCGACGCCGAATGCAGTCGCGACCAAGTACAGCATCGGGAAGACGTTCAACGCGCAAAATTTCTTCACCTGCGAGGCGCCGCCGCGAACGGCGGTGATCTTACCGGCGAACCAACCGAGCTGAGCGGTGATGATCCAAGCCTTGAAGATGGGCCAATTCGATGCGGTCATGCCGGCGTTGACGAGCGTCGGCATGATTTTCGCGAAGAGCTCGTAATTCGTCGCCGCGACGATGGTGTACGCGAGCACGGTGAACGCGCTCAGCGCCAAGAACTGCACGCTCAGCGCGGCATCTTTGAGTTTCGTGATGTACATCACCGTCGGTCGGCGCGAGACGGCGTGGGCGATGACGGACCGTCGCGGCGCCGGCGCTGACGAGGACGCCGCGAGCGCGATCGTGGCGCGCGCGCCCTTGACGGCGCGCGGTTCGCGCGTGACGCGCACCAGACGCGCTCGAGACTTTGACTCGATGCTCGCGAGCGAGCGCGATAAGGCAGGGCGCGCGTGCGTGTTGATCGTACCGGCGAGCATGACGAATTAGAGGATTGCGGCGGGGAGCCACAAAGTGAGGCGAAAGCGTAGAAGTGCGAGCGCACGTACCGCGATTATGAAACTAAATTTTATAATGAAACATTGACAATTGTTGATTGTTTGTACAAATGAATGTCGTCTTCGCGAGGACGAGGACGAATGCGGACAAAAGAATAGAATAGAAGACCGTCGCGAGGCCGCACCGAGCGTTGACGCGAAAAATACAAAAAGACGCACGCCTCGCGCCGATGAGTGACTGCGTCTCAGGCGCTCTGTGGGACGGCAGATTTGAGCCACTCGCGCATCGCGCGCTCGTTCCCCGCCGCGATGGATTCGGACGTCAACTTGGCGACGTTGTGCCACTCGAAATCCTCCTCCGCGTACGCGCGACGAACCGCCATGATCCGCTCCGCCAGCGTCGGATTCACTCGCGTCAGCGCGATCAACCACTGTTCGCCGTCGCGCACGGGATTCGCCTCGAGATAGTCGAGCAAAAACTCGTGCGACGTCGTCACTCGTCTCGCTTCTCCTTCGCCGTCCTCGCCGGCGTCCTCGCCCGCGACCGACCGACGCGGCGCCACGTTTTCGAGCTGCGAGATCACGATCCACGCCGACACGTACGTCAACATCGCGTTCATGAGCTCGCTCGCTCTGCGCTCGGGCGACACGCCTCCGAACGCGCCCGCGGGGACGAACATCTTTTCGTCATCCCCGAGCGAACGGCGGCGCGCGAACCGACGCGAGCGACGCGAGGGACGCGAGATGCCGACGCGCGCGGGCGCGGGCGAAGCGACCGTCACCGCGGTGAACGTCGTCATCGGCGGCGCGCGCGGTCGAGGGCGGCGCGCGGTCGAGGGCGGCGGGCTGTGGGACGCGCCGCACTCCCGGGTTGTACCGTTGTACCCTAACTAACTTTTCCAGACGCAGGCGAGGCGCGCGCGAACGGGACGAAGGCTCGTCGACTGATATGATACGACATGAATCTCTAGGACGGTGGCGCGCGACGGCGCCAGCGAATTAAGACGGAGTCGAACATGGGCCAGTTGGCGCACGGAAGCGTCTCGTCGCGGTCGAAGGCGGCTTCGAGCTCGCGTTGGAATTCTCGGGAAAAACTCATGCCCGTGGCGGTGGTTCCGGGGGCGTAATCGCCAAATGTGTGATCTCGCCATTCGCCAATCGTGATGATGGTGTCGCCGGTGTAGTTGTCGAGCGTGGCGGTGGCGTAGTCGCCTTCGCCCGCGATGTCGATCCAGGAGAGCAGGAGCGCTCTGTCGGCGTGCTTGGCCGCACTTTCGGGACCGCCTTTACGTATTCCGTCGAACCAATTCACTTCGGTGAGCTTCGAGGCGCCAATTTTCGCAGCGCCGCCGTCTTGGTACTCTTCGTCGAACGTCGGCGTGTCGTACGCGATGATATCGACGCCTCGCTCGGCAAGCCGACGAGCCCACAATCCGCCGCCGGCGCCAACTTCGACGAGCGGCGCGCACTCGGCCAAGAAATCGAGCGCGATCGACGTGGGGACGCTGCAAGCGTGGCGACGCTTGAGCGCCGCGGCCTCGGCGCCAATGGAGTTAAGATCGGTGATATCTAAGATACCGCACGTCGCCCACTGCGAGAGCAACCACGCGCCCCACTGCTTAACCTTGCACGTGTACACACCCGGAAGGAGCATCTCGCCCTCTTTACCGTTGTGCGGGTGCTCCTCTCCGGCGCTGCCATCTATCTCCAAGTCTGCCATGCGTTCAAGGTCGGCATACGCGGATGCATCGCACGTGGGTATGGTGTCAAACGGCCACGTCTGCGCGTTCGTCGCCGCGCGATTCGCGACGTCATCTTCGGTGTGACCCATCAACCACAGGTACGCCAAGTTGATCGTCTGTATGTGCGCCGCGACAGGCAGCGCGTCCTCGATCTGTCGAGCATAACGAGCAACTGTTGGGAGCATGGCTTCCACTTTAGGCCGGCGCTTTCGGAGCTCATGTAACCAACGACAGCCATGACTTTTGCACGTGACGCACTTTGGATCTTCGCACAAGCCCTCTTTCCGCGTCACCGCGGTGCGCGTCACATCGCGAACAACGGCGTCTAATCTCACCGATGACTCCGCAAATGCTTTTGTCGCGATTCTCCGTTCACCAGAACGCACGAGAAGAGCTAAACGTCGCTTGTAAGGCACGTCCGCGAACGGTTTTGCCAATTCGGTGGCGTCGCTCTCGGCGTCGCCGACGGTGAAGCCTTCGCACACGTCTTGGAAGATCAGCTTGAGCGACGCCAACGCGGCCATTTCGTTCGCCTTGGATATGTACGTGTTGCCGGTTTTGTCGTTTGCACTAGCCATGATCGCCTTGCGCACCTCTGGATCCGCTAACTCCTCGTCGCCGAGCTGCTGCACGCGCGCCATCATGCGCAGCGGCGGCGGCAACGGCTCGCGCTCGGGCACGGTGTGCTTGACGATGAACTCCGCGGTCGATTCTTCTACTTCTAATTCTTCCGCACTGGGCGTATACAGTTGCTGGTACAGCATGGGCAAATACGGTTCGGCGTAATCGCCGCTCTCGCGCCACCGAGCGTCGATGTCTTGCAGATACGCCACCGCGCTCGCTCGAAGCGCGGTCTCCAACACCGTCTTTCTGAGCTTATCGACCGTAATCGTGAGGGTCACGTCTAACTCCTCGTAAGGGTTGTCATCGATGCAAAACCCATACCACGTCAAAAGCTTTGAATTCGCCGCCTCACCACTGCCGTAGGAAATAAACGCTTGCTCGCCCGCCTTGTAGTCGTCCGCGGCGTACACCGTGACGCAGTTCTTCTCCGCGTTAAGCTTGTGCGTCTTCCCCAACGGCGCCTTCGCGCTGTGATTAAAAATATCAAACGTCGGCACCATCGCCCGAGTCCGCTTCCCGTCCGGCATCAACAAATCGCACTGCCTCGACCATAAATTCGACCTCGCCCACGCGTATCGCTCGTAATCGACCTCGTGTTCGCGCATCCACCCCCCCTCCCCGATCGCCTCCATTTTTTTCGTCAGCGTCTCGTAATCATTTTTCGTCTCCTCCCTCAGATTCATCGTCTCCCTCAGGCACGTCGTTCCCGTCAGCTCTCGCAGCTCTTCCTCGCTCCAGAAGAACGCCGTGTCGAAGCTTCGCGGCAGCGTCGCCACGTGCGCCGCGCGCGTCGCCTTTTCACCCCTGAACCGCTCCGCGCACACGTGCAGCGCGACGACATCGTCGTGTCGCGCGCAGCACGACGCGACGCGCTTCACCGCGTCGTCCTCCAGCGCCGCCGCGAGCGTGAACCCGCGCTCGAGCGGAATCTCCAGCAGCACCTCCCCTCGCGCGCAATCGCGCAGCGCGCGCTGCCCGCGCCCGGTGTCCGCGAAATCGTGCGCCTCGACGCGTCGCGCGAGCGTCGCGTCGTCGCGCGCCATGTCGCGCGTCGCGAATCCGCGTCGACGCGCCGTCGCGGAGTGACGCGCGAGAGACGACGGCACTGCATGGCGCCGCCGCGCGTCGCGCGCGTCGACGTCGCGCGAACGAGCGTCGCGCCGCGACGCGCGCGACCGTCGCGCGCGTCGACGATGCGCGCGACCGCGCGCGCGACGGCGACGGCGCTGGCGCACGCGGACGCGGACGCGGGCGGGACGTACGCGTTCGAGCGCGAGACGACGGTGACGCGCGTCGCGACGCGCGACGACGGCGGACACGAGATGACGCTGGCGTCCACGATCGCGCACCCGGCCGGAGGCGGGCAACCGAGCGACTCGGGACGGGTCGTCGGCGCGAACGGGCGAGCGTGGGCGTTCGACGCGGCGACGCGGCGGCGCGAGACGGGCGAGGTGGCGCACGCGGGAAGGACGAAGCCGCCGTTCGAGGTCGGCGATGCGTGCCGAGTGACGATCGACGGCGCGAAGCGCGTGCTGCACGCGAGGATACACTCCGCGGGACACGCGCTGGACGTGGCGATGATTCGCGCGGGGTTGCCGCCGACGACGCTGACGCCGACGAAGGGGGTCCACGAACCGGCGCTGGCGTACGTGGAGTATAAAGGGAAAGTCGACCCGGAGCACGAGTTGGCGGACGCGAACGCGCTGATGGCGCGATTGAACGCGGAGATGGCGAAGTTGATCGCGGAAGACGGGGCGTCGGCGGCGGCGGAGATGACGTACGACGAGGCGAAGGCGGCGTGCGGGGGAGAGCTGCCGGCGTTCATCGCGCCGGATATGACGCCGAGGATCGTGACGATCGTGCCGGATACTCCAGGGTGTCCTTGTGGGGGGACGCACGTCGCGAGGATGTCGGAGATTCAGGATTTTAAGATGACGGGCGTGCGCGTGAAGAAAGGAGTCACGAGGCTTTCGTACGCTATTCCTGGAATGGCGACGTGGTGACGTCGCGCGAGGGAAGAAGGAATTGTAATTTCAAAAGAAAGAATTGTCGTTTACTCACTCTGTGGATTCGAACATCGCGCGCAGGGTGTTCTTGGCCGCCAGGCGCTTCTCTTCTTCGGATACGAGTTCGCCGAAGTAATCCAAGCGCTCCGCGTGCGAGTCCATCTGGACCAGATATTGGAACGGGTAGATGGCTGAGTTCAACAGCTCGACGCGTTCTTCGCCGTATTGTTCGTTCATGCGCTGAATCTCAGCTCTGATATCGTCCGGAATGCTCTCGAAAGATAATTGCAGTTGGCGGCCGTCGGATAAGTCGACGCCCGAGTCTTCGAGAAACTTGCGCAACATTTTCTGAATCCCCGCTTGCAATTCGTTCTCGCGATGCGTCACGCGGCTTTGCAGCAAGCTTTGCCACAGGTTGACCAAGCGCCAGAATCCCATCTTTCCGCGCTTGGCGCTGATGGGCGCCGCGAGCTCGACGTCTTTGGTGAATCGAATAGGCTCGTCCACTTTTTCTTGCATGTCGATGAGCGCGCGGAATCGCTCCTCGAGCGCCGTCTCCTTGTTCGTGAAATCGTCGTCCAAGTCGCAATCTTCGAACTTTTCCGTGACAACCTTCAAGAACGAGCTGCGATCGCCCCACACGCGATCGTTCAGCGACCGCACCACTCGCACGCGCTCGATGACGGTGTGCGAGCACACGAATTTCACCTGGTCGTTGGTCTGCTCGCTCACCTCCTTCAAATCGTCCAGGTAAAACACCGCCGCGACGGACGCGAACTTCCCCGGCTCGTTCGGCGCGCACATCGGCACCACGAATCTCCGCGAGCCGTTGAACAGAATCTCGTTGTACATGCTTCGATACCTCGGTTCAAAGATATTCAGCACGTGTTCCGTGTCCGGCAGATACACGTGACTCCCGAGCGGAAACATCGGCATCACCAGCTCTCCCTCCGCGAGCGTCGGCGATTCCTCCGTCTCCCTTCGCACGTCCATCACCGGCATCCACCGCACCTTTCCCGCCCAATCCCTCGGCGCGCTCTCGTCGAACGACCCCGACGCGTCGTCCGCCTCCTCGTCGTCCTCGTCCTCGTCGTCGCCCCTCGCGCCGCGCGCGAACCCTCGCGCGTCGTTCCATCGCCGCGCGTCCCGCCCGCGACGCTCGCGACGTCGACCCGGTCCCGCGCGTCGCGCGTCTCGTCCGCGCGGCGCGCAGAGCGTCGTCGCGCGCGCGCCGTTCGCGCGCGCGCTCGACGCGAATCGCGATGACGTCGTCGGCGCGTGCGTCGCGCACCATCGCGCCGTGTGCAGCGCGCGCGCGGCGAGCATGTCGCGGGCGCGGCGTCCGGAGCGCTCGCGCGCTCGCTCGCGTCCGGAGCGCTCGCTCGCGTCGCGCGCGTCGCGTCGCGCTCTGCCGGCGCCGGTCAGTCGTCGTCGTCGTCGTCGATCGGCATCGCGCGACGCCGCGCGCGATGGATCTCCGACGCGACGCCCGCGCGGACGGCGCGTTCGCGCGCGAGTTCGCGCGTCGCGCCGTCGGCGCGACGGACGACGCGCGCGCGATGGCGTCGAGCGCGGCCGCGCACGCGTTCGTTCGCGATCGAATCGCCGCGCGATTGCGCGCGCGCGACGACGCGACGACGACGACGACGACGACGACGACGACGACGACGACGACGACGTACGAGCGCGACCCGGTGCGGGCGATCATGCGCGACGCGGGCGCGGAGGATTCGGATTCGGATTCGGATTCGGCGCGCTCGAGCGACGACGGCGGACGCGAACGACGCGAGGCGACGGCGACGACGCGCGGCGAGCGGGGCGTCGTCGAGCGGTGGATGGCGAAGAAACGGGACGTGCACGAGAGACACAGCGGACGAGGGACGATACAGGTGTCGATGGCGTTTGAGATCATATCGACGAAGGCGAAGGGGAGCGCGGGCGTGGAGGCGCGATTGGCGGAGTTGGAGAACACGGCGACGGGCGCGAACGCGCAGACGCACAGGATATCGCAGCAAGAGTACGTGACGCGGTTGCACAGGCTGAACGAGGACATCGCGAACGCGTGGTTGGCGGAGGATCGGGTGAACGCGCTGAAATTGTGCGTCAAGGTGGCGAAACTGTTGGGCGACACAAAGGTCGGGAAGTTTTATCCAGTGCTGTTCGTGCTGGTGACGGAGGTGATCGAGACCGTGGGTCGGTTGGTGTACGATCGGATATTGCGGAAATCCGAGGAGTCGACGTCGGAGGGGGGGACGAAGGCGTTGCCGGAGGACTTTAAGGCGTCGCGCGTGAGAACGGTGGCGAAGAATACGTGCAGAAATTGGTTTTACAAAATCGCCACCATCCGGGACATCGTGCCGCGGATTTACATGGAGCTCGCGCTATTTAAGTGCTATAGATTCATTCAAGACGAGCCGCCGACGGTGCAAATACGACGACTGATGAAGATGTCTCGCGGAGTGGCGGATCCGCTCGCGGCGGCGTACGTTCGCATGTACATCGCAAAGTGCGCCCTGGCGTACGGCTGCGAGACCGAAGACAGCGCGATGACGTTGGAAATATTGAAAGAGTTCATGCCGTCCTACGTGAACGTGCTCGACGAGACCGCTGACGAGGACCCAGCGACAGCTTACATTTTCCGGCTCGGCTTGCGCCGAACCGAGTACTCGGAACTCATGGATCCCGCCATGGAGTGGCTAATCGAGTGTTGCGCGACGAACCCCAACCCGTCGCTGCTGCATAAAGTGCTGTATATGGGCGGTGAAACTCCGCCAGTGCCGTTCCTTCGCGCCGTGTTTCGCTCCTTGTCGCCGACGGTCGTTCGCGAAAACGCCCTCAAGCTCATCGCGCTCGTGGGCGCGACGTCCACGGATGAAGATTCACTCGAGCATAGGGACGCCATGGCTGATTGCTATCGAACCCTCGTCGATAAGTTTGATGTCATCGCGCCAAACGAAGGCGATCGGTTGGCGATATTAGGCGACGTTTGGCGCGTCGTGCAGAAATGGACTCACGTGGAACCGTATTTGCGCGTCGCCGAGCGGTTTTTGCTCTACGTCATCAAGTATCTCGCGCAAGGTGAACTTGAGACGTTGATGAAGGACGTTGCGAGACACGTGCACGCACACTTAGCCCAAGCTAAAGAGCGCGAGCCGACGAAATCGGCCGAATTACCCGCCGAGGCGATGCGCTGCGTTGAGCGGGCGTTACGCGTCGTCACCGATCAATTTCGCGACGTCGATTACCTCGTCTCCTTGAAGTGGTACGTGTACCTCGGCGAAATATTAGGCGGTGAAGCCAAGGTGAAATTTAGCGCCGCTCTTCTGAAGTGTGGGTCGAGCGCTGGATCCATCTCGGATCCCATGTGTTTGCACACCCTGCTAGAAGCCGCGAGAACGGTACACGACGATATCGACGGCATGAGCTCGGAAGAATCGCGCGCCGAAGCTGAAAGCTTGGTCGTGGACTTCATCAACAACGTCAGCTTTGCCGGTGACTTCGAGGCGCACTTGAACTTCCTTGTCACCGCTCGAAGCGCGTTCGCAAACTTGGACATGGCGCAAGAAATTTTAGTATACCACGCGATTTCTCTGATGACGAGTGTGTACGAGCGCGTGGGCGTCGAACACACGAACAAGACGAAAGCCTTCGTCAACGCCTGCACGGCGTACTGTCAAATCACGATACCCAGTGTGCGTGGAGTCAATGTTCGCCTACAACTGTTCATGCTCACCGCGCAAGCGGCGATCGTGCACGGATTGATTCAGCAAGTGGATGGTCTGATTCGCAGCGCGGTGACGGATGCGCAAGAGAGCGGCGGCGAAACCGCCGTGGGCGGATGGATCGATCTTCCCACCGATCGCGCCGGCGCTGAGATGCTAGATTTCGTTCGGCGATGCAGTGCTCTTCTCGTGGTACAGCCAGGGAATTTAGAAAAAGGAGCATTCTTGGTCTTCCGCGGGTTGATGAAAGTCGTGGAGGATTTCGATTGGGAGCCGTCGAGCGCCGACGAAGTTCGCGCGTACGTCTCGTTGATCCCCATGATCACTGCCATGGCGCAAGAGACGATACCCTTTAAAATCGACGGCTTACAGTCCAACGACGTGCTATTCGCCGGAGAGGAGGCGTACGTGGAAGAAGCCACCGAGCTCGCGCACGAACTCATCCAGCGAGCGACGGATTTAGCCGGCAACGAATCATCGCTCGCAGACGACGACGGCGAGGATGACCAAGCCGAGACCACGCACAAGTCTCGCGCGCGTGAATTCGCGCGCGTCAACGTCGAGCTCGCGGAGGTGATCGCGATGACGTGCAAACCTTCGCCGGAGATGCTCGCGCTCGCCGCCGGCGTCGTCGATCGAGCGCGACGCCTCTTGCCCCCAGACGTCGTCGACCCGGTCGCGGCGTACGTCCACCGACTCCTCGACGACGCGCCGATGGACGTCGACGTCGACGCGCCTCGCGCGCGCGAGTAGCCCATCGCGTGTATTTATAGTCGTATTCGCCACACGCCGCCTCGCGCGCGATGCGCGTCCTCGTCCTCGTCCTCGCCCTCGTCCTCCCGCGCGCCGCGCTCGGCCTCGAGTTCGACCCGTCGTCGTGGATGAACGCCACGCGCGATCGCGCGCTCGGCGCGCTCACGCTTCCCGGCTCGCACGACAGCGCGACGCAGTACCTGAGTCCAAAGCTCCAACCGGGACGCGCGGGACAGCTTCCGCGCTGGGTCGACGACGCCGTCCGGCTCGCCGAATCGATCGGGGTGCCCGCGGATCAACTCGTGCGTCGGTGGGCGCGCGCGCAGTCCGCGCGCGTGGGCGCGCAGTTGCGACTGGGGGCGCGGTACGTCGACTTGCGAAGCGGTTGGGACGGCGACGAGGGCGTCTGGCGTGCGCACCACGCGCTCGAGGGACAGGCGGTGGATGAAATCTTGGAGGAAGTGAAAGTGTTTCTGGTGGAACAACCTTCGGAGGTGGTGATCGTGGAGTTGAGTCACTTTTACGGCGATCCGAGCGAGAGCGCGGTGGAGCGCTTGGCGACGGCGGCGACGGAAATCTTCGGAGACATGCTCGCGCCGTATCCAGGAGACGCGCGCGCGGCGCTGTACGACGCGCAGCTCGGGAAAGATTACGTCGACGTCAATCATCGCGCGATCGTCGTGTTCGAGGACGCGAACGTCGGCAAGAGATTCAAACTGTGGCCCCGCGAGACGCTGACGAATACGTACGCCGATTCCGACGACGCCCGCGCGATGGCCGCCTTCAACCGCGACGTCGTCGCGGCCTTCAACGAGAAATCATTCCGCGATGACGCACTCTTAAAGCTCAGCTGGACGCTCACCCCACAAGCGTCGACGGTCGTTCGATCGTTGAACATCTTTGAGAAGAATCCAAAGTCGCTTCTCGAGCTCGCGTCTTCGCGCGCGAACCCGCCGTTGCGCGATTTCGCCGCCGACGCCGCGCTCCACGCGTGTTCGCTCGCCCACATCGTCGTCGTCGATGATTTCGACCATTCATCCGTCGTGGATATCGTCTTAGCCTCCAACGTCCACGGCATGTTCCCGAAAGGCGCGTGCGCGTGGTCCGCCGCCGCGCTCGCCTCCGAGCGCTGAACGCGCCGAACTTTAGATTGTCGCACCTTCCCCTAGTCACCCAAGCACGAACGATTGACGAGTTTCAACGCTCATCGATGGACGCATCGAGCGTAGCCCATCGCGATCGACATCACGCATCGACGCGCTAGGCCCGATCGAGCGCGGTTTACTTTGCGCGGCTCGCGGCTCCGCAATGATTGGTGTTGGGACGTCCCGCGTGACTTCGTGCCTCGGCGCCGCGCCGCGCCTCGCCCGGCGCCGCGCGCGCGGTGAACGACGACGACGATGACGACGATGAACGAGTCCACGCCGCTCGTCCGCGCGCGCGCGCTCGACGGCGACGCCGAAGACGCGCAGACGGCTGACCAACACGCCGTCGATCGCACCGCGCGACGCACGCGCGCGAGCGTGCGCGCGCCCATCACGCTCGCGCTGTCGTGGGTGCTCTTACTCGTCGTCGCGGCGACGTATTATCACAGCGATGGATTCGACAGCGTGAAGCGAGCGACGCGCACGGTGAAGGGGGTGCGGGTGTTCGACGACGACGGCGATCGCCTGCAGTCGGCGCGAGTGTGCGAGAGCGCGTTCGCGAACGTCGAGCGCGTCGATGACGCGCACATATCGGTGAACGTGGCGCTGGCGAGCGGATTGGAGCGAATCTACGAACGGACGCGCGAGGAGGCGACGACGTGCGAGTCGGCGGAGGCGACGCGAGACAAGGTGTTGTGCGTCAACGCGACGGAGGTTTGGCGATGCGCGGAGCGCGCGGGAGTGCTGTTGCCGAATAAATCGATAAAGGATCGGTATTTAATCGCGACGGTGATCAAACACGCGCAGGAGAGCGATGTGTCGAAGTTTGCGTTCGTGGACGGACGCGCCGAGGTGGAGGGCGCGCTCGCGCCGACGGATCAACGCGCGTTGGGAGTGTTGATCGATAGCGACAAGTGGAACGCCGTGCGATTGACGTACGACGCGACGATCGCGGTGAGCGGTGCGGACGCGGCGGAGGACGCGTGCCCGCACCAGTGTCGGTGCAAATTTTCCGAGGGCAAGCTCTGCGAGCTGCGCTCATCCGAGTGCCAACTGAACGAAGACTCTTTCTTCGTCCTTCGTCACGACGCCTACGGCGACGTTCTCAAATCCTTACCCCACGCCGTCGACGGTTCGAGCGCGCTCAAGAACGTCTTCCCTCAGTGGCTCGTCGTGCCGCCGTTCAAGTCAAAGACGACCGCCACGGGCGTCGAAGCCACCAGACCGCCGGCGCTCGGTCTCCCGCTCTCGTGCGTCGAGAAGGACGACGCCCCGACCAACGCCACGTCCCCGTGATCCACCCATCGCGTGTTGACATCGTTTTGTTTAGCTCACACCGTGTATCATACCTTCGACCGCACTTCTCCGCCCGCCGTCTCTCCGCGAGTCCCGAGCGCCGTCCCGGTCGACGCGCCGTCCCAACACTAAAAATCTGTGCCCGCACACGCCGGCGTCATGGCGCACGCCGAGCGCGCACCCCTGCTCGGCGTGCGCGCTCGACGCGCGCGCGATGACGACGACGATCGTCCGAGCGCGTCGCATCGCGCTGAGTCGCCCGAGCGCGGCGACAGCGGCGCGATCGGCGTCGACGACGACCGCCGTCGGTCGAGGCGCGGGACGAAAACTCGAAAGTACAGGCTCGCGCTGACGCTGATCGCGATGAGCGTCATGCTGAGCGCGATGATGATGTCCGCGGCGGTGACGTTCGTGCGCAAGGCGGCGTCGATGGCGACGACGACGGTGCGGACGCGACGCGTGGGCGTGGCGCCGCGCGCGAGAGAGGTGTTGAGCGACGAAGCGCTGCGCGCGTTTCCGTGGCTCGTCGAAGAGACGACGGCGACGATTTGGGGGGGTGGAGTAGATGTAGATGACGTCGGTGCGCTCGGGAGACGGGCGCACGCGAGGGCGCGGGTGGAGTTGGAGGACCCGCTGGAGGCGGAGTTGGAGCGAAACGCGCACGCGTTGGATCGAGCGCGCACGGTGGAGGATTTCGTGGCGATGAGCGTGCAAGTGGACGACGCGCACGCGGTAGGGAGAAAGCCGTTGCGCGAGTGGGCGCATAGGCCGGGATGGTACGAGGATTTACAGGCAAGAGGGAGCGCGATGGGTACGAATTTGGAATTCGGTGACGAGGCGTTTACGGTTTGCCTGTACAACTTACATAGATGGTCGCGACCGATCGGGACGTCGACTTGGGCGGAAGATTTGAGCGCGGTGTTGGATGCCAAGCGAGGCGTGCGCGCGGCGGCGAGAGAAAACTTGAAGGGACGTTGCGTGAAGGAGGTGTTGCACACCAATAGTCGGAGCGAGGAGCGGTGCATGGAAGCCGACGTCGTCATCTTTCGCGGGGACACGATGTTGAAACCATCGAGCTCGTTAGGAGTGAAAAGACGACTGGCGAAGAGCAGCGCGAGGTCTGCCGGTAGTAGCGACAAAGCCGACGGCAACGCGACGGCGAGCGCGAGGAGCCTTCTTCGCGAAAGGTTGCGCAAGGCGCCCGAGGCGGCCAGGCGCGCGTCAAACGGTGCGGTCGCGTCGACGCACGCGCATGCTAAATTAGGAGACCCCGGTGAAGACATTTTCGTCACGCATCTGCCGCAAAAGTCTCGACGAGATCAGGTGTACATGTACGTATCCACCGCCGCTCCCGCGGCGGAACAAACCGGACAAGATTTGAGAGATCAAATGTTACTTTCGCAAGTAGACTACTTGGCGACGTCGAATTCTGCACTCGAAAGCGTGTGGCGCTCGCCGCTGCCGACTGCAAAGTTCATGATTTCGTCCTTTGACGCGTTTCTGCGTCCGTTCCGCATGCGCGTACCTTTGATTGGATTCGGCGACAGCGCCGCGGCGTGCAAGCACGGTCGCTCGGTCGGGGCGCACATATTGAGACGAATTTCGCAAAAGTACCCGGTAGAATCGTTCGGAACGTGCATGAAGAACTACGACGCCTCGTGGTTTGTGCCGAATCTCGGCGTATCGGCGTCTTCGGCGGAGACCATTCGAACGCAGCTCCAGCTGAGCAAATACTTGTTCTATTACGTCGCCGAAGAAGTGGATTGCCCCGGTCACGTCACCGAAAAGCTTTGGCTCCCACTGCTTCGCGGATCCATCCCAGTGTACTTTGGTACGAAAACCGTGGACGATTACTTGCCCTGTCCGAAGAAAGACTGCGTGTTGCGCGTCAAAGATTTCGACAGCGTCGACGCTTTGGTGCGGCGCATGCGAGAAATCGCCGACGATCAAAAACTATACGAGTCGCTCACCGCGTGGCGACACGAGGTGCCTTCAAACTGGCCGGAACGTTTCCGCACGGGCGTTGCGCGGGCGTCGCTTGATATTCAAGCCGTCGTGTGCGACGTCATGCGCGACGGCGACGACGCGCGACGACGCGGCTCGCAGTCCAATTTCGCCGCCGCCGCGCCGCAGAGCGCGCCTTGGTTGATCCAATCATACCCGAACAAACACATGGACATGGACGCCGTCATCGAGCTTGAAAAGTCTGGCGCGCGCGACGATTCGTACTGCGTGCGTCAAGAGCGCGTCTCCGCCTTGGGCGAAGTCTTCGCCGACCGCGTCGTCGTCGAGCGCCCCGTCTCGAACGTCGCCGTCGACGCTCTCGTCGCGGCGAACGCCTCGACGAACGCCTCGACGAACGCCGCCGAAGTCGAAGACGAAGACGAAGACGAGCTCCGTCTCGCCGACCCGAGTCGCCTGTACACCAAAGTGTGCGATTACGAAGCCGCCGCGTGCGGTCGACTCCTCCCCGATCCCACGATTAGCTAGCTCGACGTATTGATATTCACCGTAGCGCTCGCAGCGACGCCTTCGCGCGCGCGACGCGCGCGTGGATCTGGTGACGTGCCGGGGGGGTAAAACGACCAATCATGACTCAATGATCGTTTGTGATTCAAACGCGACCCCCCCCTATCCACGCGCGCGCCGACGTCACGCCGCGCGACGACGGCGCGCGCGTCACACGCCCGCCCGCGCGCCGCACGCCGCGAGACACGCGCACGGAGACGACCGTCGCGCGCGCACACCGCCCCATGTCGCACCACGCCCTGTCGTTCACCGCGAACGTCGCGCACGCGTCGCCGATCGCGCGATCGGCGGCGCGCGCGCGGACGCCCCGCGCGACGCGCGCGCACAAGCGCGCGCACGTCACGCGCGCCGGGAACGAGTACGAAAACGGATTGTTCGCGCCGATCGTGCGCGTCGCGCGCGATGTGATCGGGGTGAAGCGGTTCAACCAGATTCGCGGCAAGGCGATCGCGCTGCACTCGCAAGTCATCGGCGACTTTTGCGAAGAGTTTGGATGCGACACCAAGGTGAAACAAAACTTGATTCGCACGGCAAAGAAGAATGGTGGGAAGCTTGGGTTCTTGGCGTAGGCGCGAGACGAAGCGAGCGAGATTCTTTAGGAGCGCGACGGAAGACCGACGAGGGAGGGGGCGCGCGAGCATAGCCAACTTAAACACGTAGCGCGGCGCGAAGCAGAAGCAGAGCCATCGGAGATGGGCGTTGTGATGCAAAAAATGCGACATTCTTTAATATTCGCCAAAACGACGAACGAACGATTGAGGCGCGCGCACGGCCGCTCGCGGGTCTAAGTATTAAAAATTTTAAACGCCGAGGAGCGCGGAATCGAGCGGGGAGTACATCTCTGACAGTAAGACGTTGATGAATCCCGGGCAATGCGCGCCGTGATCGGTGACGAACACCGAGATCAGTTCCGCGGGTACGAATTCGAACGACGGGTTTATGACGACGGCGTCCGGATCGGCACCGCGCTCGCCGTAACCCAGTGCCGTCGACGGCGACCCGAAGCCGTAGACGCGGTCGAACCCGGCTTCTTTTTGCGTCTTCGGTGAGATTGCGTACGAACCGGCGAGCATAAGCACGGGTACGGAGTGCGCTTTCGCGGCAAGAGCTATGTTATACGCCCCGCTATCGACGAGCGCGCTGCCATCGGCGAGCACGCCCCGCGCGCTCAACACGCACAGCTTGACGCTCGGCATCGTCGCGTACACCGCGCTATCGCAAATCAAGCTCACGTCCCGCACCCCACGCTCGGCTAAACTCTTCGCCATCGCGTGTCCGTCGTATCTCGGCGCGCTCTCCGCGACGACGACGCTAAATCCACCCCCTCCCTCGCTCGCGGACCGTTTCTTATTCGCGTCTCTCAAAAACGCCTCCGCCAACCCGGTCCCCGCGCTCGCGTTCGACCCCATCGTCATCACCACGCATCCATTCGTCACAAAATCCGAGCTTTGGCTCGCAATATTCGTCGACACCGTCTCCATTTCCTCGATCACCTCGTGTGCGGTATCGATGACATCCTTTTTCAATTTCTTCGTCGCCGCGCCGCCGCCGCCGCCGCCGCTCTCGCCGCCGCCGCCGCCGTCGCCCCTCTCGCTCGTCGCCCCCTCGTCCCGTATCACTCGCAGCACGCGCCGCGCCACGTTCCCGACCAGCAAGTGTTCCCGCTTCAGCACCGCCAGCGATCCACCGATCGCGCGCACGCTCGCGATGATTTCCTCGAGCGTCGCGCGACCGTCCGCCGTCGCCACGACCTGAATGAGCGTCTCCGCGACGCGTTTCGCGAGCACCGCCGGCGGTTTCGCGTCGTACGTCCCTCGCCGAACGTCGTGCGACAAGTCCTCCACCGATCGCTGCGTCGCCGGCGTGAGCGCGGCGTCGCGCGCGGGCGGCATCGTCGTCGACGCGTCCTCGAACGGACGAGGCGACGCGCGACGAGGCGCGCGAACGCGGACGCGCGCGGGGTTCGCGAGACGAAAACGATCGCGAGGGCTTCGATCTCGCGCGCGCGCTCGAGACGTCGCGACGACGCGTTGTGACGACGCGCCGGCTCTGCGCGTCATTGCGAGAAGATGGCGTTCGCGCTCGGCGCGAGCGCGGAGGAATGGGCGATCGACGCGTGGATGCGGTTACCGTTGATCGCCTGGGCGAGTTCGTTCGTCGGGACGGTGCGTCGGGCGGTCGCGCGCGGCGCGCGCGCGGCGCGAACGCGATGGATGGTCGAGCGGGCGCGCGCGCGCGCGTTGAGAGCGACGCGAGACGCGTTCGGGCGCGCGAGACGGCGACGCGCGAGGCGCGGCGCGGTGACTGACGGGAGTTTCGAACGCGCGGTGGACGCAGCTCATGAATAAGCACGCGAAGACGCCGAAGATCACGGGATACTTGCTCGCCGGCGTGGCGTTTGGGCGACACGGTTTAGGCGCGTTGTCGGCGGCGGGATCTCGACGGTTATGGCTCGTCGATAACGGATGCCTGGCGTGCATCGGCGTCGCGGCTGGATCTGAGGTGGTGCTGAGTGAGGTGCGGAAGACGCTGCGGGTGACGATGGTGACCATCGCGAGCGTGGCGTGCTGCTGCTGGTGCGCGACGTTTGGCGCGTTCGACGCGATTTTCGCGCAGAGGGTGGAGTTTTTGCAAGGGCTGACGGAGCGACACGTCGCGGCGGTGGGATCTTTATTGGGGACGCTTTCGTTGGCGCGCTCGCCCGCGAGTGCGATGGCGGTGATCAACGAGTGCGAGGCGAGCGGGCCGTATTGCGCGCACATTTTGAGCACGACGGTTTTGAAAGACGTTCTCGTCGTCGCGTTGTTCGCTATAAACGTCGAGCTCGTGGCGCTTTCGGGATTAGACTTCCACAATATCATATCAGATGCGGCGACGATGGCCTTGGGAGGTGAGATCGCGAGCAACACGACGCGCGATGTCGGCGCGAGCGCGGCGGCGAGAAGACTCTTGGTGAATTTGAAGCCCGCGACGCAATGGGAAACTTCGCATCCCATCACCAAGCTTTTGCAACCTATAGTGCGGGTGATCGGGGCCGCCATTGCGGGTATCATCGCAGGCGTCCTACTTGGACGCTTGCTCAAACCCACGTCCTTGGCGGCGCGTTGGAAAAACATTCGTGTCGGCTGCATCGTGTGCGGCGCCGCCGCCATCTTTGTGTCTAGCGAACATCTCGGATTGGAGCCTTTATTGGTGTGCGTCGCCGCCGGTCTCACCGCGGCAAATCGCAAGCATACGAACGGCGCGCACGAGCGCGAGGAGTTACACGCCGCGATCGCGATCGTGACGCCAGCGGTAAATTTGCTCTTCTTCACCCTCGCCGGCGCGAGCCTGCGCCTGGAAAACGTGTACAACTCCATCGTCATCGCGGTCGGTCTCGTCATCGTTCGTCTTTTGGGGCTGTATTGTGCCACGGCAATATCTGCGCGCATACTCAAAGCACCGGCGGTGAGCGACATCACGGGCGAACGGCGCAAAAACATTGAATGGATGGGGCACGTCACCCAAGCCGGCGTCGCGCTCGGTTTGTCGCGCACCGTCGCCGCGAGATTTCCATACTGGGGCCCCGCGTTTTCGACGCTGGCCGTGTCCGTGATCGTCATCAACTTATTCATCGGTCCCGTGTTATTTCGCGCATCCATAGAACTCATGAACGAGTCGCACTCGACGCTCAACGCGGCGTTGGAGCGCATCGTCGCGACGCCCAAGCGCGCGGTCGAGGCGCCCGCGACCGGCTCTCCTTCCCTTTAGCACAGCGCGCCGCGCGCCTAGTCCATTTGTATCGAAAGTCTCCTTTCTTAGTGTATTACATTCGCATGATTCATTCGCCGCTAAACTAAAATTAAACAGGCTCTCGCGACCCTATTCGAGCTCGAGTCGCTTCTCCACATCCTTCCAGAGTTTACCCTTATTCGAGCTGCGCGCGAACCGTCGACGAAAACCTCGGTCAATCCCCATTCGCATCATCGCGCGCGCGCGCGCGCGCCTCGCGCGCGTCGCGCGCGTCGCGTCGTTTCGCGTCGCGTCGTTTCGCGTCGCGTCGCTTCGACCCCTCACCTCTCCCACGCGCGATCGAATCCGTAGTTCAACGCCTTCTCCCCCGCGAGCGCCCCCGCGACGATCACCCCGACGTACACCGCCGAATTCTGCGCGCGCGCGTTCGCGCCTCGTCAGTCCCCCCGTCCTCGCGCGCGTCGCGCGCCGCCCTCCCCCCTCGTCGTCGAGATCGCGCGCTCGATCGTCGCCGCCTCGCGCGCGCCGTCGCCCGCGCGCCGCCCGCGCGCCGTCGCCCGCGCGCGCCGTCGCGCCCGCGCGCGCTCGCGCGCACGCACCGACATGAACGTCTTGTAAAACGCGCCGAACATCGTCGCGCGTCCGTCCGTCGATCGCGTCGCGATCTGCGCGCGCGCGCGTCGTCGCCGCCGATCGCTCGAACCTCGAGCCATCGATCGTTCGCGCAGATTTAACCGCATCGCGAGGTTCGATCGACGACGCCGTCCGTCGATCGCGCGTCGCGATCCGCGCGCGCGCGCGATCGTCGCCGCCGATCGCTCGAACCTCGAGCCATCGATCGACTCCACCGATTTCACCGCATCGCGAGGTTCGATCGACGACGCGCGCGCGGGTTCGCCGGCGCGCGGGCGCGCCCGCGCCGGCACAGACGCGCGCGGTCGCGTCGGCGCGCGATGCCGCTCCGGTTGCAGAAAAAGGCGTCGCGCGTCGTGCGCGCGGTGGCGGAGGAGGTCCAGGTCGCGCGCGGCGTCGGCACGCGCACCGATAAGCGCGGGAACGCGAAGACGGCGCTGTGGGAGCGCGGCAAGGTGCGATCGAGCGGCGGATTGGCGCGTGTCTCGATCGGCGCGACGAGGATCGCGCGCGAACGCGCGACGCGAGGCGACGCGCGACGCGCGCGCGCGGAGACGCGAAGGGAAACCCGCGCGGGAGATTCGGGGAGACGCGCGAGAGACTGACGGGACGCGGACGCGACGCAGGCGAAACTCGCGGCGACGGCGGTGGAGAAGGAGTTCGCCGAGACGCAGTTGGCGTTTAGCAAGGCGACGAATTTCGATGACGTGCCGCCGAAGGAGAAGCACGTGCTGGCGCTGGTGCGCACGTGCGGAGGCGCGGGCGGAGGGAGCTCGAGGGATCGGGCGTTCGTGTTGGAGACGTTGGCGAGACAGGTGCGGAAGTGCGCGCCGTGGAGGACGATGCTGAAGACGCACGTGTTGCTGCACAGGTTGATGCGGGAGTGCGAGGGAGGGGGGTTTAAGGATGACTTCTTCAGGTTTTTGGAATTTTTATCTCGGAAAACGTACGGGCCGAAAGAACAGACGCTGTTTAACATTCGCTACTGGAAGGACGAGACCAACAAGGACGCGTACGAGTTGTCGGGGTGGACGCGCGCGTACGCGGCGTACCTCGAAGAGCTGTGCGCTTTGAATGAGTTCATCCCGAGCCTCGTAGGAAACGTGAGTGGCGCGGTGACGACGACGACAAACGGCGAGGCGCGAGCGGTGGTGGCGAATCCGTTGAAAGATTGTGATTTCGCGACGTTGATCAAGGTTTTGCCCTTGGTGCAGACGCTCGTGCGACGCATCACGGATTGCGCGCCAACATCTACGACGCTGCAGAAAAATGCCGTCTCGCGATACGCCGTCGGACTCGTCGCAAAGGATAGTTTCTTGGTGTATCGCGTCATGAACGAGGGCATCATAAACCTGGTGGACAAGTACTTTGAAACGAGCAAAGTCGAGGCGGAGAAAGGGTTGGTGATTTTCAAAAAGTACTTGACGCAAATCGAAGACTTGCAACGATTTTACGACACGTGCGAAGCGTGCGCGGCGGTGGAAAACGCAGTCGTCAAGCTTGAAGCACCCCCTGCGACGTTTTTGAAGAGCATGGAAGAGTACTTCGAATCGGCGCCTCGCGAAGGCTTGCCTCTTCGCGAGCGGCGGTTGGGCGCGACATCTTCGACGACGGCGAACAATGCACGAGCGAATGCGGTGGGGTCGACAATGTTGGCGATCGACGTCCCCGCCAACAACGCGGACTTTATCAGTACCACTGCTGCGCTACCGCCGGTGGAGCCGTTGAATGCGCTCGATGCGCTCAGTCAGCTTGATTTAGGTACGCCGAGCCCAACGAGCAAAGACGATGTTTTTAGCTCAAACGCGCTGCCCGCGCCGACGCAACCGCCGGCGTTAGCGCCGGTCGCGCCCGCAGCTTCGAGCAGTACAAGCGCACTTGATTCTTTCTCCGAGTCAATCGCTCCGGCGGTGCCGACGGAACCCTCTGCGGTGGCGTACAACCCATTCGGAGCGAACCCATACGGCGGCGCCCCGCAAATGGTGCCGGCGGCTCCGCAAACGGCGCCGGCGCCCCAAGCAAAATCGCCGAGAAGCACGAACCCATTCGGAAATAACCCGTTCGGTACACCACAGCCTCAAAGTTTGGACAAGAGCGCACTCAATGACTTATACGCGCAAGCTCCAGCGTCACCCAGGAGTGGCCATGGCATGAGTTCCATGGCACCGCCGCAACACATCAATCCGAGCTTTATGCAAGCGCCGCCCAACAGCGCCTTGCAGCGGCAGCAAGTTGGCGCACCTCAGCTAGCGCTACCGATGGCTGGTGTGCAGTATCCACAACAATATCCGCAGATGGCGTTCCCCCAGCACCATCAGCAGATGGGATACCCGCAGCAGCATCCGCAGATGGGATATCCCCAGCGCCCGGCGGCTGAACCACCGTTGCACCCGGCGTTCGCCAACCCTCACCAAGGCGGCAGTCCAAGTTCTAGCGCTCCATCACCGCAGAACTCCGGCAGTTTGATTTGATCTAGAGCGACACGACGAGAATAAGCACGCAAATGAACAACCAAACGCGCGCGCTTCCCTTTGTCGCCACAGCGCGCCTCGCGCCATGTCGCTCGCCGTCCATCTCTCATCCACCCGCACGCGCGGCGCGACGCCGTTCGCGCGCGTCAATCGCGCAAAACAGTCGCGCGTCGCATACCAGCGCGTCTCCACGCGCGCATCGCGACGCGTCGCGACGCTAGTTCGCGTTGTCCCGCTCAAAAAGTGCTGCGCTTTTTCGCAGTCATCCTCGCGCCGTTCCGCTACGCGCGCGCGCGCGACGGCCGCCGCGCCGCGCGACGCCGACGATGCGAATAAAATCATCCTCGCCCTCGGCGTGGCCATGCTGCTCGCGAGCGCGGACCGAACGATTTTCGCCGCCGCGGCGCTGAGCCTGAAGGCGGAGCTGGGCATGTCCATGAAGGATTTGGCGCTCGCGCAGAGCGCGTTTCTGTGGGGATACGGCGTCACGCAGCTCGCGGCGGGCGCGTCGAGCGATCGATTCGGTGGCGCGAAGGTGTTGCTCGGTGGGCTGTGCGTGTGGTCGATCGCGGTGGCGGTGACGCCGCTGAGCTCGATGACGACGGCGCCGGTGCTCGCAGTCGTGGCGGCGCGATTTTTGTTCGGCGCGGCGAGCGGATGCGCGCTACCGGCGTCCGCAGCGGCGGTTGCGGCGCACGTGCCGGCGGAGCGACGGTCGGGCGCGTTGTCAACGATATTTGCGCTGTTTAACATTGGTTCGGCGTTCGGGCTCGCGGCGGCTGGAAGTTTGATCACGCAGTTTGGGTGGCGAGCGATTTTCTACGGCTTCGGCGCGTTTGGCGCGGCGTGGGCCGTCGCCGCCTACGCCGCAATGCCGCAGAGCGTGAAAACTTTCGTCCCTAGGGTACCGAAGGTGAGCGAGTTGAAGGATGAAAACGGCGAGCAAATGACCGAGTTGTCGTCCGAAGTTGCGACGCAGCTCGTTGCGCTGTTGTGGTGTCACGTCGTCGTGAACTGGGGGTTCATGATTTTACAGTCATGGCTGCCGGTGTATCTCGCGAACGACTTGGGAATGTCCATCGCGAGCTCTGGGATCCTCGGCGCTTTACCGTGGGTATTCACCGCGTTCATGTCATTTAGCTCGGGACAGGTGGCGGATAAGTTGATTAGTCGAGGGATGGAGCGATGGAAAGTGCGTCGATTGGCGATGAACGTCGCCACCATCGGTCCCGCCCTGGGATTATTCGCGTTGAAGTACACCACCACCGCGAGCGTCGCGTTGGCGTGCATCGTCGCCACGCTCGGTCTTCAAGCCGTCGCGGTTGCGGGGTATCACAGTTACCTTCAGGACGTCGCTCCGTCTCGCGCGGGCGCTATTCTCGGTTTCACAAACACGGTCGGCGTCGTCGGTTCAATCGTCGCCAACATGGTGACTGGCGCGAGCGTCGAGGCGACGGGGTCGTTTCAAGCGACATTTTTGTACACCGCGGCGATGTACGCGAGCTCTTGCTTTGTTTGGAATGCATTCTTGAAGGGTGAGCAGTTGTTTCCGTAAAAAATAAGATGTAAATATAAAAAATGAATCCGTCACTCTTAGACTGCGATCGCGTTCCGATGCGTGTCGGAAATGGTAGACTGCCAGCGGAGCCATCAAAGGCTTCCTAATCGTCAACCGCACGATCCGCCCCAAAGTAAACTTTAATAAGATGTAAATATGAAAAATGAATCCGTCACTCTTAGACTGCGATCGCGTTCCGATGCGTGTCGGAAATGGTAGACTGCCAGCGGAGCCATCAAAGGCTTCCTAATCGTCAACCGCACGATCCGCCCCAAAGTAAACTTTAATAAGATGTAAATATGAAAAATGAATCCGTCACTCTTAGACTGCGATCGCGTTCCGATGCGTGTCGGAAATGGTAGACTGCCAGCGGAGCCATCAAAGGCTTCCTAATCGTCAACCGCACGATCCGCCCCAAAGTAAACTTTGAAAGTTATGCACTGATGCGTGTGCGATGATTATCTCGCGAATTACACGAGAATCATGGTGGCGATGGCGACGAAGGTCACCGTCACAAGATTCGCGCCGATGCGCGCCGCGGGAGACGCGCCGAGAAGCGCGGCGACGGCGACACGTTGCGCGGAAAGCTGCGCGAGGCACAGACCGTTGACTCGGGCGTTGTCCCACAGCGTACACTCATTCGCCGTCGTTTTCACGACGACGTCGTTGCTGTTGATGTCTCGGAAGAATCGAGGGCATCCTTCTTGAAGAGTCGTGACGCCCGCGACGCCATTCAGCCACGACAGACGCACGAGATCTTGCACGACCACAGCCGGATGCACGTAAGAGTCCTCGAACCACGTCAACGACTCGGTCGGCCAAAAGGTTGAGTGTGAGTACAAGGGATCACCATCGCTGACGTGCTTGTCCAATCGCAAGATCATACCAGTCGACGGTGAAAGACTGGGAAGACCCGGCGCTTCGTTGAAGGCAAGATTCGTGATGACGGCGGTCTTCGTCGCATCCGTGCTCGGCGTAGTGAACCACGATTCATCGATGACGACGGCAACATTTGCCATATCGGTGAGAAACGCCGCTTTGCTTGGATACTTGTAATAGCCCGCGCTCGACGTCGCCGCGCTCGGAATGTGAATGCTCAAGCCCGCGGCGGTACAAATGTCTCGCTTGTAGTCGTCCCAAGTGATTTCGTACGCAGCAGTAACCCAGGCGCACTTGTAACCGGTTGGAATGCCACCTCGAGCTTGCGCCGCGGCGACTTGCCCCGCCATGTAATTCCAACGTTCGTACTGGTCGGCGTAGTAACCGCTCGCTTGGGTCTCCTTGTTGAAAAACAAAGAGATAAATTTGATGAACGAAAGTCGCTCGAGCATGCCGAGATTCGTGTGCGACGGCGTGAACACCACATCCTTGTCCGAGTTCGAATACCCGGTGTCCCACTCATCCGTGATGACCATCTCCACATTATTGGTCGAAATACTGTTGTGCCACAGCGTGTAATTGTACTTCGACGCACCCAAATAAATCACGTGACTCGCCGCGAGCGTTCCGTCCTCCTCCGCCTTTTGCACGCACGGCGCGTGCACGTACGCCGGATCGATCAACTTCAACTTATCTCGCAATCCGAGCTGTTCGAGGTATCCGACCGCGACGCTCATTCCCGTGGCCACGCGTTTCACCGGCACCGAGAAGAATCGCGCACCCGCGGGGAACGCCGACCCGTCGACGTCCTGCGTCGGCTGCGTCGTCCCGCACTGGTACAGCACGTACGTCAACGCCTCGACGCCCGGCAGCGCCTTCGTGCGCACCACCTTGAACGTCTCGGCGTAGGTGACATTGAACCCTTCGCCACCGTCCACGAACGCGCTCGCGCTTCCCGAGGTGAGATTCCCCGGGGACAAGCGCGCGGCGGCGGGAAAGAAATCTGTCCCGCTCGGCGTCGACGACGTCGCGCAGGCTTGGTTATCCACCGCCGAGGCGCGCGCGGTGCCGACGAGGGCGAGGAGGGTGAGCAGACGTACGCACGACATCGCGCGAGCGGGCGTCGGCGAGCCGTGGTGTGGCGGAACGTTGCGATGGGCGGCAGACAAGTTGACGTCTCGTTCGCGAAAAAAACCCTAAAGGTTGCTAGAATAAACGTTCACAAAGCGGTAAATCTTGGAGATAACGCGCGGCGAGCTAGTGAAGTGCCGCGCGAGATGATGCAAGATGGGATAAGATGAGAGAACGTCGCGCGAGGCGACATCGCGAGGGCGAAGAGCTCATCGAAACTCACGCCGACTTTGATTTGACGCGCTGAGATCCGTGCACGTAATAGTGCTTCCCGACGTCGTTCAAGTTGCCGAACGTCGCCTTCCAGGCCCCATAATACGTCAAGACCTTGTAGTTTAAGTTCCACTTCTTCGCAAACGGGACGAATCGGCGGGAGACTTCGGGTTGGCGGAACTGAGGCATATCCGGGAACAGGTGATGGATGACTTGGCAGTTCAAGTAGCCCATCAACCAGTTGACGACGCTGTTGTTCGGATTGATGTCGATCGTGTGATCGACGGCGTATCGCACCCACGAGAGGTGTTTATCGCTCGGCACGACATCCAAGTGCGTGTGAGACGTGGAAAAGTGCGCGAACAAGTAACATCCGCTCGCCCACATCGTCGCCGCGAACAAGCCGTACGAGGCGATCCAGGAGTAGCCGGTGACGGCTTTGATAACCGCCGTGCGAATGACGTGCGCGGAAAACATCCAAGCCGCTTCTTCGAAGCTTTTGCGTCGCAGCGCGTTACGCGGGTGCAAGACGAACATCCAGAAGAACAAAACCATACCGGACGTCACGGGCACGAAGGTCCACGCTTGAAGGCGCAACCACAACTTACTGAATCCCCGCGGGCGATTTTCTTCAACCGCGGAGTTGAAGAACGCCACCGTGGGAGTGGTGTCGAGATCCATATCGTGTCGCACCTTTTGGGGCGTCGCGTGATGCTTGTTGTGCATGTTGTTCCACATGTCGCCACTCGACGCCAAGCCGAACCCCGCGGCGAAGGCTTGGATTCGCTTGTCCCACCAAATGTTTCCAGTCAACGAATTGTGCCCACCCTCGTGCTGCACCCAACCGCATCGCGCGCCGAAGAAACACGAGTACACGATCACGGAAGCGACGTGCCAACGCGCGTGCATCAACGCCGTGCCGAGCGCGAACATCGCCGCGAGCTCGGCGAATCGATACGCCACGTGCGCCGGCGAGGGCTTAAAAAATCCCTCACGCTCCAATTCCTTGCGCCACTGCGCGAAATCCTTCAGCATCGCCTCATCTTCGATCGGTTCCCGCGTCGCCGCGTCCACTGGCTTATGCGGCAACGCCGCCAACGCCTTGCGCGCCTTTTTCGACCGATAATGAAACTCTTTAAAAGCCTCCGTCGCGTCCGCTCCCGTGTTCGACAGCATGTAATAAATAACCGATCCTCCGGGATGCTTAAAATCCGTCACATCGTATTCCACGCCTTCGATCGTCACGTACCGCCGTTCGAACGTCTTCGCGATCGCGTGCGGCTCCAACTCTTTCGTCCACGCCGTGACGCTCGCGTTTCGAGTCTTCTTCCCCGCGTCTTCGCTTCCCATCCCGACCGTCACCGTCGGCGTTCCGCCTTCGCTCAGCGACGACGACGAGCTCGTGCGTTCGTTCGCCATCGTTCGCGATGTGCCTTCGGTCGTTTCGACGCACATCTCTCGCGTTTTAATCAGGATTTAAAGCGAACGATCAGTTTTGTGGAATTCGTCGCTTTGAACGCGTCTGACGTCGTCGCCGCGCGTCTTCGAGGCGTGCGGCGCGCGCGAAACTTTGATCGCGCGTGTTTGTTTCGCGGTGCGCGCGGTCACGGACGCCGCCGCGCGCGCGCGACGACGCGATGTGACGATAAAGCGAGCCGCCAGTGTCATCATCTTGTGCTCCCTGCGTCGCGCGCGAGCGCCGAGCGCGCGCGTTTTAATGTCGCCTCGCGCGACCGCGCGCGCGGTCGACGCGGTGGTCGTCGCGATCGAATCATCGTCTCTCGCGTTATTCGCACATGCTAATTCGTTTCAATTCGCTACGTTGAACGTCGCCGCGCGGCGTCACTGGAAGTACGCGGTGAGGGAGCGGCGCGCGCGCGTCGGCGGCGCCGGGGAATCGATCGATGTCATCGGTTTCGCTTTTGCTCGCGGGATCGGCTCGTTCTCGGTATTTTCTGCGTCGGGGCGCTCTTCGTCGATGTCTTCGACGTCGGGGTCGGCGTCGGCGTCGGCGTCGAGGACGACCGGGGACGGCGGAAGACCCGCGGCGAGGGCGAGGGCGTTCCCGGGGGTGTTGGGACGTCTCGCCGTTTGAGGCGCGAATGCGCTGAGAGGGGTGAGCACGGCGGATGATGTCGCCGCGATGGCCTCGTAACGCTCTCGCCAGTACCGAGCGTCGCTCTGGAAGAGCGCGCGCGCGCGGCGTTCGTGCTCGAGCGCCTCGATGACGTCGATGGAGGCGGCGGGTTTCGAGGGCGACGCCGAGACGGCGGCGCTGGGTGAGGACGCCACTACCGGCGATATCGGTCGCAGCTGATGCTGTTGCTGCTTTTGGGCGTCCAGTTCGCGCTGGAGCTCGTCGCGTTCGGCGGCGATGGCGTCCAAGTTTTCCTCGAGCGTCTTCACTCGTTCCTCCGCCACGTTGACCTCTAACTCCGCCGTCGCCGCGCGTGCATCCGCCAAACGGAGCGCGGCGGCGTTTTCCGTGAAAATTTGACTCGCCTTGTCCGCGCGAGCAACGATGAGGTCGACGTTCTTTCGAGATTCCACGAGCTGGGCCTCGGCGTCGCTCAGCGCGACGCTCAGCGCGTTTTCTTTCTCGCGGCTTCGTCGCAGCTCATCCGCGCGCTCTTCGAGCGCGGCTTCGGACTCCCGCAACGTCGACGCCGTCGCCCGAATTTCTTCGTCTCGTTCGGAAAGTAAACTTCGTAACTCCTCAATCTCTCGCGCGAGCTCCGGCGACGCCCTCTCGCCTTCCTCCGCGGCTCTAAGCCGCGATTTCAAAACGTCTCGCTCCGCCGCCGCCGTCTCCGCCTTTTCGTTCGCCTCGTCCGCTTCCGCGCGCGACCTCTCGCGCGCATCCTCCAGCTCGCGCTTCGCCGCGTCAAACGTCTCTCTCGTCGCCTTCGTCTTCGCCTCCGTCTCGACCGCGTTCGCCTTCGTCTCCGCCTCGCGCGCCGCCCTCTCCCTCTCGAGCGCGTCCTCTAATTCCTTCGCCCTCTCGTTCGCCCTCTCCAGCGCCTCCGCGTCCGTCGTCGACGTCGTCGTCCTCTTCGACGCCTCCGCCCGCGCCAGCGTCCTTCGCAGCGTCGCCCGCAGTTCGTCCCGCAGCGCGTCCCTTTCCGCCCTCGTCTTCGCCTCTCCCGCCGCCGCTCGATCCCTCGCTTCCTCCATCTCCCTCGCCGTCGCTCGCGCCTCCTCCAGCGCGCGCTCGCGCGCCTCCAGCGCGCTCGTCAGTCGCCGCACGTCCTCGTCCACGCTCGCGTACGCCTTGCTCAGCCGTCCCGCCTGCGCCGCCGCCGCGCGCGCGCGCTCCAGCCTCGCCTCGCTCGTCTCCAGCGCCGCGCGCATCCCCTCCAGCTCCCCGCGCAGGCCGTCCACCGTGTCGTCGAACGCGCGCGCGTCGCCGGGCGACGACGCGCCGCTCGCCGGCGCATCCATCGCGCCGCGGTGTGCCGTCGATCGATCGCTCGGCGCGCGCGCGCGTCGACCGCGCGAGGTTCGCGGCGCGCGCGCGATCGACGACGCGAGGGTCGCGCGATCGCGCGTCGATCGATCGCGCGCGCGGCCGCGCGACCGCGTCGATCGATCGCGCGCGCGCCGCGTCGATCGATGCGTCGTCGATCGACGCGCGCGCGCGATCGACGACGCGGCGGTCGCGCGATGGCGCGCGCGATCGATCGCGCGCGGTGGTGACGTCACCACCGGGCGCGGCGGCGACGCGCCGGCGCGCGGCGCGGCGCGGCGCACACCGACGCGCGCGCGCACGACCGCGCGCGATGACGACGAGCGCGACGGCGACGACGGCGACGACGGCGACGGCGCGACGCGCGACGGCGCGCGCGCGCGACGCGGGGTCGAGACGGGCGCGAGGGGGGGCGCGATCGCGCGCGCGAGCGACGACGCGGACGACGACGGCGACGCGGGCGACGACGGAGGGCGCGGGGGAGGACGCGAGCGCGGAGGGGAAGATGCCGCGACGCGCGCTGGCGGTGAAGACGGCGACGCTCGTCGCGGCGCTGAGCGCGCTGCCGATGGATAAGCGCGCGCTCGCCGAGGGTTCGATCGAGAGCTCGTACTGGGAGCAAGTGGAGCTGCCGCTGGAGCCGGGAGTGATTCTGCTGGACATCGCGTTCAGTTCGAACGATCCCAAGCACGGGTTCTTGCTCGGGACGAGGCAGACGGTGCTCGAGACGAAGGACGGAGGGAAGACGTGGGACGTGCGCGACTTGAGCGGATTGTTGGACGACGACGTGAATTATCGCTTTAATAGCGTGTCGTTTTGCGGCGACGAGGGATGGATCATCGGTAAGCCGGCGGTGTTGTTGCACACGACCGATGGTGGCGCGAACTGGGAGCGCGTCGGGTTGAGCCCGCGACTTCCGGGGGCGCCGGTGTTGATCACGGCGGTGCAAGATAACGGCACGGCTGAGATGGTGACGGACGAGGGGGCGATTTACTTCACCAAGGACGCGGCGCGCAACTGGAAGGCTGCGGTCGAGGAGACCGTCTCCGCGACGTTGAACCGCACGGTGAGCTCTGGTATCACCGGCGCTTCGTATTACACGGGCACGTTCTCCACGATCTCGCGCAACGACAACGGCGAGTACCTCGGTTTAAGCTCTCGCGGGAACTTTTACATGTCTTGGGCGCCGGGTCAGGCGTACTGGCAACCGCACAACAGAACGTCCGCGCGTCGGGTGCAAAGCATGGGCTGGCGCCCGGATGGCGGGATTTGGGAGCTTACCCGCGGCGGTGGCATCTTCTTCTCCGCCGAAACCGGCCTCCCGGAGGAGGATTCTGAATTCAACGAAGGTAGAATCGGCTCTCGCGGCTTTGGTCTGCTCGACTTGGGTTACACCCCGAGCGGCAAGACGTTCTGGACCGTGGGTGGCTCTGGAAGCGTGTTTTACTCTACCGACGCCGGTAAGTCATGGAAGCGCGACCGCGGCACGGACAACGTCGCGGCGAACCTCTACAACGTCAAGTTCCAAAGCGAAGATCAAGGATTTATTCTCGGCAACGACGGTATTCTCTTGCGTTTCACCGGCGCCAAGTTGTAACGGGCTGCCACAATTGAGCAGCACCCCGCGTCGCGCGTGAAATTGCATGTAATAAATCTTCGAATTCGTTCAAATCCTGCGTATGCTTTACACGTCCTACATAAATGCGAGTCGATTCGTCGAGAGAAAGAATGGAGTTGCGCGCGCGCGTTCGTTTGCGTTCGCGCGATACTGTGTGATACTACTTGAACTGCATGTTTTGCAGTTTTCCTTGCCGAGTCAGGAGATCGCTCAGAAGATCATCCGACGACCCCCCGCGATTGAGTCTATGAAACTGTCGACGATGTAACTCGTAAAGCTCTTTCAAAGATTCGGTGTACAGGGCGTGGTACTTGTCGATGATTTCGTTTGACGGATCGACGACTTTGGGCACGGCGATGGGATTGCCCACGACGACTTCGATCGGCTCACGCTTCGGAAGCACACCTTTGCGACCAAAGATTCGACGCCACATGCCTCGACTGAGCGACCGCCCGTAAAAAGCAGGCGGCGTGATGCCAATGAGTTGTTTGATGTACATTTGGAAATTCCTCAATCGTCCGCCTTCGGGATTTTCCACTTGTTCGAAGATGTCATTCTCGCCGAACGCGAACACGGGCACGAGCGATGCTCCTGTGCGAAGAGCCATCTTTACGAACCCCTTGCGTCTGGCGAGCGTGAGCGTGGCCCAGCCCGGACGCGCGTCCAACGCTTCGGAGGCGCCGCCGATGACTATGGCGACGGACGCCCCCGGCGCGCGCGTCAGATTCGTCTCCACGCTCGACTTGGTCACGCTATTGATCCCGAGCCCCATCAACACCTCGCGAGTGAACGGGAACTTGAAGTTCATGGACAGCGTGAGAAGACGCAAATCGAGTCCCGGAAATGCTTCGTAAAATCCCGTCGCCTCGGTGGCGAACGTCAACAACGCGCCGACGCCGATGACGCCGTGCGGATGATAACCGAACAAGTAATTACCGCTCGGATCTAACTTCGCGCTCACGTGTAATCGCACCGGAAAATACTCCGCCAAAATCCTCCAAAACGGTAACCGCCGAGACCATCGAGCGAAACGCTTCCCCGAGCTCGCCGTCTTCCTGTCGAGCGTCGCGTACCACGCGATGTACCCCAGGAAGAAATTCTTCAACCACATCGACGGCCCGAACACGCAATACGCGGGATATACGAATATCGCGCTCAGTATCCACGCGTATATCATCACCACGATCCCCACCTGCTCCGCGTGCGGCCCGTGTTCCGTGCCGTTCGTCACGAAGACGCTCTTCACCAGCGCCGTAAAGTACAACCCGAGCGGCACGAACGCCGCGCCGATCACCGCGTACCACAGGTAAAAGTTCCCCAGCCAAAACACCAAGCCTACGTTTTCGCATCCATTCGTCCATCCGTCAGTCGTCGTCCGCGATCCGTGATCCGTTTCGTCGTCGCGCGCTCGTCTAGATTTGGATTATCTCTCCACCCGCGCGTCTCCCCATCGCTCGTCCATCGCTCGTCCATCGCGTCGCCCATCGCGCCATCGCGCGCGCGCACCTCCTAATTTATGTCGCGTCGCCGTCGCCATCGCCGGCGGTTCGACGAACGTCGCGAGCGCCTCGGCGCCGCGCATCCCGCTCGACGCGCGTCGAAGCAGAAATCGTTTCTGCGCGTCCTCGCGCGCGTCGCTCGACGACGCGCGCGCGAGCGAGATGGCGGCCGCGACGCCGTCTCTTTCGCGCCGTCGCTCGACGGCGTCGCGACGCGCGGGCGCCATGGCGCGCGCGGCGACGCGCGACGCAGTGCCGTCGGCAGAGCACGACGCGCGCGGACGACGACGACGCGACGACGCGACGGATCCACGACGCGACGACGCGACGGATCGACGACGCGCGAGCGACGACGCGGCGCGCGCGAGAGCGAGAGCGCGCGCGCGCGCGACGCGCGACGCGAGCGCGCGACAACCGATTGGTGTTGAGAAAAGTTTGACGACGAAGACGGCGCGACGATGGCGCGACGACGCGTGCCGGGACTCAAATCGTTCCTTCGGGCGTTGTTGCGGCTGACGAACGGCGCGCTGCTCGCGGGCGGACTCGCGACGGCGTTGTTTGCGTTTCACTTGTGGTTGGGATTTAACAAGCGGCGCGTCGGGCTGGACGGTTTGGATTGGGACGACGGGCCGGACGCGCGGACGCCCGCGACGGTGGACGTGAGCGAGAACGCGACGGCGATTGAACAGACGAAGGCGCGGGTGCATAATTTCTTTGAGACGGAACCGTGGTTCGTGTACTTTATCGGGGGGAGCGGAGCGTTTTGCGCGGCGACGGCGTGGTTGGGATTGGCGGGCGCGGAGAACGGGAACGCGTGTTGTTTGGGAATGTACGCGCATCAGGTGATGTGGATGGTGATATTGCAAGCTGGGTTGGCGGCGTACGTGTCGAGTGGTAAGGCGTACGCGTCGGCGCCGACGGATGTGACGGGGGCGTACGCCAACGCGTGGTCCTTCATGGAGGAGCACGAGAACGCGGTGACGTCGCTCGTCCTCGTCGTCTTCTTCGTGCAAATTTTGAGCATCATATTAGCGATCGCTTTACGGCGAGCGGCGACCGAAAGCGGTGGTGTGGATAGCGATGACGAGGAAGATAGCTACTACGAGGACACGTACGGGGATCGCGAACGCGCGCCCCTCGTCGGGAGCTCGCGAGTAGAGATGGAACGCGCGGGCGATAGTGCTTGGCGCATTAGGATGCGCGAAAAGTACGGATTAGACACCGCTAACTTCGAGCACAGCCCATCGCGGCCGCCGCCGTCTCGAGTGTCGCGAGAGAAGCAGCGCGAGCGCGACGCCAACGCGTGCGTCATCATGTGAGAATTCATTGCAATGTTCCATCATCTTTTATTCCCTTCTTCTATTCGTATCGTGTCTGTCTAATCATTTCGTCAAAAATGTCATGTACGGATCCTTGCTCGCCTCGAGCACGTCCGGGCGTTGACTTTGCTTATAGGCCAAGCATCGCGAGATGAACGCCTTGCCTTCCAGCGAAATTGAGGGTCTGCTTGGGAATTCCACCTCCTTGGCGTTTCGAATCGTGCCCGCGTGCAAGATTTGCTCCTGTGACATGTCGTGGCCGAACGGTCGCTTGCCGTAAATCATTTGAAACAAGATGACACCGCACGACCACGTGTCAACCTTGCTCGAGATCTTCGGCGGCGCCGGACCGGTTTCGAAACACTCCGGGGGCAAGTACCAGTACGTTCCAGCGCCTTGCGACGTGAGCTCCATGCCACTGTCGGCGCCGAAACCGACGCTACGCTCTTCCATAATTTTACTCAAGCCGAAATCCGTAATCTTCACTCGCCCGGCTTCGTCAAACAAAATATTTCCAGGTTTCAAGTCGTAATGGATGATGCGTTTCGGCCCCGTGCTCATGTACGCCAAGCCGTTGAAAACTTGAGCGAGAATGGCGCGCGCCTCGCGTTCGCTGATCGAGCCTTGCGCCTTCAATCGAGCGTCGAGGTCATCGCCCGTGCACAGCTCCAACACGGTGCAGAAACTATCGGAATCTACTTCGAAGACGTCGATCAAGCGCACGACGTGCGGGTGATCGAGCGATTTGTGAATGTCGCACTCTCGCGCGGCGTGACGGACATACGTGCGCTTGCGCTCTTCGCTCCACTGCGGGTTCAACTGATGCAGCTTACACGCGACTTCTCGCATTTCGACGCTGTCCCACGCCTTGTAAACTTCGCTGAAACCACCTCGTCCAAGTAGATTCATCAACACGTAACGATCGCCGAGCACCGGGTGCTTGTTAAATCTCGAGCCGTCTTCGTCTCGCACGCGCTTGAGCGCGCGAATGTGCGCAGCTTTTTCGCGTTCAAGACTCTCACGCTCGGATTTCAGCGCTTCTTCTTCTTTTCGAATGATCGCCATGCGCGCTTTGTGTACTTCCTCGCTCAACACGTACTCGGCGTGCGCCGTCGTGTCCATCTCCGCGCTTCCCGGCGGCGGCAACTTCTTTTTGACTTGCTTGCGCTTTTCTTCGGCGAGCTTACGAGATTCCGTCAAGCGATCCAGTCGATCATCCAGTTCATGGAACGCGCGTCCGTCTTCCCAGACTTCTTGCAACACCGATCCCACGCGCTGAACGCCGATGGTTCCCAAACGCAAGCCTTCCTCGGCGATTTGCATGCGCATTTGTTTGCGTTCCAACACCGCGAGGTTCACCGCGAGCTGATGCACGCCCCGCCGCCTCGCCTCGCTGGCTCGCTCGAATTCGCGCTTCAACTCATTATTCGACGCCCTCAACTCTTCGCAACCGCGTTCGTACTCCTCGCGCTCTTTTTCCGTCGCCGCCAACTTTTCCTCGAGCGCTCGAATCTTCGTCGCCGCCGCCTCGCGTTCGCCACCCGCCGTCCCTTTCCCGGGCGTCGTCATCGCTTCCACGAGCGGCGAGCTCGTCTTAAACCCTGATCCAGTATTTTCAAACCGATCGAGCAGAGAGACGTTGGCCTCGGGCGTGCGCGCGCTCGCCGTCTTCCCCCCCGGATGTCGTCTCGACCGCGCCAACCCTCCGCTCGCCCCTCCCCGCTCCGGATTTTCATTCTCCAGATCGCTCGCCGTCGCCGACTCCCGCCGTCTCCGTTTCGTCGTCTTCTTCCCTCCGTTCCCGCTCGCCCCCGTGCCGACGCCCTCCGCTCGCACCGTCGACGCCTTCCCCTCCGACGCGTTCGCCCGCGCGTCCACCACGCCGTACGCGCGCGTCCCGCCTCCCTCGTCCTCGCTCGAATCGCTCGCGCTGTCCTCCATCGCGCACCGCTCCGCGCCCGCGCGCGCCCGCGCGCTTCTCCCCGTCTCCCGCGACGCGCTCGGCGGCGTCGCTCGCTCCGACGTCGTCAGCCGCCGCTCGAGCAGTTCGATCTTCGCGCGCGCCTCGCGCGACAGCTCGCGCGCGTGAAACATCTCCAGCGCCGCGCTCGCCTCCGTCGCGCGCGGCGTCGACGACATCGCGTCGAGTTCGACGAACGCGCCCGCGACGTCGCGCGCGTCTTCGTCGATCCGCGCGTCGCGACGACGCGCGCGGGCGTCGCGCGATGGCGACGCGACGCGCGGCGATTTCAAATCCCGCGCGCGCGCGAAAACGATCGATCGATCGATCGAGGTTTAAAACGGCGCGCGGTCGAAACGCGCGCGAGGGTCGACGCGCGCGAGAACGATCGATCGATCGCGCGGTCGATCGGTCGATCGATCGAGGTTTAAAACGGCGCGCGGTCGACGCGCGCGCGAGGGTCGACGCGCGCGAGAACGATCGATCGATCGCGCGGTCGATCGGTCGATCGATCGAGGTTTAAAACGGCGCGCGGTCGAACCGCGCGCGAGGGTCGACGCGCGCGAGAACGATCGATCGCGCGGTCGATCGGTCGCGCGGTCGGTCGCCGCCGCCGCCGCCGCCGCCGCGCGCGCGCGCCGACGCGCGACCGCGACGCGCGACCGACGCTCGACATGTTCTGGGGCGCGCGACTCGAGCCGGGGGTGTGGACGCCGTACGTCCCGCCGCCGGACGTCGACGTGCGGCTGCACGTGTCGCAGGCGACGGCGGCGAGCGACGCCCTCGAGGACGGCGCGCGCGTCGTGATCAAGATGCGATGCGAGACCGACGACGCGGTGCTGCGAGCGGCGGCGGGCGCGGACGATGACGACGATGACGATGATTCGTCGACGGACGATTCGTTCGAGCGGGAGGAGTACCGCGTGTGCGCGCTGATCGGTGGGCGAGTGGAGACGTGCGGGTTGGATTTGGTGCTGGACGAGTACGCGGAGTTCACGGTCGAGGGCGCGTGCGGGGCGCACTTGACGGGGTATTACATGCCGGAGTACGGCGAGGGGGATGAGTTGGACGAGGACGACGTGTACGGCGACGAGGGGGACTCGGATTCGGACGAGGAGGAGGAGATGATGACGACGGGCGACGACGACGAGTCCGACTCGGAAGACGACGACTCCGAAGACGACGACTCCGAAGACGACGACTCCGAAGACGACGACTCCGAAGACGACGACTCCGAAGACGACGACTCCGAGTCCGAGTCCGAGTCCGAGTCCGAGCCCGAAGGCGTCACTCGTAAGGGTGGTGTGAAGATCGTCGAGATGACCGAAGACGAGTCGGCGCGCTCGGCGAAGAAGCGCGAGGCGGAAACCAAGCCCGCGAAGACCCCCGAACCGAAGAAGCGAGCAGTGGGGGCGAAACCGGAATCTGCGTCGAAGAAACCGGAGACACCCAAGCGCGTGCACAAGAATGGCATGGAAATCATCAACACCTTTGCCACGAAGAACACCAGCGCGAAAGTCGCCGCCGGCGGCAAAAAAGTGGCGATGAAGTACATCGGAAAGCTCCCGAGCGGTAAGATTTTCGATCAAACCAAAGGCAGCGCTACTTTTAAGTTCCGCTTGGGGGTGGGCGAAGTCATCAAGGGCTGGGACGTCGGCGTCGAGGGCATGCGCGAGGGCGACAAGCGCACGCTCATCATTCCCAGCGCCATGGGTTACGGTAAAAAAGGCATCAAGGGCGTCATCCCCGGCGGATCCGCGCTGCACTTCGACGTCGAGCTCGTCAAGGTTTTCTAAACCGACGCACCGAGCGCCCTCTCGCGCCGTCGTCGACCGTCCACGCGCGTTCGAAGTAATAATTTGAAGATACGACGCCGCTATTCGCAGTATTTGCTTACGCGCTTTGATTTTGATTTACACGCGCCGCGCGCGACCGCGCGCGCGCTTCGACGCTATTCTTTCGCCATCTCTACCCCTCTCCCATCCCATCGTCGTCCACGACGAACACGCCCCCCCCGCGCTTCCCGCGCCGCTCGCGTCGTTTCCCGTCGTCGTCGCCCGCCATCCCTCGCGCCTGCGCGCGCGCGATGACCCCGTCCAGCCTCGCGCCGCCGACGCACAGCCCCAGCAGCGCGGCGCCGACGACGAATCCCGCGATTTCGTTCGCCGGCGGCAGCGCCGACGCGCGCGCGCGCGCCGCGCGTCGACGATTCGCATCCGTCGCGCGTCCGTCGCGCGCGGCGACCGGCGGCGCGACGCCGCGCGACGCCGCGCGCGCGCCGGTCGCGGCGACGCGGACGCGCGGCGCGCGCGACGGACGCGGCGCCCACATCGCCGCGGCGCGCGCGTCGTCGCGCGCGTCGCGATGTCGGGACGACGTCGACGACGGATGAAACGGCGGCGCGCGCGCGACGCGACGCGCCGCACACGCCGACGCGCGCGAACGACGGCGACGCGAAGCGAAGGGACGGGAAATTAGGATCGAACGGCGCGCATGCCGGGCTCGGACGCGGCGCGACGCGACGGCGCGGACGACGGCGCGGACGTCGATCCTGATTTTGAAAAATCGGTCGACGGCGCGCAGGTCATGGCGGCGCTGCAGCAGCTGCACGGGAACAGCGGCCTGATCGGGGCGCTGCAGCAAAAGCTCGATGGATTGGTCGGGCTGCGATCGGGATTCCTCGAGGAGCTGCACCCGAGGGTGCGAGCGCGGGTGAAGGCGCTGGAGAAGCTGCAGGAGGCGCACGACGGCGTCCACGAGGCGTATCTCGAAGAGAAAAAGGCGCTGGAGGCGAAATACGCGGCGCTGTACGCGCCGATGTATAAGGCGAGAAGTGAAATCGTGACGGGGGCGAAGGAAGCGGCGGTGCCGGACGATGATGAAGAGCTGAAGGCGGAGATCGAAGCGGCGGCGAAGGACGCCGTCGAGGCGCCGAAGGGGGTGCCAGAGTTTTGGATGATTGCGCTCAAGAATAACGAGGAGCTGGCGCAGATGATCACCGAACGCGATGAGGGGGCGTTGAAGCACTTGATCGATATCACCACGTCCGCGCTCGAGGGCGAAGACGAAGACGGCGACGAGCTGTGCGGCTTCAAGATCGACTTTCACTTTGAAGAAAATGAGTACTTTGAAGATTCCGTGTTGACGAAGACGTATCACATGGACGACGAGGAAGACAATCTCTTGCGATACATTGAGTCGAGTGAAATCAACTGGAAATCGGGTAAGAACTTGACGGTGAAGGTTTTGCGAAAGAAGCCGAAACCAGGGGCGAAGAACAAAAAGCCCATCACGAAGACGGAACCGGCGGAAAGCTTTTTCCAATTCTTCTACCCGCCCGAAGTCCCGGACGAAGAAGAGCAACAAAACATGTCCGAAGATGACGCCGAACAGTTGCAAGACGCGATGGAGCAAGATTACGAGCTCGGCATGATGATCGCGAACAACTTGATTCCAGACGCCGTCAACTGGTTCACCGGCGACGCATTCGCCGACGACGAAGAAGATGAATTCGACGAAGACGACGATGAAGACGAATTCGACGACGAGGACGATGAGGACGACGAGGACGACGAGGACGACGAAGATGAAGACGAGGACGAGGAAGAAGAGTTCGTCGGCGGTAAGAAGTCTTTCGCGGCGCCGCCGGCGATGGGCGGCGCGGCGAAGGAGGGCGAACAACCGCCCGAGTGCAAGCAGCAATGAACGCGAAATCCGTACTTTTCTAACGCTCGGATTATCATCTAGTTGTTGCTAAGACACATTACCCATTTTAAAATCCACGAAACTCATCTCCTTGCGAACGATGCGCGGGCGCGCCGCACTCGGCTCTTTCGCGTTCGCCTCGGCGCTCGAGCGCCTTGATGATCTCGCGCGATTTGTGCCTAGACACAGAATTTTCAGTAAAATCGAGCTCGCGGCGCGCAGGCACGTGCGGTGGTGCGAGGCGACGCATGGTGACGTCGGCCCAATCGACCGTGAAGAAATTGTGACTCTTCAAATCCCAAACGCCGCGCGCGCTCGATCCCAGTCTTCGCGACACGTCCACGACGCATAGACGAGAAATGAGGGATTTTGCGGTGAGAGGAAAGTATGCGGTACTAAATTTTAGATCGGAAGTGACGATGCGACGGTGACGAGCGCCGTCGTTCGCGCTCGCGAATGGGGCGTAACCGACAAGCATTTCGTACAAGAGCACGCCAAATGACCAATAATCGGCGAGCTGATCGTATCCTTGCGCGAGCATGACCTCTGGAGCCATGTAATCCGCGGTGCCACATGTCGTGTACGCGCGTTCGCCTCGTAATAATCGGCGACAAAAGCCAAAGTCAGTGAGCTTGATGTGCCCGTCGGCGTCGATGAGGACGTTTTCGGGCTTCAAATCGCGGTACACGTACTCGTTCGCATGAATGTACTCGAGCGCCACGAGGACTTCGGCAGCATAAAATTGAGCGATATCGACGGGGAATTGTCCACCTCTGAATGGTCCGCTCACCAAGAGCTGGAACAAATCGCCGCCGGGAAGATAATCCATGAGCAAGTACAACGCGCGAGCGTCTTGAAACGCGCCCAAGGCGCGCGTCAGGAACGGCGAATCGAATCGTTTCATGAGCTCGAGCTCACGTGAGACGTTTTTTTCTTGATCTAAATGCGCGACTTTCCATTTGTGCATGACTTTGACGCAGCACGTTGTGAGTGTGCTCAACGTCTTTGCGACGAAGACGGCGCCGAGCATGCCTCCACCAATTTCCTTGACGAAAACAACGTCTTTGCTCGAGCGCACGCAAATTTCGGGCGCGACGTCGATCGATGCCATCGCATGAATATTGTGCGGTGAATCAATTGCTTCTGTTCGGCGTGCGATATTTCGCCGATCGAAAGAAAGCCATCGAAATCGTGACGTTACCGCCCCTCGCAACGCAGCGAACGATCCCGCTCGACGCGTCAATCTTCGCTTCGATTTCTTTTCCACCTTATTCGACGCGTACGAGTAGGAGTCTATCTTTTTTGCCATCATGTCGATTATTTCCTCTCCAATCATTCGATGGAATGACTCAGCATCGAGCGTCAACGCGCTAACTTGACCGACGGCGACCACCGTCGCCGTAGGCGATGTCTTATGAATTAGGCTCACCTCGCCAAAGTAATCCCCTCGCTTCAACCTATTCACCTCGAACGATTCGCCATCTTCCACGTGAACGACCGATTCGCCTTTGACGATGACGTAAAACTTTGAGGAGGTTTCATCGTAAGAATCATCTGGGCTGACGATGACGGCGCCACTCTCAAATGTCGTCATGCGAAGCGCGTCGACCAACATTGACGTCGTTCGCGCGTCGAGCGAGTCGCGAAACACGGCGACAGATTCTAGATAACCCATGTACTCGCAACGTCGCTCGAAAGTCGTACGTTTGAGCGTCTCGTGAAACGTCGCCCGATCGAGCACCCAGAGTTTGATGACTGGCGACGCCGCGACGACGGTCGCGGTGCGCGGGCACTTTCGCACCAACGCCACCTCCCCGAAAGTTTCGCCCGGATACAACAACTTAGAACTATCTTTGAGTGGCGTTACTCTCGCCTCGCCGTCGCACGACGACGGACTTTCCGGCGCGATTTGTTCTCGCCGCGACGCCACGACTCGACGACTGCCATCCTTCGCCGAGACGTCTTCGTCCTCCATCGATCCCACGTCGACGGTATCCGCGACGTCACCCTCGTCGTCGCGCGCGTCCACTCGCACGCATCCCTGCGCGATTACGTAAAAATTCGCCCCAACCTCGCCCTTACGCACGATCACCTCGCCTCGTTCGAACTCGCACTCGACCATGCGCGCGCACAGCGCCGCGCGATCGTCCCTTCGAAGCTCTCTGAACAGCGCCACACCGTTCAGCGCCTCGCCCGCGCGCGCCGGTTCGCTCACCCTCCTCGCGCGCGCGCGCGTGCGCGCCTCCTCGTCCGCCTCTCGCGCCGTCATCGCCCGTCCCGCGTCTCCCGCGCGTCGCGTCCCGCGCCGCGACGCGAACCGTCGTCCCGCGCCGTCCCGCGTCTCCCGCGCGTCGCGTCGTCCGCGCCGTCGACGCGACCGCGCGCCGGCCGCCGCCGCGCGACGCGACGCGACGCGACGCGTCTCGCTCGCGCGTCGCGCACTGCGCGCGCGCTTTATTTAGCCCGACGACGACGACCGCGCGCGCGCGCGCTAACATCGCCGCCCGACGACGCGAATCGACGCTTCAAATCCCGTCCTCGATTGCGCACGATGCGCGGCCGACGCGCGACGACGCGCCGCGCGCGCGGCACTCGACGACGACGCGCGCGCGATGAGCGATTTCGCCGGCGCGACGCAGTACGCGGGGAGCCACGGGTACATGCCGCAGTGCGTCGCGACGCGACGCGACGGCGCGACGACGACGCGACGCGACCGAACGCGCGCGCGATCGAGGACGAGCTGTTGATTTTGAAATTTTGAAATTCTCGGCACTCGAACGATGATCTCGACGCGCGCGCGCGAGCGGACGCGGGAGAGGACGAGGAGGGACGGGAGAGGGAAGCGCGCGCGGACGATCGTGGACGGGTGACTGACGATGGGACGCGAACGGCGTCGATGACGCGACGTAGACCGCAGGATGGATCGAGCGAAGGGAAGACGTACGCGAACGTGAGCGCGCCGCCGACGATGAAACCGTTGACGGTTAAGATGCTGAAGCGAGCGATCGACGCGCGACAGACGCCGGATGAAACGCTCGTGGTGAATGGGGTGCCGGTTCATAACCTGACCGTCGTCGGTAAGATTGTGGGCGTCGAGAGTAAGAGCTCGTACGTTTTGTACAAGGTGGACGATTCCACCGGGGTGTGCGACGTCAAGGTGTGGAGTGACCAAGACGGCGATCAGACGGCCGAGCCGATCGAGGTTGGCGCGTACGTTCGTGTGTATGGCTCGGTGAAGACTTTGGCCAACGAACACATGATTGCCGCGCACACTCAGCAGGCGGTGCGTAAGATTACCGACCACAACGAGGTGACGTTTCACATGTTGGAAGTCGTGTACGCGAGCGGCCACGCCGAAAAGACCAAGGTCTCGGGCGGTGCCGCGCCGGCGAACGCTTACACCGTGCCGCAACAAGCGCCGAACGTCGCCGCGAATGGTGATTTGGGCTCCGAGGAAATCGACGTTTCAATTATGGGCGTGCTGAAGCAGTTCGCCGAGGGCGAGCAAGGGATGACCGTTGATGAAATCGCGTCGAAGCAAAACGGCAAGTTTACTCGCGATGCCATCAAAGCTGCGCTCGAAGAAATGTCGAACGGTGGTGAGGTGTTCACGACTATCGACGAAGACCACTACGCCGCTGTGTAAGACGCGACGAGAGACGCATCGGAAACGTTTTTTTGAGACAATGTGATGAACAAATGTTGATTTTACTAACAATCCCCACACTTCCTAATTCTCCCACGCCACGTGACGCGACGAATTTACCCTCGATGACGGATCGGCTTCGGACGAGAGTATGCTCCCGTCGTCGACCGCCGAAGATGACGCCCACGTGTCGTACTGCAATCCTGGGATGTTTTGCGTGTGATCGCTCGAGCGATGCGCGTCCAAGACGAAGGGCTCGTCCAAGAGCGCCACAGCCTCGGGGCGCATCTCCGCGTCTCTTTGTAAACATAGTCGCAAGAAATCTTGTCCTTCGGGGGACAAATCCTCGGGGATGTCTGGGATCTCGTTCGAGGATGCGATTTTGAATATTATTTGCACCTGCGTGCTGCACTCGCTCCACGGCGGCGAGCCCGTAGACATCTCATACACCGTGCACCCAACGCTCCAGATATCGGCTTCAAAACCGATATTTTGTTGGCGTATTACCTCGGGTGCCATCCAACACGCGCTTCCTTTGAACGATTTCCCGATCGACACGCGCTCGAGCACCTTGGCCATACCAAAATCGGCGAGCTTGATGCGCCCGCTCTTTTCTACTAAAATGTTCGCCCCCTTGATGTCTCGATGTACCACGCGCTGCGAGTGCAAATACGCCAAACCGATTAAAATTTGACGCGTATACACGCGAATTACGTTTTCTTCAAACTTACCGAATCTCTGCACGAGAGACGCGATGGATCCTCCCGGGACGTATTCTAAAAAGATGTACAGCGCCGTCTCTTGACGCGTGATCCCAATGTAACGTACGATATTGGGATGCACTAAGCGCGAAAGCACGTCCACTTCTTGCTCGAGTTGCTCAATGGACTCGTCGCGGTGCTTATCCGAACTCCCCACGCGAACTTCCTTGAGCGCGAAAAGCTCACCCGTGTCGCCATTGAGCGCTAGCCAGACGCTGCCGTACGAACCTTCCCCTAAATTATCCCCTTTTGTCCATCGACGAGGTTTCGTCGGTGCGAGCGACGTGTGACACATTCGTAACATACCATCATCCGAGGTGGTGTAACTCACCTCGCTCCAAGCGCCGCCGCTCGTCGATCGACGATGACCCAAACGCGGCGAAGGAATGCCGTTGTCTGAGTAGTCGTGATCCGTCGACGCCCTCACGGACGGCGCGCCGTCATCCATGAACGGGTTCGATCGATCGCGCTTGTGCATCGTCTCGCGATGACTATCGTCCATCGCGTCTCTCGCGCTCAAGTCGCTTGCCGTCGTGCTAACCTCGGACAACCTCGAATCTCTATGCGCTCGGCGCTCGGGGCCCGAGCTCGGCGGCGACTCGGACAATTCCACCGCCGTCATGGACGCCGCACCTTTCGCGTGCCGAGGGATCGTCACTTTTGTTGACGCCACTTTCGCCACCTTCCCAGCCGCCGCCATCGCGCCCTTCGCCGCCCCAGCCGTGGTGGACACGAAGGAATTCGTCCGCCGAGTCACTCTATCTCGCGATTGAATCAATCGCGTCTTCTCCCCCGAGTCCACCGCCATGTCCAGCGTCACCTCATCCAAACTCACGTATCCATCGTGCGATCCGGGCAAGAGCACTTTCAGCTTCTCCGCGACGCGCGTCGACCCACGCCCGTGCGCTGACGCCAAATTCCCCAACGGAGGCGGCAACGGCAACGGCGTCGCCTCGCTCGTCGTCGCCGCCTCGCGTCGCTCCGCCGCCGCCAACACCTCCGCCGCGGGCGTCATCCGGAGCGATCTCGTGGACTTCGTCATCGCACGGCTACCCATCACCGCTCCATCGCTCGCGCTCTCGCGCGCCACCGCGTCCGCTCGCCGATCGTCTTCGTTCGCGTTCGCGTTCGCGTTCGCGTTCGCGTTCGCGTTCGCGTTCGCGTTCGCGTTCGCCCCGTCTCGCCGCATCCTCTCCTTCGCCTTCACCGCCGCCCCCTTCATCGCGATCGCGATCGCCCGCGCGCGCGCCTTGAAAGATCCAGACCCCGTCGACGTCCGCGCGTCGCCGACGCCGTCGTCGTCGACGTACGGCGTCGTCGACGCGCTCGAAAAGCAAATTCCCATGCCTCGAATCCTCCAACGACTTTCGACTTTCGTTCGTTTTCACCGCGCGCGGCGCGCGCGGCGCGTCGTCGTCGCTCGAGCGTCGCTCGAATCGCGCGCGATCGCCGGCGTCGCGATCACGTCCGCGCGCGCGCGCGTCGGACGCCCGCGCGCGCGGGCATCGACGACGGTCGTCCCGAGCTGCGTCGCACTCTGCGGCGCGCGCGCGCGCGATGCCGCCCGGCGCCGCGCCCGGCGCGCCGGACGACGCGGGCGGTGGCTACGACTACGCCGCGCAGCTCGAGCGCGAGCCCGCGCGCGCGCGCGACGCGCGGGCGGCGTTTAAACACGCGCTGCCGCTGCTCGCGCTGACGCTCGTCGCGCTCGCCGCGCTCGCGCTCGACGCCGCGAGCGTCGCGCGAGACCGCGCGCGAGGATTCTCAAAGTTCTTTTCGTCGATCGACGACGATCGCGACGGCGAGCTGACGCTGGGCGAACTGGCGGAGTACTTGGGGACGGCGCGACTCGGCGTGGCGGGCTCGGACGCGGCGACGACGGCGCGACGATTGGATTCTCCGGACGACGACGACACGACGGTGAGCCTACGGGAACTGCGGCGAGGCGCGGGGTTGATGAAGAGCGTGCGCGAGACGGCGGAGTGGGTGCGATGGGGGGTTGGGGCGCCGGAATGCGCGAACGCGTTCGCGGAGAACGGCGTGTCGTCGATGGATTTTCCATCGTTGTTGGCGAAGGACGGCGAACGGTTGCGACGGATGGGGGTGGTGCGCGATCACGAAAAATTGACGAGAGCGATGACGAGGCAGTTGTTGCACGTCGGGCGCGCACCTTCGTCGCCGAGAGCGGTCAAGGCGAGCGTGGAGCGCGGCGACGGGGAGCCGCGAGTGCGCGTGACGTGGAGAGCGCCGAAAGATCTCGGTTCGCCGCGCGCGCACGAATACGTCGTGCAAAGCGGAGTCGGGGTGGGTGGTAGAGTTTTAAAGTGGACTCACGTTGCGAACGTCGACAGTGAGACGTTTACGGTGGATGTTGATGAGTTGAGTCGCGCGCCTGGGGTGCGGCACAAATTTCGCGTCATTGCTTGGGGCGAGTACGGGAGGAGTAAATCAACCAAAGCGATGTCGAACTGGGTGACGATAGCCGATGAAAGCGACGCCAAGTGGGTGGGTACGATTGTTTCGCTCGCTTTGACGCTTCGATTCGTCATCGCCGCGCGTGGCCTCATCATCCGCGGCTTGGTGCTGATGGCGGCCTTGGTCAAGTTTACCGTCGCTCTAGCGAAGGGAGAGAAGAAGAGCGTGAAGGAATTCCTCGAACCGGCGCTCCGCATGAAGGAACCGTCGACACCGCCGTCCGTCGGTATAAGCATCAACAGAAAGCTCTTCACGCCTACGAAGGTTCTCGAGAGTCAATCGAGCATGAGCGAGAGCGACCCTTACTTTGTCGCTGTGGGAGATGCGTGCATGTCCATGGAAAGCCGCAAGCAGCTAGCAAGGAAACACTTGGACGAGCGTGAGTTCGCCGCCGGTGCGGGAGGCTCGGACGGCTTTTCACCCGTGCATCAAAGCATAGTATCAAGGCACGCGAGAGAAGCGATGACGCTCGCGCCAAACGACTCGTTAAATGGACGACGGCGCGAGCCAGGCGTTAAAGTTCTCGCGTGTAGCGACCCGGGGTGTCAAGTAAACTTGAAAAAAGCTCGCACCGTGCGGCATTTCTGCGGTTTATGTCAGGCGTGGTTTTGCGCGGAGCACACGCGAGTGTCACCTCACGGAAATCGCGGGCGATGCAAGCCCGAGTCGCGGTGCATCTGCACCGACTGCTACGAGATTCTCTCGAAAGAGGAGCAGCGAGAATTGGACGAAGATAACGCGTATTCGATCGCGTCTCGGACGACAAAAAAGAAGACGTTGTCGCGCGCTGTTACAATGATGATGACACGTCGACGCGGCGCGAAGGCGTCGGAGATTAGTAATAATCTTTTCAAAGACGCCATGAGCGCGTGAGCGGCGCACGCGCACCGCGTAGCTGAGTTGCGATAGTACACTAATTATACGTTAGAACGACGACGACGACGACGACGACGCGCGTCCGAGAGTTTAATAATTTCGTTCGTTCGTCTTAAAACGCTATCGGTATCGACATGCCCGATTTCTACAGACGTAAAATTTGTGTTGTTGTGTCGAAGGGAGTTCAACTTGTTTTTGCTAGTGAGACTCAATTACGCGTCGAGCAACTCGTCATCCTCATCCGGCAACGGCTGCGCCGCCGCATCGGCGAGCTCCTTTTCGTACGCGGCAACCTCGGCCAAGTCCACTTGGACGGTCGGCGGCGCCAACGCCGGGGATTCGGTGAACTGCAACGCCGCGTTCCCGCTCAACTTGCGAGCGAGGTACAAGAACGGCTTTTCAAAGTTGTAGTTGGACTTCGCCGACAACTCGTAGTACTGCAAGTTCTTCTTACGGTGGAACGTGATCGATTTCGCGCGCACCTGACGGTTGCGCACGTCAACCTTGTTACCGCACAACACGATGGGAATGTCCTCGCACACGCGCGTGATGTCGCGGTGCCACGTCGGCACGTTTTTATACGTCGTCCTCGACGTCACGTCGAACATGATGATCGCGCACTGCCCGTGGATGTAATACCCATCGCGCAGGCCGCCAAACTTTTCCTGCCCCGCGGTGTCCCAGCAATCGAATCGAATCGGCCCGCAGTTCGTGTGGAAATCCAGCGGGTGCACGCTCACGCCCACCGTCGGCAAATACTTCTTCTCAAACTCCCCCGTCAAGTGTCGCTTCACGAACGTCGTCTTCCCTGTCCTCGCGCGTCCCGCGCGTCGCGTCGCGTCGTCAGTCACCCACGTCCGCGTCTCCCGTCGCCCTCGTCTTCTCCCCGCCGCGTCCCGCGCGTCCCGTCGCCCTCGTTTTCCGTTTCCGATGCGCAGATTCGGATTCGCGTCGTTCGATCGCGTTCGGCCCTCATCCGCGCTCGCGTCGCGTCGCGTCGCGCACCCGTCCCGCCGTCGCCGACGAGGATCAGCTTGAACGTCGGCACTTGCCCCTGCGGCGGCGCGGACATCGCGTCGATCTCGGCGCGTCGCGCTCTCGCGCATGCCGTCGGCGCGCGCCCTAGGGCGCCCGCTGTTTTTGAATAGAGCACACACACGGTGCTTTATCCACTCTTTATACGTACTTCAAACACGTATACTACATCAACCAAGCTCTATATGAAAAGGATCTCAAACCCGGATCGGAACGAGTGGCCCAGCGCGCGCGCGACCGCGGCGCGCACACCCCGACGCCGCGGCGACGCGACGACGCGATGGCGAGCGCGCGAGGCGCGACGACGGCGACGCGCTCGCGCGGCGTCGCGACCGCGACGCGCGTCGCGACGCGACGACGACGCGCGACGCGGGCGAACGCGACGAACGACGCGCGCGATGGGTCGAGCAAAGCGGCGCTCGCGGCGAAGATCGCGGCGCTCAGGGCGGAGAACGAGGCGATCAAGGCGCGGATGACGACGCGAGGCGCGGAGGGAAGCGGCGCGGCGCGCGAGGGGCGCGGGGGGGGGGTAGCGACGATGCGGGGGGAGACGAAGGCGGAGGCGAGGACGACGGCGAAGGCGGAGGCGGAGGCGTTCGCGGGCGATCTTCCGAGCGCGTACGAGGGGGAATCGGAATACGGCGCGAAGGCGAAGGCGGCGGCGGCGAAGAAGGCGATGGGGGGGGAGGAGACGGAGGCGACGACGGCGACGACGGCGACGACGGATACCGCCATGTTCGCGGAGGCGTTACCGCCGCCGACGACGACGGCGCCGACGACGGCGCGACCGCCGGTGGAGAAGACGGATAATCCGATGCAAATCGTGTTCGTGTCGAGCGAGGTGGCGCCGTGGTCGAAGACTGGGGGGCTAGCGGACGTGTGCGGTTCTTTGCCGCAGGCGCTCGTCGCGCGCGGGCACCGCGTCATGGTCATCGCGCCCAAGTATCAAAACGGCTCAAAGTCGGACGTTTTGTACGAAGGCGCGTTCGATACGTGCGTCAAGGCGAAGCTCGGATGCTTCGGTGGCGAACAAGAGGTGGGTTACTTTCATCAAATGAAGAACGGCGTCGATTACGTCTTCGTCGATCATCCGTCGTTCCACCGCAAGGGTGGACTGTACGGAGATTCGTACGGCGTGTACGGCGACAACCAGTTCAGATTCACTTTGTTGTCCCACGCCGCGTGCGAAGCGCCGCTTCAGTTGCCATTCGCGGAGTGCGGTGGTTATTACGGACAAGACGTCGTCTTCGTCGCCAACGACTGGCACGCCGGTTTGGTACCGACTTTGGTGGCGTCCAAATACCGTCCTCACGGCGTCTACAAGGATGCGCGCACGATTTGCGCCATTCACAACATTTTGCACCAAGGCGCGGAACCGTCGACGACGTTCCCGAACCTCGGCGTGCCGAACGAGTGGTACGGCGCGCTCGAGTACCAGTACCCCGAGCACATGCGCGCGCACGAACTCGATGAGGGTAGAGTGGTGAACATTTTGAAGGGTGCGATCGCGACGTCCGACCGCGTGTTGACCGTCTCTCAAGGGTATGCGTACGAAATCACCACCCCAGAAGGTGGTCAGGGCATGGAAGGTTTGCTCTTGAGTCGCCAAAACCGCTTGGACGGCATCGCGAACGGCATAGACATGGATGAGTGGAATCCGGAGGCGGATGCGGATTGTGCGGCGGCCTTTACGGTGACGGACATGTCCGGAAAGCTCGAGTGCAAACGCGCGCTGCAGAAGGAACTGGGCTTGCCGCAACGTGACGACGTGCCATTGATGGGCTTCATCGGACGTTTGGATTGGCAAAAGGGTCCGGATTTGCTCCAGAACGCGCTCCACGACATGATGCGCGAGGACGTCCAGGTGGTGATGCTCGGCAGCGGTTTGCCCGAGCTCGAAGACTTCATGCGTTGGGCCGAGAGCACGTACCCGGACAAGTTCCGCGGTTGGGTCGGTTTCTCCGTTCCCATGGCGCACCGCATTACCGCTGGTTGCGACATTTTGCTCATGCCTTCGCGCTTCGAGCCGTGTGGCTTGAATCAACTCTACGCCATGCGTTACGGTACGTTGCCCATCGCGCACGCCACGGGCGGTTTGAAGGACACCATCACCGCGTACAACGCGTTCGGCGACGCCGACAAGGTGTTGGCGGGCACGGCCGATTACAATCAGGGCGAAGGCGTCGGCACGGGTTGGTTGTTCAAAGACATGAACGCCGATGCTCTGATGTGGGCCGTTCGTTCGGCGTGCGACGTGTATCGCTCCGAACCGAAGATGTGGCGAGCGATGCAAACGCAAGCGATGACGCAAGATTTGTCCTGGGACAACGCCGCGACAAAGTGGGAAAAGGTTTTCGAGTGGTCTAAGATCGACCCGCCGCACTGCGGTTAGATATCCAATTCAGTTTTACAATATTCATGCCGCTATAAATCAACCTACAGTGTTCCATCACAGCGCGCTCTTTATGACGGCCGCCTCCCCGTCGCGACATCGCGCGTCCCACACCGCGACGCCATCGTCCGCGGCCACCGCGAACTCGGGCTCTCGACCGTACACTCGTCGCGCGACCTCGATCAAAATCATCGCCGTGAGCCCCCATATCGTGCGCCCCTCGTACTCAAAGTAATGGACGCGCACGGCTGGGCGCGCCCCGTTCGGCCGCGCCCAGTCGTCGTACCGGTGACGATCCGCGCTCAGAAACATCTCCAGCGGCGCCGTGAACACCTCCGCCACCTCCTCGCGCGAGATCTCCTCCTCGCGCACGCGAAATCCCTCCCGAACCACCCCCACCACCGGTCGCACGCTCACGCGATGCCTCGACATCACCACCGGCAACCGTCCCACCACCTCCACGTCCCTCGGCGTCCGCATCCCGATCTCCTCCCGCGCCTCCCGCGCCGCCGTGCCCGCGTCGCACGCGTCCCGCGCGTCTCGCTTCCCTCCCGGCAGCGCGATCTCTCCCGCGTGCGATCGCATCGACGTCGCGCGCGTCGTCAGCGTCACGTCCCAACCGTCGTCCCCGCGCGCCGCGAGCGGGACGAGCACCGCCGCGCGATCGCTCCCGCGCATTCGCGCGTGCGCCGCCGCGTCGCCGTCGCCGTCGCCGTCGTCGAACAGTCCGCGCAGCGCGTCCGCGCGGCGCGTCGGCATCGTCGACGCGCCGACGCGTCGCGACGTCGCGACGCATCGTTCCATCCGTCGCGCGCGCCGTCGATCGCGCGCGCGGCGCTTTTGTATCACCTTTTTCGTCGTACACAGTCACCGTTTCGCGCCATGAGTGAAGTCGCGTCGCCGCCGGGTGATGCAAACACCCGGAAGCGCGGATTCGAACGGACGACCACAGCCACTCGATCGCGACGCGCGCCATCGCGCGACGCGACGCGACGCGCGTCCAGCGCGCGAGCACGACGCGCGGTGAAACCGCGCGGTGATCCGAACAACCCGCGGTGCGCGACGCGCGACCGAGCGATCGGTGCGCGGCGTCGACGGCGATCGGCGAAGACGATCGCGGCGGACGGATCGAATCGGTTTTTCGAGACGCGCGCGCCGCGGGCGATCGAGGCGCGGAAGACGGACGGGATGGCGCGGACGGCGACGCGCGCGGTGAGGACGACGACGACGGGGGGGGGGCGGAGGCGCGGAAGCGCGGTGAGACGACGCGGGGGGACGCGGGGACGCGCGAGCGCGAACGCGGCGGATGAGACGACGGCGCGCGCGGACGCGGCGGCGGCGGTGCGAGATCTGGCGAAGACGCAGTTGAACGGCGCGGATGGGCCGAGGGTGTTTACGGTGCCGGCGGTGCCGGTGGCGGGGGCGCCGGTGAGGGTGTTCGCGGACGTGGAGCGGGCGGACGCGTTGCGGTCGGCGAGCGAGCGCACGCTCGTCGGCGGGTACAACCAGTGGAAGATTGGGTCGTTCGAGAAGGCGATGGAGCGGGTGGAGGGGACGAGCTGGGTGTACGTCGACGTTGACGTCGATGAGCGGGCGTACGAAATGTCTTTCGTGTTCAGGGGTGACGGACAGGCGTATGAAAAAGACGAAGGCCAAGATTTCGTCGCGGCGGTCGACTTCGGGCCGACGCCGGAGGAGTTTGTGGAAATCCTAAAGGTGGTCGCCATGGAAGACGCGGCGCGCGCGGATGCGAACGCCATAGTCGACGCTGAAATGGCGTTCGCCCGCGATGGCGTCGCGGGCGTCGGGGCGACGTTTGAAAAGTACGGGCGCCTCATTTGCAAAACCTCCACGGGGGACGCGGGCGTCGCCGGTAGCACGGAGCGCGTCTTCTGGAACAAGGCACTGAACCCTATTGGCGGTGACGACGCGGAGAAGCTCATCATGCACGTAGGATTTAACGGTTGGATGCGTGGCGTTGAGGAGAAGTTGACGCTCGTTCGCGCGACGGGCGAAACGAGAGATGAAAATAACGACTGGTGGGTCGCCGACGTCCCGATTCGTCCTTCGGCGAGCGTGCTCGACTTTGTCATCTCGGACGAGGACGAAATGGCTTGGGACAACAACGAGAACGCGGACTACCGACTCGCCATGGACGTCACGTCCGACGAGTCCACGTGGGAGGTCTTGCGAGAGCTCACATTCGAAGAAAAACGCGCGGAGGCGCTGCGAGCTTTGGTTGAGGAAAAGCAGCGCGTCGCCCGCCGCGCGGAGGAGGCCGCGGCGGCCAAGGCGAAGGCTATTGAAGTGGGCTTGAAGCAGCAGGCGTTCATCATTCACACCGAACCGAAAGTTCCCGAGGTGGGCAAGCCGCTCAAGGTCTTCTACAACAAGAACAACACCCACCTCAACTGGAGCGAAGAAATTTACTTGACTGGCGGCTTCAACCGTTGGGCGCACGAAACCGCGGTGGCGCCGATGAAAATGACGCCTCCGACTGAGGGCGAAGAATTTTTCTCCGCCACCGTGCCGAGCGTACCGTCTGACGCGTGGATGGTCGACTTCGTCTTCAGCAGTGGCGTTGGCGAAGGTGCGCAGTATGATAACAAGGGCGGACGTGACTATCACATCCCGACGCGCGGAAGCGCGGCGAAAAAGCCGCCTCTGCACGTCGTGCACGTCGCGGTGGAGATGGCACCCATCGCCAAGGTTGGCGGTTTAGCCGACGTCGTCACCGCCATCGGTCGCGCCATTCAAGATAATGGACACTTAGTGGAAGTCATTCTTCCGAAGTATCAGTTTTTCAACAACTCAGTCTTGCTCGGCGCCAGAGAATACGAAACGCACTTCGATTGGGCGGGCACGACGATTCGCGTCGAAAAGTGCAAGGTGGAAGGCTTGCAGTGCTTCTTCATCGAGCCGCAAAACGGCATGTTCCAGACCGACTCGGTGTACGGTAGAAACGATGATGCTGAGCGTTTCAACTTCTTCTGCAACGCTGCGCTCGAGTTCCTCCTTCGCACGGCTCGTCAGCCGGATATTCTTCACTGCCACGACTGGAGTTCGGCAGAAGTCGCGCGAGCTTACTGGGACCACTACCATCACAATGGTTTGACCAAGCCAAAAGTGGCGTTCACGATTCATAACATGAACTACGGGCAAGCCAAGCTCGGTGAGGCCGTGCACCACTCACAGATGACGACCACGGTTTCGCCGTCCTATGCGGGTGAAGTCTCGGGCAGCCCGGTGATCGGAGGCAACGGCGGCAAGTTTACCGGTATTCGTAACGGCATTGATCCCGACATTTGGGACCCCGAAACGGATGCATTCGTGCCGGTCAAGTATAACGCCGAGAACGCTGAAAAGGGCAAGGCAGCGGCCAGGGCTGAGCTTCGCAGTCGCCTCGGCATGACTGGTTGGGACGACAAGCCCATCGTCGGCGTCGTCTCTCGTCTCACCGCTCAAAAAGGTGTACACCTGATCAAGCACGCCGCACATCACACCATCAGTCGTGGTGGGCAATTTGTGTTGCTTGGTAGCGCGCCTGATCCCAAAATTCAAGGAGATTTCAACGGTCTCGCCAATCAACTCGCCGGCGACAACTCTGGTTTCTTCTTCGCGTTTGACGAGCCGTTGTCGCACCTCATGTACGCTGGTTGCGACATCATCTTGGTCCCGTCTATGTTCGAGCCGTGTGGTTTGACACAGATGATTTCCATGCGCTACGGTGCTGTACCTGTCGTTCGTGCCACTGGTGGCCTGCGTGACACCGTCTTCGACGTCGATAATGAAAAAGAGCGCGCGGCTTGGGAAATCGCCGGTTCCACCGACTGGGAAAAAGATGGCGACATGACGAACGGCTTTAGCTTCGAAGGGACCGATGAAGGTTCGCTCAACTACGCGCTCGATAGATGCCTCGATGCCTTCTACAACGATCGCGTGTGGTTCCGTTCGCTTCAAAAGCGTTGCATGCTCCAAGACTGGTCCTGGAACAAGCCCGCGCTCGAGTACGAAGAGTTGTACTTCAAGATGCTCGGGCAATAAATAGTCGCGCGTCCGAGGGATTGCGCGAGTGCGCGAAAACTTCATCACACACAACCGCTAGCAACGCAAGATTAATTCAAATTCAATCACTGTACGCTATCGACCGATCCTTCAAGTCGCGCGTTTCGCCTTTCCGTCCCGAGGCGCTATCCTTGGGACAAGATGATGCGTTGACGTCAGACACCCGCCCGCGATGCCCACCGCGCTCGCCTCGCGCGCTTCCACGTTCATCGGGCGCACGAACGCATCTTTGCGCGCGTCCTCGCACGCGTCAACGTCCACGGCGCGTCGTCCCGCGCCGATTCGAGCCGATGTTCGTCGTTCGTGGCAAAGCCAAAAATCGCTTCGCATGACTTTACAAGACGAACACGAGCGCCACACGTTCGAGTCGTACCTCTCCGACGGTGAGCGCGTCATCGGAGTCACGTTTCCCGACGGTCGAAGGCGAGAGAAGCTGGACGAGACGACGTGGCGCGTGCGATTGCTGCCGTTTGAGTTTTTGGGCCAACGCGTGACGGTGTACGCCACGCTCACGCTCACGCCGCTCGAGGAGGGATTGACGATCGGAGCGAAGGAACTGGAGTTCGTGGGATTACCGAAAGAGATGGATTTACAAGGCAAGGTGAAACTCACGATGGAAGGCGCGCTTCGACCGCCGAGGGGTGATAAGACGGTGAACGGAGACGTGACGCTCACGCTCGACGCGGCGGTGAACGACTTCGTCGCGATGACTCCGGGGTTGGATTTCGTGGTCAACGGCATCAACGATACGGTACTGGCTAATTTACAAGGTTCTATCGAAGACAATCTGCTCGCTGATTACGCTCGATGGTGGAAGCAATGCCAGAGGTTGGCGGCGGTTCGCGCTTCTCGCGCCGCCGCCGCCGCCGCGACCGAGTGATCCAACATTCCACGCTTTGCCCTTCGATTCGCGCCGCGTTCCCTCATTCGCCTCGTCGCGTTGATTTTCACGGTCAAGTTGTTTGTAATTTATGATGCCCTAGCCCACATCCACGTCGTTCGCCGTCATCCGAATCTTCGCTCGTCTCGCGCCGCGCTTCGCGCTTCGCGTCCCGCTCCGACGTCGTCGCGCCGCACACTCCGTCGTTCGTCGCCATGGCCACCTCCGCCCTGGACGACGTCGTCCTCATCGCCAGCGCGGCGAAGGACTCGCACATCGTCGCCTTCGACGCGCGCACGGGCGCCGTCGTCAAGCAATACGTCGCCAAGGACGGCGCCGCCGCCCTGTGCGTGAGCAACTGCGAAAGAATCATCGCCATCGCGCCCGATAAGCGCGCGATGACGACGCACGGCGTCGATAAAGAATCTCTCGAACGCGCCTCCGTGCTGCCCGAGCGGCCGAGCGCGGTGTGCGCGTCGAGAGACGGGGCGTACGTCGCGAGCGGGTCGGCGAGCGGGACGTGCGCGGTGTGGGAAGCGCGGAGCGGGCGGTTGCTCGCGAGGTTTAAAGCGCACTTTAAGGGCGTGACGACGATGACGTTCACGCCTTGCGGAAGCGCGCTGGTGACGGGAGGAGAGGATGGGGCGGTGCACGCGTGGAGGGTGAGCGCGCTGTGCGACGACGGCGGCGCGGGGACGCGAGCAAACGCGTGGAGAAGTTGGACCGAACACGCGCTGGGCGTGAGCGGGGTGACGTGTGGGAGCGTCGCGGGCGCGGGTGGAGACGTGAGCGTGGTTTCGTGCAGCGCCGATCGGACGTGTAAGATTTATAGCTTGGGGAATGGGACGACGCTTCGGCAGGTGCGATGTCCCACGGCGTTGACGTGCTGCGCGTTGGACGCGTGCGAAGCCACGCTCTACGCCGGTGGGGTCGATGGACGCGTGTTTGAGATCCCACTTAACGGTGCACCGTCGGTGGCGGCGAGTTTGGACGGCGGCATCGACGCGAGAGACGGCATGGTGGCGCTCGTCGGGCACTCGAAGAAGCTCGTGAGCGTGCGGTGCTCGAGCGACGGCAACTCCATCATCTCCGCGAGCGAAGACGGTACCGCGCGCGTGTGGGACGTCGCGTCTCGCCAGACGTTACACATTTTGCGTCATCCCAAGGCGCCCATCAGCGACATTGCTCTCATTCCTCGTTCGCGATACAGCGGTCAAGGCAGAGGCGATTACGGCGCCGATAGAAAGCGCGCCAAGACTTTGCCCGCGCCGACGTTCAGCAAGTTTCTCATCGGTCCGGGGGATCGAAGTGGATTGAAACCTTGGCAAGGAACGTCGGTTTCTATCTCCGGCATTTCCAAGAAGCGCGCCGTCGATGCATCTCAAACCGTCGGCCACGACGACGCGCCGACGACATCCGGCGCCGTAGACGACGACGCTCGCGCCGCGCTCGCCAAGAAATCCACCGAGCTCGATCGCGCGCGCGCCGAGGTGGAAGAGTGGAAAAAGCTCTACGGCGACCTTAAGTCCTTAGTCGATCGCCAGCTCGTGGACGCGCCGTGACACTGTACTAATATAATCGTAGCCAACGCACAACTTTGTCCCGAAGCGCGTCAACCAACTCCGCACACGCGCGCGCGTTCGCCCCGCACCCGTCATCGCGCGCGCCTGGCGCAGAAAACACGCGTTTTTGACCGTGACTCGCGCGCGTCGCGCGAACGGACGCTCAACGCGCGCGTGAGACGGATCGAAAGGCGCCGCCGCCATGGGCAAGAAACGAAACGAATCGCGCGACGAACGCGTCGATGACGACGCCGACCACGACGCGTGGCTGCGCGACGACGAGTCGTGGCGGTCGTTAAGCGTGAACACCAACGCGCTCATGCTCGGGGCGCAAGAAGAAGGATTCATGAGTTTGGAAGTTTTGGACCCGTCGGCGGCGAGCGACTACGCGAAGACAAACGCGTCAAACGGCGACGCAAAGGGAACGACGAAGAAAGGTGAAACGAAAGCGAAAGCGTCAATGAAGAGCGATGGTGATCGAGCGAAGGCCAAAGCGGGGAAGAAGAAGGCTTCGAAGAAGTCGAATGAGAATTCGACGACGACGGCGGTGCCGAGCGCGTTAGCGGCGCTGGACGAAGCCGCTCTGGAGGGCTTGTCGGGGAAGGAGGCGCGAATTATGAAGAGAAAACTGCGCTGGAAGGCAAAGATCGAGGCGAAGAAAATAGCGAAGAAGAGTGGTGCGGTGGCGGTACCGGCGGCGAAGAAGAACAGTGGTGACGGCGTTGCCATCGTGGACGACGCGCCGACAACGTCTGGCGCGACTCAAGCTAAGAAGAAGAAGGACACGAAAGTCACAGAGAAGAAAGAAAACAGAAAGACTTTAGTGAAACCGGATGAAGAGCTCGTTGCGGATGCAGCATTGGACGTGGAAGAGGATTGGGAAAAGATTACACACAAAAAGGTGGCGGCGAAAGATGCGCCGATGAATAAGGCGTCGACGGCGAGTGGTTTCGATTACAACAAGCACCCGACATCAGGAATGAGTGCTGTCGTCGATGGCGTGGATTTAGATCGTGGTTGCGACGTGAGTGCATGGTTTGAGTTTGATTTACACCCGCTCATCATGCGCGCGATTCAAGATTGCGGTTTTACCACGCCAACGCCTATTCAGCGCGAGTGCTTGCTACCGGCGACAAAGGGTCGATGCGATATCATCGGTGCGGCGCAAACGGGGAGTGGGAAAACTTTAGCGTTTGCGTTGCCTATTTTGCAACGCTTACTTTCCCAAGGTATCGGTTTACCCGAAGGATACGCGACGAAAGAGGAAGAAGATTCAGAGCAATTGCCAGACGTGCTTCGAGCACTCATCGTCGCGCCCACGCGCGAATTAGCGCTCCAAGTCTGCGCCATGATGCGCGCAGTCGCGGTGTACACGAAAATTGACGTATGTCCTGTCGTTGGTGGGATGTCGAAGGAAAAGCAAGAACGACTTTTGAATAGGAAACCGGCAGTCATCGTCGCCACGCCTGGGCGGATGTGGGACACAATGCAAAGCGGCCACGAGCACTTGACCGAACTCAGCGCGCTTTCGTTTTTCGTCCTCGACGAAGCCGATCGTATGGTGGAGCGAGGTCATTTTAGCGAGCTCACGAGCATCATTCAGAACATCCCGCAGCCGCCGCGCATCAAGCGTCCGGGCGGCGCCGCAAAGCTCACTAGCGTAGAACGCGAGGCTGCGGGGGCGACGGATGCGTTCGCTGAGGACACGGAAGAGGATGATAAACAGAAAGTGTTAGCCCTGCGCCCAAAGCAGATGCTTGATCGACAAACATTCGTCTTCAGCGCTACGCTCACGGTTCCGGATTCTGTGCGCAGAAAGTTGAAAAAAGGTAAGGCGTGGACGTCGAAACGTCCGGCATCCATGAGCGGAAAGCCGCAGAGCGGTTCTTTAGAATCACTCATGGAGGCTGTTCCGTTTTACGGGCGTGTGAAAATGGTCGATCTGACCACAAAAGAGCGTAAAGGGGGTGCCGTGGCGAAATCAATCGCGGAAAGTGCGCTGGAGTGCACCGAGGACGATCGCGACTCGCTGTTGTACTATCTCCTCTCGGCGCATCCCGGGATGACCATCGTCTTCGTCAACGCTATTTCATGCTTGCGTCGGGTCGTGGCGCTTTTGAAGATTCTTCGCGTGCCCGTGGAAGGGCTTCACGCGGGTATGCAACAGCGTGCTCGTTTGAAGGCGCTCGATCGATTCAAAGCCGCTGCGGCGGCGGCGGACAAGGGCGATCGCCACGCGCACTCGGTGCTCGTAGCCACCGACGTCGCCGCACGAGGTCTCGACGTCAAGGGCGTGGAACTGGTCATTCATTACCAAATCCCACTCAGTGCGGACACGTATATTCATCGAAGCGGCCGCACTGGGCGCGCGGATAAGTTGGGCGCGGCGGTTTCCTTGGTGACGCCGAAGGATCGCGCGCGATATTACTCGCTGTTGAAGTCTCTCAACCGCGACGGACCATTAGACCCGTTCCCGATCGCGGAAGAGACTTTGACCGCCGCGAGCAGACGTTTAGCCGTGACGCGTAAGATCGACAAGCTGTCGCACGCGAAGAAGAAGGCCAAGGCGGACAAGGAGTGGCGCAAGACGAACGCCGAGGAGCTCGGCATCATTCTCAGCGAATCCGAGTCCGACGAAGATTTACAAGAGTACCAAGAAGACCAAAGCGCCAAGAGCACGGCTGCGGCAAACGAGCGCAAGCTTCGCGCTGAACTCGATGCCATGATCGCCATCCCGCTCGGCTCTCATCGTCACTCCTTGATCGGAAGCGCGAAATTCCCCAGTCGCGGCGGCGGCGACGCGTTGCTCAAAGCCAAGCGCGCGCGCGCTCGAGACGAATCCAACGTCTCCGCCGTCGCCATGCTCAACGGCGACAAATCCTCAAAATCTCAGCCTTTACCCGCCGCAATCACCGGCGCCATCGCCGGCGGCGCTCGCGGCAAGCGTCGCAAGACCAAGAAAATGTAGACTTCGCCGCGATTCGCGCTCTCATCAATGCACGCGTCGCCGTCATCTCATCGCCTCGCGCGCGTCACACCTCGCCGCGTCTCGCGCCCGACCGCATGCCGTCGCGATCGATCGACGATTTCTGCCACCTCCCGCGCGACCTCGCGCCCGGGTCGATCGGCGCCGACGTGCACTGCCTGCAAAGACTCCTCGTCCGGGAAAAGTTTTTGAAACGCGGCGCCCGAGCCGATGGACGATACGATGCGAACACGCGCGACGCCGTCAAGGCGTGGGCGACGGCGAACAAGTGGGCGAACGTCAGTGGCGGCGTAGACTCCGCGATGCGGCGCGCGTACGGCGAGGTGCGTGATGGACGCGGACCGATGACGAACGACCGACCGACCGACCAGTTGGACCGAAGACTGACGAGACGACGGACGCGCGCGCGCGAGATAGGCGAACGATTACGCGACGACGTCGAGCGGACGGTTGGTGAACGATTGCGCGAATGGGAAAAATGTCGATGGGTTGGCGTGCGTGGACGTGTGCGTGGAACACGGGGAGACGACGCAGTATTGTCAGACGAAGTGCGCGACGCGAGACGACGATAAAAAGTTTGCGTGCAGAGCGGCGTGTCAGGACGCGTTCGCGGGTGCGTGCGATCGTGCGTTTCCACCGACGAGCGAAGAAAATCGGGTGAAGTTTGAGGGGTGCTTAGAAAACATGGCGGCGGAGTGCGCGCGCTCGTGCAAGCGATGGAAGTGATGAAATCGTCGAGTCAAACGTGTAAATCGCGCGGCGTAGCCGGCTCTGGATTAACATTTTCACAACAAACTCGGTCGGCGTCGTCTCCCTAACGGCATCCTAACGGCTCATTCCTCGAGATTAATCGAGTTTCCTAGTCGCTCGTACAATTTCTAAATCTCGTCAGTCGTCGAACGCGCGCGCGGTCCGACGCGCGAGGCGCACCTTTTTCAACTCCTCCATGCCTTCTCGCAACACCTTCCTCTCCCCCTTCAGCGCCTCCAACGCCGCGCGCTCGCGCGTCAGCATCGCCTCAACCTTCGCCTCCGCCTGTTCGTTGTCCATCTTCACGAAGCACTCCCCCATGAGCACGCACGCGTCGTCCTCGTCGTTGACCGCGAGCTCGGTCGAGGCTTCGTCCAAGTCATCGATCTGCTTCTCTTTGTGTTTAATCTCCGAGTTTATCTCGTGCGCGCGCGCGTTCATGCGCGAGAAGGCGCATATGCGCTGTTGGTCCTCCCACGTCACCTCCTTCGCGGCGCTCATGGGCGCGGCGAGGCGTCGTCTGGCGCCCGCGCGATGGTTGGCGCGAATGACCCGGGCGCGCGCGCAGCGCAAATCCAAGAGCGATCGGCGTAAAAAAAGTAACGCATCTTCAAGTCCACCTGGAGCGACGCACGCGTGAGTCACGGAGTTCACGACGCGGACGCGCGGCACGCACCTCCTTAACCACTCGGACACAGTGACCGCGTCGCGCGAACGTCACCGACGAGATTTGAACTCGCGCACGCATAGCGTAGTGGATATCTTTAATACGAAAGAATACTGCATAAATGCACATGTCGGCTTCAGTGCGTTCGCGCGATGCGATTTCGTTGATGTTACAGGTTGAATACGAAACCACGCGCGGGGCGTCGGACGATGCTCGACGAGAGCGCGGGGAGGCGTCGCGAGGGCGAACGCGAAAAGGGAGAAGCGTTACAATTTCGCGCCGCACTCGTAACAAAACTTGAGCGCGACGGCGCCTACGGGATGGTTGAGCGCGCACGCGCACGCGGGACACGAAATAGACGATGATTTTGCGACGTGGTTTTCCTTGAGCGGATCTCGCGCGTCGGCGGCGACGGCGTCGAACGCGAGCGCCTGGTGACGTTGCGACTGTTGCGCCGCCGCCGCCGCGCGCGGACGCGCGATGGCGTCGCGCTCGATGATCGAGGACGATGTCGTCGTCGCCGTCGAAGGTTTGCGTATACCGAGCGCCAAGAAAGTCTTCTCCCTGCGTTCTTCGATCTGTCGCTTGCGTTCGGCGCGACGCTGCGCTCTCGCGTCCTCATCCGTTTCGCTGATGAGCTGACGGAACGACTTCTCACGCGCCTCGGCGTCTTCGACGACGTTCGATCGACCTATTCTCGGTAGAATGGTCGCCGCCGCGGCGTTTTGATCGAATTGCGACATCGCGACGTCGATTGATTTCGAAAACGTCTCGATGAGGAACCCTTCGACGAGGGCGTCTTGTTCGCCAACACGACGAGACGTCGGATTTGACACGCTGGATTCGTTCACGTCCATCAATCTATCCGCGATATCGTCGAATCGTAGCGCGTACGCGTGCGAGGCGGCGGTATTCGTAGCCTTCGTCGCGCCGGGATCGACGCGAATGCCGACGCGCGTCGCTTCGCCGCCGCGATCCCATCGCCGCGCATACGCGGCGTACGCATCGCCTTCGCTCGATCTGGTCCCACGCGACGCCGCAGCGACGGCGGAAAAGATTTGCGAGCTCTTCACGGCACCGATCTCGGGCGAGATCGCTTCGTCGAGCGGTACCAAATTCGGTTCGGCGTCTTTGTACACGTCTTCGTTCACGTCTTCGACGACGTCTGCGTCTTCCACGATATCCTTGAGCTTGACGCTCTGTCGAGCGCTGAGTAAACCGAGCGCGTGATCCGCTTCGTCTAATGCGTTTTGACGTGCGAGTGTGCTCATGTTGTCCATCGCGACGTTGACTTTGTTCAACCCACTCGCGCCCGCGCTCGCGGAGAGACGCCGCAACAATTCGGGCACCGTCGCGAACGCACGAAGATGAAACTCTAACCCATCGGCACCGCGGCGCACGGGATAGAGCAGCATCGGCGTAGCGTCGAGTTGTCCGTCGCTCGACACGTCGCGGTACTGACGCCGCGCCGCCGTGCCGCTCATCCATTGAGTCTTCACTACCATCGCCGGGACGTCGCCTGGCGTCGGCGCGTCCGCGAACGCCGCGCTCCACGACGAAAACAACGCCTCGCGCACGTCTCGCGACTCCGGGACGTCGTCCATGCGCACGCACAGAGATAACGTCGAGCTCAAGTACACGCTCGGGATGTCGCGCGCGCGCACAATTTCCACCACGCGCAACGCGCTCGCTCTAGGCGGCGCGGGCGCGGGCGGTCTCGGCGCCGAGCTCGTCGTCGCCGTCGCATCCATCGTCTCCTCCTCCCCATCATCCGCGCTCGCTCGCGGCTGCAAACGCGTCGCGCGTAACCCGTGAATTTCTACCCTATCTTTCCCGCTCGACGACGCGAACGCCAACGTTCCTCGCCACCGCTCGCCCAAATCCACCGTCTCGTCGTCGCCGACGTTTGAAATCGACGCCCCCGCGGCGTCCGCCACCGCTCGCGCCATCTCCGACCCCCCCCCCTCGCCGCACAGCACCACGCGACACCGCGCGAACGTCCCGAAGCACGCCTTCGCGCGTCGAAACACGCCGTACGCCGCGACCATTCCCGTCGTCCACGCCGCGCCGCGTTTAAAATCGCCGACAGCCGCCGCGTTCGGCGCGAACCAAATCACATCCACCCACACCCCTCGCTCGCGATTCGCTCGCTCCATCGCCCCGCACGCGCTCGCCGCCGCCTCCTCCGCGCTCGCGCCGCGTCCGCCTTCGCCGTTTTCCCGCGACAATTCAATCCTCGCGTCTCGCAGCGTCTCCCGCAGCGTCTCCGCGTCGACCCCCGTCGTCGTCTCGCTTTCCCGCCCATCGCTCGCGAGCGCGCGCGCGATCCCGGTCCCCCACGCGCGCGCGACGTATCGCGCTCCCCTCGACGCCGCGCCGAGGCCGTTCGCGCGCAGCGCGTCGTCGTCGTCGTCGTTCGCGCGCGTCGTCCGCGTCGCGCACCCATCGTCGTCGTCATCTTCCCCGTCCCGCATCGCGCGTTCGCACGCCGCGACGCCGTCGAGCGCGTCGATCGCGTCCGCGCACCACCGCGCGCTCGCGGCGCGCGCGTCGAGGTCGCTCGCGGCGTCGCCGACGAGCGCGACGACCAAACGCATCGCGGCGCGGCGACGAATGAAGTCGAAAATTCGTCACAACGCCGCGTCGCGCGGTGCGGCGCGCGCGCGATGTCGCCGCGCTCGAGCGCGATGACGCCGACGCCCGGTAAGCACCGACGGTCGCTGAGCACGCCCGTGGACGTGCTGGCGTCGAGCGCGCTGCAACGGGCGCTCGATCGCGCGCGGGACCGACACGGCGGCGACGACGCGCCGAGCCGAAGCGATTCGCTGTTCGGGGACGAGGACGCGATGGCGCACGCGATGGCGATCGATTTGGACGACGCGCCGCTGGACGTGCGAGAGCTGGCGATGCAGGATCCGAAGCGAGCGAAGAGGATTTTGGCCAACCGCCTGAGCGCGGCGCGGAGCAAGGAGCGAAAGACGCGATACGTCAAGGGGTTGGAAAAGAAACTGAACGAGCTGGAGGAGTGCGAGAGGACGTTGATTTTGGAGAGAGAAAGAATGGCGACGGCGGTGGCGACGCTGGCGGCGGAGAATAGCGCGTTGCAGATGATGATGGGGACGCCGGCGCGGTGAGACAATCGGAGGGGAACGTCGAGACGAGGGGAATTTCGATGAAGAAATGTAATTTTACTGCAAGTGTACCGTACTGGACGACGCGCGTAAGAGCTAAGATGCGTTCTAAGCGCTCGCGGCGAGAGCGTGCGCGCGATCATCCAAAGTGGCTAAAAAATTCGTAATCTGGGTGCACCGTCTTGCGCATGCGAAGCCAGGTGTAGGCGCCGTCCATGAGCTTGTTCATCCAGTCAGTGACGTCGTCGTTCGCGGCCCAGACGTCGCCTTGCATTTTGTACATCGATAATCCGAACGGGCGAAGGATGTGTGCGTGCGGTGCGGCGGTCGATCCGCCGCCCGCGCCCGCGTCGTCCGACGCAGACGCCCGCTCCTTCGCTCGCGCGGCGCGCAGCGCGAGCAAATCTTCCGATAACATCGTCATCTCCGGCGGCAACGGACACGCGATGTCACCATCGCACAATTCTCCCGCGTACAACGCGTGATAGGTCAAGAAACACCCCTGCACGTCGTGTAACATCGTCCCTTGCGGTATGCGATAAATCGGATACCACGCCACGCTCATCCAACTACTCGGCGCCAAGTCCGCGCTCGTCATCGTCCTCAACTCCGCCCGCTCATCTAGTATCAAATCAATTATCTCTCGAAACGGCGCTCTCGAGTACGGCGACGCCTTTTCAAAGAATTCATAAATCAATCTCGTCCCCGTTCCGACTCGTCTTCGTCTCGCGCCGTCCTCGCCGTCCTCGCCGTCCTCGCCGTCCCCGCGCACGAACAACTGCATTCCGGACAAAAACGGCACGTAATACTGCGACACGCACGGTTGGCCGTCTTGCAAGCGCAGCGGGACCTCGGCGCCGAACGCGCTCGGCTCGGTAAACGCGTCCCAAAGCTCGGATAAGGCGAAATCTCGACTCGACTCGGCGCGCGACGAGAAAACGGGCGCGGACGACGCGACGAAGGCTTCGATGTTCGCCATCTCGTGCGTCGACGCGAGGTCGAGCGCGGGAGGCGCGCCGGCGTCGACGCGCGCGGCGGGCGTGCGCGGGACGTCCGCGTCGGGGGCGGACATCGCGACGCGAGGCGCGCACTGCGGCGCGGCGCGAGGCGACGACGAGAGAAGACCGAGCGGAGCGTCGAGATCAAGTCGCGGTTCGCCGCGCGAGTGATAATTACACTGATGATAACATTCTTCACGAAGACGCGGCGGCGGTCGCGACGGCGGCGTTCGGGGCGAGGAGAAGCCTGACTTTGGCGTACGAGCTCGCCGCGCGCACGAGAAACGAGGCGACGCGCAAGAGTTTCGGTAATCCGCTCGTCACGCCTTCCCTGCGCTCTTCGCGCCCGGCCCAGATGCGAACCTCGCTGTGGGCGACGAGCAAGGCGAGATTTCCCGCGCTGCTCGCGCTCCGCGGCAGGGATACGCCCTTTCGTCGTAACAACGCGTTCGCCGCGCTCTGAATCCACGCGCGCGAGTACTCGTTCAACCGATCCCTCGCTCGGAACGAAAACCAAAACCTCGGCCCGCGTCGCGCCTCCTTGCTCCAAATTTTCGATTCGTACGTGTAATTCGCGTGACACACCCTGCACTGCGTCTCGCGCGCGCCGCGCGTTTGATAACTCACGCGCTGCCATCGTCGTAGGCACCTCTTGTGCACGTACGCCTGCGACCCCGCGCACGCGCACGGCTCGATCAGCGTCCCACACTCGGACCCCGTGAAACAAAACCTGCACGTCCCCTCCGACGCCTTCTTCGCCGACGCGACGCTCGGCGACGTCTCCACCGCCGCCGTCGCCGTCGTCCCGCTCGTCGTCCCGCTCGTCGTCCCGCTCGCCGTCCCGCTCGCCGCGCTCGCCAGCTCCCTCGCGCTCGCGCTCCTCGACAGCCGTCCCATCGCCGCGCGTCCGCTCGGCGACATCCGACGCGCGTTTACCTCTTCCGCACCGCGCGCCGGCGTCGCGCTCGCATCGCTCGCGTCGCTCTCGTCGTCGTCGTCGTCCTCGCGCGCCTCCTCGTCGTCGCTCGAGCTCGTCTCCGCCTCGCTCGCGCTCGCGCGCGCGCGCGCCTCGGCCTCGTTCGCGCGTCGGTGCGCCTCGAGCAGGGCGAGCCCGGTGAGAATCACGGGCGAGCTCATCGCCGACGCGCGCGGCGTCGCGCTCTGCCGCGCGCGTCCGCGTCGCCGCGAAACCGAAAGGTCGAGGCGAAGGGTCGTTGGCGTCGACCGCGCGCTTCGGCGCGTCGCGCGCGCGCGCGAGCGGCGCCGACCGCCGCGACGCGCGATCGATCGTCGGTTCGCGCGCGCGGGCGCGCGGCGGCGCGCGGCGCGCGGGCGCGGCGTCGACGATCGATCGCGACGGCTCGGGACACGGCGACGCGACGACGCGCGAGGACGACCGCGCGAGCGACGGCGCGCGCGAGGACGACGGCGATGGACGGCGGTGAAGTCGAGGCGGCGGCGCGCGCGCGCGAGGGCGACGCCGCGGGCGAGGCGGGACGCGACGGCGACGACGAGGGCGCGAAGGCGATGAACGCGACGACGACGACGACGGCGACGACGGGCGGCGACGACGACGACGGCGCGACGGCGAACGCGACGGCGGAGGACGCGCGCGCGATGCCGCACAACGCGGCGACGGTGACGCGGCCGGGAGAGGGGAAGGCGCCCCCGCGCGGGGCGGCGGTGCACATGACGGAGCGACAGTTGTACGCGTTTCGGCAGCAGATCGCGGCGTACGCGCACATATGTCAACAGTTGTTGCAGATAACGACGGTGAGCGCGACGCAACAGACGCCGAGACAGCGTGAGGCGAGGTACGAGGTGCCGGGATCGGCGGGCGCGCACGCGGGGGCGAACGCGAGCGCGCAGGCGTTCGCGGCGATGGCGGCGAGCGGGACGGCGAACGCGCAGCAGAGAAAGACGTACGAGGAGGGACAGCGCGTCGGACGCGGGGAAGATAAGGGCGTGCGAGGACCGAGATGGAGTGGAACGCCGGATCAGTACAAGATTTTGGAGGATTTGTTCTTGGCGGGCGAGCAACCGCCCGTGCGAGCGAGATTGACGGAGATTACGAAGCGGCTGCAAGAACACGGGCCCATTCAAGAACACAACGTGTACAATTGGTTTCAAAACCGACGGAGCAGGGAAAAGAAAAGGTTGGCGGAAGAACGCGCGTCGAACGATGCGGCGCTCGACAATCAACCGCTCGCGTCGCGGTACGGCGTGGGCGAACGATGAACGACAAAGCGCGCGAGGTGTAATACGTAGCTACATACTTTTGCGAATAATATTAAATCGAATCGTCTGCTCAGTCGAGTTGCCCGCGGCGGCGCAATCGAAGCGTGATCTCTTCCAACCTTTCGCTCGCCGTGGGGTTGTTCGGCGACAACACTAAGCTCTCCTCGTAGCACTTGATCGCTTCCTTGAGCTCCTTCTTCTTCTCGTACGCCTCGCCGAGATTGTTCCACGCCGTGACGTAGCCAGGCTGTAACGCCACCGACTTCTTAAACTCCACGATCGCGTCATCAATCTTATCGGTATTGGAGTATCCAAACCCCAAAGCGTTGTGCACCAACGCCAAGTCCTGTTCGTCTCCGTCCCAGTTCTCCTCCGCCGCCTGCAAATTTCTCACCGCCTGCGTGAACACCTTCTTCCTCAACAAAATGCTCCCCATCTCGAAGTAATCCTCCGCGCTCGCGTTCCCCGCCCGTATTCTCTCACCCATTTTCTTCGCTTGGTCGTCCAACTCTCGACGAATCAGCACTTGTCGCACGACGATGAACCCGGCGCCGCCGAGGATCGCGAGCAGCGTCCCCAGGTAAAACGCCTGGATCCCTCCCTCGAGTTCCGCCGTCTGCGCGATCGCCCGCGCGTGCGCGACGTGCGTCGACGCCGAGGCGTAATCTATGTCACTCAGCGACACGCCGCGCGTCGCGTGCGTCGCGCCGCGTCGCGCCGCGACGACGACGCGCGCCGATCGTCGATTGGATAAAGTCGACGCCGGCGCGCTTCTCGCCGCGCCGGCGCGACGCGGCGGCGCGCGCGGCGGCGACGTCGAGCGCATCGCGAGCGTCGCTTCCGCGGCGAGCATCGTGGCGCGGGCGATCGAGCGCGCGCGAGGGTGTGGCGCTTCGCCGATCGCATCGCAGCGCATCGCGACCGCACTCGAACGCGCGCGATGTCGCTCGCGATGACGACGCGCGCGCGAAGCGCGCCGGTGGTGGGCGTCGATGCGCGCAGACGACGAGGCGCGAACGCCGACGTCAAGGCGCGCGCGCGATGCGTCGCGCGAGCGTCGGAAGCGAACGATGACGACGATGGCATCCAGCTCGGAACGGCGAAACTGCCGCCGACGTGCGATGAAACCGCGCTATGCGATGCGCTGTACCAGTGGGCGAGCACACTGACGAGCTCGGGGCAAAATTTGCCGTTCGCGCTGTCGCAGCGCGTGGATCGGACGAACGATGGGTTTGAGTTGGCGTTTTTGACGGCGGCGAAGAACGGCGCGCCGGGGGAGTTGGCGGCGGTAGGGGCGATCGCGGCGAGCGTTGAGGTCGCTGGACAAGAGAAGGTGTTGATGATACGTGGATATGGGAATGTAATGAATTTGGTGGACACGCCTGTGGTGATGGGGGCGATGCCGGCGGCGATTCGACGCGCCGTCGCGATGTCTTCGGCGTGAGTAAAGAGTTGGCGTCTTACGCGTTTGATTTGCGTCTTTTCGGCCGATATTCGCGGTCGTCGCTCTTGTACAGCGTTGCATAAATTAATTTTACATATTTAGATCGCGCGACGTCGCCGCGCCTACGCGCGCGGCCCAGGAACGATGCTATTATAGTGCACTTCTGCAAAGAAGGACAGCCATAAACTTCTCGGCGAATTCACATCGGCGCCCTCTTTTGGTGTAATCTCGATGAAACCGTGCTCGGAGTACGAAGTTATGATGTTTATATCGACTCCGTACGCATCTGCCGCGGCTTGCAACGTAATGTGATCGCCCCACTCGCCCGCGTTTGACATTTTCTGGACGTATTCGTCGAAATCGAGAGGAGCGGCGTAAGGCGCGTAGTCGTCCGGATTTCGCACCAATCGATCGCAAACTGCCGCGCGGACGGCGTCGTGATTTTCTCCCCCATCCCGAAATAATTGATCACTGAGCGCTCGAAACTGACAGTTCCCATCGCCAGTGATGATTTTTTCCCGAACGCCGTAGAAGTCCAGACGCAACAGCAAGCGTGAGTGGTCAGCATCGACTACCGCCGATGCCGGTGGGCCTGTCGTAGATGCATCGACGACGAAATCGTTCAATTTCGGCACGAACGCATTCTTTAACGCAGACCGCTCGCCGATGACGTCCACGAGACCGGCCTCGGCCTCCGCCACGGCGCGCGCGATGGCTCGGTCAAGTTCGCCGTCAACGTCCAAGACCAACTCCTGTGCATCACTCAAGCTCCTGGCGAGCGCCGCGTCGCGCTCAATTTGTGCGTCGATACTTGCGACGTCGCGTTCGTCGATCGATAACGCCGCGGCGATGGCAGCGTCGTCGATGGTCGAGTCTTCACCGCGCTCATTCGTCCCCATGGCGAGACAGTTACTCCGCGGTGGCGGCGAAGAAATAGACGTCGCGCAGCGCTTCTAATACGTGACGATGCGAAACATTTCTTTCACCTCCACGTCGATGATTCGCGTCGCGGAGCGCGCGCGGACGGGGACGCGCGCGATGCAAAGTGAGGAGACGCGAGCAAGCGCGGGCACGGTGTTCGTATCAAAGCTTCGTATCAAAGGTCAGAGTCTTGATGCGCTCGGCGAACCGTCGTTTCACGACGTTGCACAGAACGCGGCGTCTTCGGTGAAGATGTTAGCGATGGTGACGTTCTGCTCAGGGAGCTGTAACGCCAAACCGTCGATGTGACGAACGGTGAAGAGGGCGCTCGATGGACCGCCGACAATCCAGCACTCGGCACAGAGAGAGATATCGCGGAACGTGAGCTCGACGCCGGCCTCGACAACTTTAGCTTCGACGTAGACGCCACAGCCATTGTCATCGCTTGATGGTGGTCCATCGCGAGATCGCACGCCGACGAAGATGCAATCGACGATGAAGTCTTCTGGAGGCGCGACAATCGGAGCTTCGTTCGCAGCAACGACGATTCTCTCAAATGGAAGCATCACGGCGACACCATTCAGGCAGATTTGATCGCTCACGCGTCCAAAATTGATCGCTGTTCCTGTAACGACAGCTTGAGAACCACCTTCGCCGCGTAAGAGCTGGAGACTCAAGCGTGCGTCCGTCTCGCGTAAACGCTCTGGCGCGGACTCCGTCGGACAAATCGTTGCGTCGTCGGGTGAGCACGTTCTCGAAAGTCCATCGACCGGAATCGGCGCCGGAGTCGGTGTGGATGGCGGTGCACCAGGAGGCAACTGTGCGCCCGGTATTACCGTAATCGTCGACGCTGGGATCTGCACAGGGACACCAGGCTGAAGAGTGAAGTAAGTCGCGGAATCCGGAGCTGGAGGCGTGGGCGATGATTCTGTCGGAGGCGTAGGCGTAGGCGTTGGCGTAGGCGTTGGCGAAGGCGTTGGCGTAGGCGTTGGCGAAGGCGTTGGCGAAGGCGTTGGTGAAGGCGTTGGCGAAGGCGTTGGTGAAGGCGTTGGTGAAGGCGTTGGTGGTGGTGATGGCGATGGTGGAGACCTTTGCGTAGGAAACCATCCGCTCGTCCAAGGAACGTCCGGACCTCGATCCCATGCGGCAATTTCCGTAGGTCCACGCTCCGCGGTGTATCCACCGCCAATCGCCCGTTTCAACCAACACGAGTGATATGCAAAGTCTTTGCAATCGCCGGTACAGTAAACCCACGTATCACAGTCGCGCGTTCGAAAGCATGCTTGGCAACACGCCTCTTCGGTATCGACGATGAATTTTGAGCCATCGCGAAGAAGTATGCCTTTGAGGTTCAATCCTTTTTCGCCGTTGCACACGAGACCGTTTACCGGTGTTGGCGTCATCGGAGGTGAAGTCGGAAGCATCGCAATTGGCTCAACGAGTTGTCCTTGTATGTCTCTTCGACAAGTGGGGTTTCCAACCGATGGCCCAACGTAATCAAAACGCGCGCCCGAAAGCGATACAACGCGAAACAAGGTCTCATTGTCGCCCTGGAGTTTGCATCCAGCACACAGCGTGACGTTCGACAGGGAGACTTCGAGCAAAGTAACTTTCGGCAGTGGTCGTCCACTCGCCTCGTTGAAGACGCCGTCGGGTGCGTACGATGCCATGCGGAATTGAAGCCCTGCACAAGGTTCGAGGCTCGGAGTGCGAGATTCGCCGTTCACGACGGTTATCATCAAACACTCAATGGCGTACTCGTCGAAAGGATTTTGAACTTCTCTCCACGTACCGTTGATGTCATTTACCCACGAACTCAGCACGATTGGGATGTTGACATCAATCAACCGAATCGCACCACCGTCGTTGTTTACTCCAATCGAGCCGCGGAAATCATAGCGGTTGAATGGCGCGACTCGGAAGTCGCCACCGACGTCGACGCGTTCACCAAACCACGACAGCGAGGCTTGAACGCGTGGAAGGACATCGAGACAATCCACGGGGCGTCCTCCATCTGAGGTTTCGCCGTCGAAACCGTCGCGAAAAGATGGACGTGCGTATTGCGTCAAATTGAAGCCAGCGAGCGGTCGTAACGGCGCGATCGATGGTGTGATGTCTGTGCGATTTGCGTCGCCAAACTGGTCTTGATCTGGAAAGAAGGGAATGCCACCAAAGAACTGTAGCAATTTGCGTCGTGAATCGTTAGGAGGACTCTCGAATACGTCTGTCCAACTACCTCCGACATCGCATTGAAGCGCTCGAATCGTTGGCGCGAGTGCGTCGAGTGTCGCCTCTGATTCATGCTTTGCGGTGAACAGTTTACCATCTTGAACACGTCCCGTGATGGCGGCATCCGGAGGAATCGTCAAGTTTGCAAGTGTTATTTTGATACCGGCGATACTTTCTTCAATCGTCGCGCGATCGCACAGCGTATCATCTAGGACTTCTCCGCGAGCGGATATGAGCGAGAGTCCAGCGCATTCCACAGATGGAACGCTCAAAGCATCAACGAATTCATTCATGTTACCTTCCCGACGTCGATAGCCAATCACGACCGTGACTTCAGGAACACGAATTGTGCTATTCGCGCAACAACCGATTGCGCCGAGAACGTCGTAATCGGTCGAGTTTGGCCGCGAGGCGACGACGAGAAAGTTCTTCAGTTCTCGGACCGGATCGCACTCGCTGCGTCCAGGCGTGTCGCTTGGAATCACTTGACCGTTTTCAACGACAACACCGTATCCTTCAAGCGGGCGTGTAATGGGTGGAGTGTCCGTTCCGATCGGAATCGTCGGATCGGTGTCATTTCCGGGCCGTTCAACGACGATGGTTTGAACCCCTAATTCCTCGGAGAGCGCCGGGCAGGCTTCCGTCAAATTGAACCCGCATCCTAGCGGCGTGAACCCAACAATCTCTCGCAAGAACATGACGTTATCGTCGGTGATGAGTGTGAAATCATCGCACAGACAGCTTTCGTTGTGCAATCGAGCTGCAGCGCCGCAGCACGGTGCAAAATCAGAGATGCGTGGTATCACTCCGACATCGTTTTGCTGAATCGCGCTGCAGTATTTCCGCGTCACGTCAATCGTATCGGCGCAGGAGATGTCATCTCGCAACGCGCCACCATCGTCAACAATGCGCTCCCACTTTTCGTCGGGGATGACGAACTCGGGTACCGCAGTCGGAGTGCTCAAGAATTGCGTCAAAAGCTGCTGATCCTCGCACACGTCACCGACTTTGATTCTAAAACCGCACGCAAGAGGCGTAAATGCTGAAAGTTCACCTACGGACGGGCGGATGCCTTCGAAACTTTGAATGAACTCTGGAACGCAGAAACATCCAGCTTCATCCAAGTCGCTCAGCGCAACGCAACAACTCGGGAACGAAGCAGGGTTCGGACCACTGATGGTCGCAGTTTCAAATCCCACGCACAGTTCTTCGACACGTGGGATATTCGACACGCACAACGATGTGAGCTGCGAGTATTCCGAAGTCGGTACGAGAGCTATGACACGAACAAGGCGTTCTGCGGAGACATCGCATCCACCTGAGTCACGCACTCGGTAATACACGCGATAAGTGCCGACACGACTGGTGTCCACTTCGCTTGTGTCTGCCTCGATTGCGTCTGAAATGTCACCGTCGAGTTCATCCGTCGCAACAGCCCCGGGGTCAACGTACAGCGAGTTGAGCAAGACTTCATTTTGCACTGCATTTGGTCCGCCGACGAGACGTAGCGTTGGGCATTCATCGACTGGAGGTGGTGGACTCGGCGGTGGCGGTGGAGGCGGCAACGGTGGCGGCGATGGTGGAGGGGGGCTTGGTGGCGGGGGGCTCGGCACTGGAGGCGGCGGTGGTGGACTCGGCGGCGACGGCGATGGGGGCGATGGGGGTGGTGGTGATGGGCTCGGTGGTAGAGGACTCGGCGGCGGCGGCGATGGAGAAGGCGGGCTCGGCGGCGGCGGCGATGGAAGCGGACTCGGCGGCGGTGGCGATGGCGGAGGTGGACTTGGAGGCGGACTCGGAAAGCAAGACAGGCCGGAAACGAGCTCAAGTCCAGAGTCACAGAGAGTCGGTGCAGTGATTTGAACGGTGCGAATCGCATCACCGAGTTCGTCGATGATGGCTGTATCGCAAAAGCAACGCTCGACGTTCATTCCCCTAACAATGTCGCAGCATGACGGATCGAAAGCTTCGTCATTTTCGATGCCAAAAATTGATCCACATCGACCTTGTAAATCCTGAAGAAGTCGGAGACAAGTAGGAAGAATCGGAGGGGATGGAGATGGCACCGCCACCGGCGGTGGAGGTGGCGGCGATGGAACTTCCACCGGCGGTTGCGGCGGAGGTGATGGCGATGGAACTTCCACCGGCGGTTGCGGCGGAGGTGATGGCGATGGAACTTCCACCGGCGGTTGCGGCGGAGGTGATGGCGATGGAACTTCCACCGGCGGTTGCGGCGGAGGTGATGGCGATGGAACTTCCACCGGCGGTTGCGGCGGAGGTGATGGCGATGGAACTTCCACCGGCGGTGACGGCGAGGGAGGTGATGGTGATGGAACTTCCACCGGTGGAGGAGGAGACGGTGAAGGTTGCACGATCGGAGGCGATGGTGGTGGTGATGGCATCATGACTTCAGCGCCGACTACGCCGCTTGTCCATGTCACGTTTTCCCCGCGTTCCCAAGCCGGCACCGGAATCGTTTCCACATCTTCTTTCGAAAGCTTCTTCAGCCAGCATTCGCCGAACTTGTAGTCGTAGTACTCGTTGCCACAGCCATCGATAGACGCGCAGAATACCCAAGCATTGCACTTTTTCATTTTTTTGCACTCGGCGCAGCATTCGGTTTCGCTATCGACAACCAAGTCCGAGCCGCTATTCAACGGATGTCCCTTGTAATTGGCGTTTTCTTCTACTCGACACCCCTCAATCGACGGGACGGGTTCAGGAATTCGATCGACGAGCGAGCCACTGACCCAAGGAACGCCGTCGCCTCGCGCGATGGCTGGTGGTTTTTGAGGGTCGCCGCCGACGAGAAAAAGTTTCAACACACACGTCTGGTAAGCGAATTCGCCATCGCATCCGCTGACGTCATCGCAAAAGTTCCACACAGCACACGCTGGATCAGCGAGGCAAGCGTCGCAGCACGCGCTCCAAGAGACTGCGTTAACAATTGAAATCTGGATTCCGTCGTAGTTTGCGTTTGTCTCTGCTCGACATTCTTTGCGCTCGTTTGATGTATCAAACGGCACTGGCTCCACTTCTTTATCACGCAGCGCACCGGAGATATAAGTCGCGTTTGGTCCACGTTTGCCAGGAATGGTGTCTTGAGAAATGATTTCCGGTGCGGCGTACTTGAGTTCGCAGGATGAGTACGAATAAGCGAACTCCGATCGCCCGCATCCGTCGTTGGCGGTACAGAACGTCCACACGTTGCAGTTTGGATTTTCTCTACAGGCTAAGCAGCAAGCTTCGGGAGATGGAACCAAGAACAAACCAGTAGTGAGTGTAGATCCTTCGTACTCTGCGTTTGCCTCCTCGTCGCACGGGCGGACGAGCTCCGCGTCAGTCGGCCCGTCGCCCCGCGGAAATCCAGCGCAAATCGGTTCGCGTAAACCATTCGGCGAAATTTCTGTGCTCGAGAAACCACGACCATCCGCGTACGAGAGATCGAGAACGACGTTGTTTGGACCACCGACGATGAAGCAGCCCGGGCACAGCACTAAATCATCACCAAAACTGAGTTCTACGCCTCGTTCGGTAACGACGGCTTTGCATGTTGCCGCGGCGTCGCTCATGGGTACCGATGAGATCGGATAGACGATTTGCAACCCCTCGCACGCGGCTTGCAACTGAGACTGCTCGTAGTCTCCGCCGAGATCGATCGCGAACGTCACCTTTGACGCGTCAAGAGTGCTGCACGAGCGATGTCCGACGATGCCGCGAATTCGAGCGACGCCGTCTTCAATCTGAGACTCGAGAGTGCTGAAGACGACGTCGAGAAGACTCGGACACGCACTCAGCATGATTTGAGCGTTTGGATTCCAGCCAAACGTTGACGTTGGTGCGACACTTACGATTGAGGATGCGGTGGTAAACGCGCTGGGATCGCACGTGGGATCGAGCGCGCGCACCGATTCGGCGTCAAGCACGCGCGATTCGCGATCTCGAAAAGAAAACAAAAAGTTCGAGTATCCTCCGGCGAGGAACTCGCCAGCGTTTAAAGCGATGGCGCCAAACGTCACACGTGGGCCGACATCATTCATCTGGATGCTTAAATCGCCGCAGTCGACGATTCGCCGCGCACCGCTCGGAGCGACGATCTGCGACCCCCAACACGTAAACTCAAACTCGCCGAGCGTCGTAAACTCGCTCGCGGCGTCATCCAATCGTATCAATTTCGAAAATTCAAACTGAACCGTAACTCCATTCAAATTCACCTCGCGATCGGCATCATTCACGATCAACACGCTCGCGTACGTCTCGCGCGCGCCGCGATCCGCGTCGTCGGCGCGCGGCGCGTCGACGCCGACGCGAAGCATCGAATCCGTCGGCGTCGAGTGACTCCACGCGTACGCATCGATGGACAACGCCCCACCACCGAATCCTTCGCAATTCACACCCGCAAAATCCACGTTCGTCGCTTCATCGTCCACCTACACCGCCGCGCGCGCGTCAGTCGCGTCCTTCATCCTCGTCTCGCGATTCCATCGCGGCGTCTCGACGCCGACGCCGCGTCCCGCGCGAATCCTCGCCTCGCACCTGCAGCATCGTCCGCGACGTCCCGAGCCCTTCCCGCGCGCGCGCCACTCGCGTCTTCGTCCCACCGCCGCGCTTTCGTCAGTCTTTCCCTTCGTCGTCGCGCGCCGTCCCGTTCGAATCGTCCTTCGTCGCGTCGCGTCGCTTTCGAGATACGAAGCGTCGTTCGGTCCCATCGTTCGCGTCGTTCGCACCATCGCGCACGCCGCGACGACCGCGTCGCGCACGCGCGCCGCGCCGCGCGTCGTTCGTCGTCGCGTCGCTCTCGCGTCGCGTCGCATCGTTTCGTCGTTCCCCGTCGTCGCGATGTGTCGTCCATCGTCCGTCCGTCATCCATTCACTCATCATGCATTCGACCCGGTCGCGCGTCGTCGATGTCGACCGACCGACCGACCGACCGATCGATGCGATGCGATGCGATGCGATGGATGACGCGCGGCACACGTCCGCGACGCGCGGCATGGCGAGCGACGCGCGAACGAATCGCGCCAAGGCGTACGCGTACGCGTGCGGACTCGCGATCGGCGCGTTCGCCGTCGTCGCGGGCGCGATGCGCGACGGACGCGCGGGGACGATGACGGCGGTCGCGCGACGCGCGATGACGGGCGACGGCGGGACGCGCGAGGGCGCGACGGCGATGACGGAGGACGAGAAAGGGACGACGACGACGACGAGGACGGACGAGGACGAGGACGCGAACGAGGACGAGGACGTCGGGGAGATGGAACGAAGATTCACGCGGTGCGCGGGACAGTTTAAAAAGTTGCTCGCGGACGCCGACGCGTACTTTGAGCCCGGGCTCAAGGCGAAGATGTACGGGTTGTATAAGCGATGCACGAAGGATTTCGATCGAGAATTTGAGGGTGGTAAAACGTTCGGCGCGTTGGATGTCGTGGCGAGGGCGAAATACGAGGCGTGGAAGGAGGTGAAGGATTTGACGCGGGAGGAGGCGATGGAGCGATACGTGCGGACGTTTGAGATGTGGGGGGCGAGGCGGGACTCGATGCGACCGTCGACGGCGACGCGGAACGCCGATGGGTTCACCGAGGAGGACAGACTCGCCGCAGAGGAGTTTCACGCGAGAGATGAGGAGGAGAAGGAGGTGTACGCGAATATGTGGTCGATAAACCGGTCGCAGAGTCGACCGGCGCCGCTCGAGGACGACGACGAAGCGTCGCAGAGCGCGTCGAACAGCGGCGAGTTGGGGGCGCTGAGCGCGGCGTGTAAGGCAGGTGATGAGGACGCGGCGATGAAAGCGATCGAGGGCGGTGCGGATGTTAACGAACGCGATGCACTCGGGCGAACGCCGTTGCATTGGTGCGCAGACGGCGGACACTCGAAAATCGCCATGCACCTGGCGCTTTTGAAGGCTGACGTCAACGCTCGCGATAGATACGGGCAAACGCCTTTGCACTTTTCGGTCAACTTAGATGACACGGAGACGGTAAATTTATTCCTTGACTGGGGCGCAGATCCTTCGATCGCGGACGAGGAAGGGGAGACGCCTGAATCGCTCGGGATTTGGCAGCTCGCCGCGGCGCGCGAAGAAAACGCGACGGCGTGAGGTATCTACTTTATTGTGTAAAAGAATCTTCTATCGTACAATGGAAATTTCGCTAGCGTCCTAAATCTATTTTTTCTTCACGTTAGTCGCGGCGGAAGTCTTCGCCGCTGTCATCGCAGCCGTCGCCGCGTGCGTCTTCGACACTTTCCAAAACGCGATGGCGAGCTGGCTCTTCAGCAGCATGAGCTGAAGTGGAAGCAGTGAAATCGCCACGGCGTCTCCAAGCTTCGCGCGCGCACGGGCGAAAGCCCCTCGCTTGATGGTCGATACATCGTCGTGTGGCGAGGGCGTCGAGGATTTCGCCAACCCCTCGCTCGCGCTCTTCCAAATGATCTTGTAACGATTGACGGGCGAGCCCAACTGCTCGTTGACGTATCGCAACAAATTATTCGCCTTGAGCACGAGCAAAAGATCGCGAGGCAAGGTCTCAAAAAGCTTTGTTTGATCCTCTAATTTTACCCCCATGATTTGCTTCATGACCGAGCGCTTTTCCGCCACGGTGAAAGAGTCAGAGGAAGAATCGTCGTTTCGCTTGATCGACCCCGCGAGAGGCTCCTCAACGACGCGCGTCGGAACGACGGCGAGAATGAGCTTGAAGAACTGCGACATGTCGGGATCTATCCCAAGTGATCCAGTCGCTTCGCGCAAAGCGTTATCGTCCGATCTAATGATAGAGAGCCATACATTTGCCCACTTCTTTCGCAAATCGTCGTCGAGCGTGCGATACACGCCGTGATCAAGCAGCACAATGCCTCCCTTATCTGTAATCAAGATGTTCCCCGGGTGCGGATCAGCGTGCACGAATCCGTGCACAAAAGTCATTTGCGCGAATATTTTCTGTATTCTCGCCGCGACGTCGGCTAAATCGATCCCCTTGCCTTTGAGCGCCTCGACGTCGTCTATTCTCACCCCGGGCACAAACTCCATCGTGAGCACTCGCTTACCGCTCAAATGTCTGTGCACGCGCGGTATCTTCAACTCACTCTCGTCGAACTCATCCGCGAGCATCTTGCTCGCCTTGAGCGCGTTCGCTGCCTCGCGAGTAAAATCCATCTCCTCTCCCATGTGCCTTCGCGTCTCCTTTGCCAGCCACCCAAATCGCAACGACGGCACGAGCCATTCCATGAGCGAGTAATACCCTTCTATCGTAAAAAGATCGCTCTCCAGGAACCTCGCCACCGGTCGCTGCTGAATCTTCACCGCGACATCTTCCCCCCCGAACGTTTTCGCTCGATACACCTGCGCCAACGACGCCGACGCCACCGGCGTCTCGTCGAACTCCGCGAACGCCTCTTCGATTTCCAACCCGGTTTCCTCCGCGAACGTCTTTCGATCCTCCTCAAACGGCCGTCGCGCCGCGTCGTCCATCAGCGCTCGCAGCACGATTTGAAAAGGTTTCGGCGCGATCGGCTGCGCCGCCAGGTGTTGCCCAGCCTTGACGTATATCCCTCCCAGCGCCCGCGCGCACGCCAAAAATCGCTCGCTCACCGCGCGCCACAAAATTTGTCTCGACGCCCGTCGCTCGTCCTCGCTCGCGCTCGCCCCGAGCGCGCGCACCCGCGCGCGGTGTTCGCGATAATCGATCGCGTACATCGGCACGAAGTGCGTCGACGCCACGGCGAAGCGCCGCGCGGACGTCACCGCGCGATCGACGTCGTCGACGAGGCGTCCCGGCGTCGGCGTCGACGTCGACGTCGCGACGTGCGCGAGCGCGGCGCCGCACGCGAGCGCGGGCGCGAGGGCGCGCAACGCCGGCGCGCGCGCCATGCCGAGCGCGCCGCGTCGCGTCCGCGCGCGCGAGTGCGGTCCGACGGGCGGACGAGGCGACGACCGTCACGTCGCGACGCGTCGCGCGGGATGCGAGGCCGCGCGCGCGCGGTCGCGGCGCGATCGGCGCGTCTGATCGCGCGCGATGCGCGACGGCGCGCGGTCGTCTCGCGCGCGAGCGGTGATGGGCGCGAGGCGCTCGTGCCGCGCGCGCGCGAGGGAGCGACGGCGCTCGCGACGCTGAGCATGGCGAGCTACTGGCGCTTCGGACAGCGCGGATACTTCGACGCGGACGCGCGAGAGGCGGAGTTAGACTTCGCGACGCCGCTTGGATTCGAACCGCTGATAGGAGACGGGCGAGCGCTGCGGCGAGCGACGCTGGAGGCGTTTCCAAAGCTGAAGCGACTGTCGTGGAACGACGGCGGCGAGGCGACGACGCGCGCGGGGGTGTTCGCGACGAGCGATGAGGAGTGGGTGGTGGTGGTTTTCAGAGGTACGACGCCGAGCCCGCTGAGAGGGTTGATTCGAGAGTCGCAGATCAACGGTAGGGCGGGGCAGGTGAAGATGAAGGAAGGACGCGCGCACGCGGGATACGCGCGGGCGTACGAGGCGTTACGAGACGAGATCGAGACGACGGTGCGCGATGAACTAGAGCGTGGACGCGGAAAGAAAGTCGTCGTCACGGGACACTCGTTGGGGGGGGCGCTGACGACGCTGTGCGCGGCGTCATTGGCGGAGGCGCACGCCGACGTCGAGGTGGAGGCTGTGACATTCGGACAACCGCGCGTGGGCGACAAAGCCTTCGCGCGTTACCTCGATCAAGGGTTGACAAATTTGAATTACGCCCGCATCGTGCACGGCGGCGATTTATTCGCTCGCGTGCCAACGAGCGGTTATTGGTTGCCGTCCGCAAATGACGGGAAATTTGCCGTCGAGTACGCGCACGCGGGTTCGATGCTCTGGACGAATTCAAACTCAGGCGGCGGTCACACGTACGTCGCCAAGGGCGAAGAAGAACCCGAAGAGTTTTCTCGCGACGTGCGCATGCTGAATCCAATCACGGTGGCGAACCATCACAGCGGGTACGCGCGTTTCTTCGAGGACTCGACCATCGCCGACGCGTGGCCGAAGGCTGGTCTACTCTGAGACGCGACATCTAGCGCGCTTGGAATCGCACAGTAGCGCATCGTTGTATTTCATTGTTGTATTTTATGAAATTTTATGAATTGATCGCGCGATTCGCGCGCGCCTTCGCGCCGATCGTCCGCCCGCTCTTCGCCTTGCGCGCGCCTTCGCGTCTCGCGAGCGCGAGCTCGCTCGTTATCCAAGCCTCACACACGCGCTCGACGCGATGTCCGCGCGCTCTTTCGCGTCCACCGCGCGACCGCACGTCGCGGTGCGATCCAAAGCCCCGTCGCGCACCGTCGCCGTTCGCCGCCTCGCCGCGATTCCGTGCACGGCGAGCGCGTCGTCGTCGTCCGAAGACGACGCGCGCCACGTCACCAAGCGTGGTCGTCGACCGCTCATCGTGCTCCCGCTCGCCGGCGCCGCGCTCGCGGCCTCCGCGCCGAGCGGCGACGCGAAGGCGAACGGTGAATTCGTCACCGACGCCCAGCTCGCCGTGCTCGAGCGACGGGGACCGATCGCGTTCACGGAGGATGAGTGGAAGAACAAGCTGGAACCGTTCTCGTACAAGGTGCTGCGGAAAGAGGCGACGGAGCGACCGTTTTCGAGCGAGTTGAACTCGGAGAAACGAACTGGACGGTTCGTGTGCGCTGGGTGTGGAACGCCGCTGTTCGACTCGAAGGCGAAGTACGATTCGGGGACGGGTTGGCCGAGCTTTTACGAGCCGCTCGCGGGCGCGGTGATGGAGGTTCCGGATTACTCCATCATGTTCTTACCGCGCTCGGAGGTGCGATGCACGGCGTGCCAAGGGCACCTTGGGCATGTGTTCGAAGATGGGCCGCCGCCAACGGGCTTGCGATACTGCATGAACGGTGCGGCGATGAAATTTGAGCCGGCGTCGGCGTAAAAAATATTGCACGATATGCTAGAAATTTGTAGTGTCGGAAACCGCACAGTTTTGTTCGTCGATCCACTTAAACCAACTTCGCCACATCTCATTGTTTGACAAAGTTTTGCGATTTCCGAGGACGATCAATCCACGTTTCGCTCGCGTGATTCCCACGTTGAGCCGGCGCGGGTCGGCGACGAAGCCGATGTCTCCAGACGGGTTGCTTCGCACGGTGCACAAAACGATCACTTCCTTTTCTCTGCCTTGGAATCCATCAACGGAACGTATTTCGAGCTCCTCTATTTTATCCTCTTCGGTGTAGTCCAAGTAATTTCGTTTCGGACTTCCTCCTACGCCGTATTCTTCTTGCAACCGTCGAACTTGCGCGGCGTACGGCGAGATGACGCCGATGTCCCCGGGTCCCGCTAAATCGCCCGCCGCGAGAAGTTTTCTCACCACACCGATGGCCATCTTCGCTTCTCCGACGTTATACAGACTGTTTCCATCGGGTGCTCGCGATTCAGGGGCGGAGATTTCTACGAAGGCTACTGGAACGTTCGGCGACGGCCAAGCGATACCCGGCACCAACGGACGATCTTGCGGCGTCGGTACCGATCCTACTTTCCCTTTGTAAAACGCCAGAGACGGAAATTCGGCGATTTGCGGATGCATGCGGTACTGCATGTCTAGCAAAGACACCTTCACCCCGAGCCTCTCCATGCGCTCAAAGATTGAAACTTGTAAGCCAGCGTCGACGGCGTCACGAGACACCACCGTGGGAGGCAATTGCTTGGAATCACCCACGAGCACGGCGCTCAAGGCTTTCGTGAGAGAGATTAACGCTCCTGGTTCGGTGCATTGTGTCGCCTCATCCACGACAGCCACTGGGAACGTGAAGTCCTCCAGTAACTCGTCGCCTGCGCCGACGCATGTGGTGCACACGACATCCACAGACTTTAATATGCTCTTCGCAGCCGTCAGTTCCAACTGCGTCGCTTGCTTGCGCTGGCGAGCAAACGCTGGACCAGATTGTCCTCGGATAGCTTCACGCATGGCCGCCGCTTGACGCCCGAGAGGGTGCAACGCGATTTGAGCATCCAGCGTGAGTTGCTGAAGCCAAGGTTGCACCTTTGCGGGCGCTCCCACGCGCACGACTCGCAGCGGTCGTCCATCGACGATGAAAGATTCTTTTGCCAGTCCTTCGAGGATATTATCCACGGCTACGTTCGACGCAGCGGAAGCGAGAACGATCGGACCCCTTCCTCGCCTCTTTTGGATGGACGCCAGGTGTACGGCAGCACCGATGTACGCTATGAGCGTGCGAGTCTTACCCGTACCGGGCGGACCTTGCCAAACCGCGAGCGAAGAGCTTAGCGCGCTTTTCACGGCGACGCGCTGGCTTGGGTTCAACGGCTCTCGCACTTCCTTCAACGCCATCGCGAGTTGCGGCTTTTGCGCCTTGCCCGCCCAATGCGGCGGCGTCGCCGCCAATTCCTCCAGCGTTCCGTTTTCATCGGGCACGCCGAGCAAGGCGCGCTGCAAAGTTGCGTACGCCGTGGAAGAACTGTTCTTATCGCTCGCGCGCGTGGACATGGAAGACGCGCCGGACATGCCTCCCGGTTCAGAAAATGCGACGAGCGCCGCGAGCGAGCGATCGTGGGCCACCGTGTTCGCGCTCAAATCCACCCTCCATCTCGAGCCTTCGGACACGAGTCGAGAGAGATCATCCTCGTGAATGGCGACGGTGATGAAAAACATCGACCTCAGCGCGACGACGCCCGTGATTCCACCCGCGGCTTCGTGGTCGTCGCCTTCGCTGAGCTGTACCATGTCTCCAGTCGTGAAGCGATGATACGGCAACTCTTGTCCGAGCGGATTCGCCTCGCTCGCGTCCTTGTAAGGAATCGTCAAACGCACGAGCGAATCTCGCTGAAGCGTTCCTTCGTACTTCGCGCGCACGCCTAAAATCGCGTATCCCTCCGCGACGAGCCGCTCTCGCGGCCACGTGTTCAATCGCTCCTCCGCGAGCGCCATCTCTTCCTCGAGCTCGCACTTCAAACCTTTCGCAAACCTCTCCCTGTGCGCGGCGTACCCCAATCGCAGCGCCGCTCGATTACTCCCTCTCGATCTCGACGACGACGACGCGGACGAAGACGCGTTCCTCGCGTCTCCGTCGAGCAAGTGCGCGTACCGCGCGCCCCCGCTCTCGCCGCCCGTCGCCCCCAACCGCGCCCACATCTTTTCCCGTTCCTCCGCCGCCTTCCTCGGATCTCTCGCCCCCGCCTTACTGTACCCGATCGTCTTCTCCGCCCTCTCCGGCGTCGCCGTCAAGTCCCTCACCCTCGTCCGTCGCCGCGCCGGCGCCGCGCGCGTCCCCTCTCCTCCCCTCGTCGTCGCGTCGCCGCGTCCCGTTCCCTCCACCTTTCGTCGCGCGCGCGCCGCCCGACGTCGCTCGCCCCTCGCGCTCGCGCTCTCCGTCCTCGTCGCCTCCGTCCCGTCGTCGCCATCGCGCGCGTCGTCGCCCGTCCGTCGTCGTCGTCCCGTCGCCGCGACGCGACCGCCCCGTCCCTTCCCGCGCGCCGTCGTCGTCGCGACGCCGCGACGCGCGCCATCGCGCGACGCCGCGACGCGCATGTCGGCTTGTTCGCTTCGTTCGCGCGTCGCGTCGCGCGCTCGCGCCGACGCGTCTCGCCGCGCGCGTCGACGCGCCGAGCTGTCGCCGGCGGATTCGAATCGGATTTGAATCCGTGTTGTGAACGAGTCTCGAATGCGTGACGGTCCGTGTGTGAGAACACCGACACGAAACCGAACCGACGGCGACCCGCGCGACGGCGACGGAGCGCGACGCGCGAGCGACGGCGACGGCGCGACGCGCGATGATGCTGACCGCGACGACGACGACGACGACGACGACGGTGCGGTGCGCGCGCGCGAGACGGACGCCGACGACGACGGGCGCGGGACGGGGACGCGCGCGGTTGACCTCGCGCGCGCGCGCGACGGGACGCGCGACGCGCGCGCTGGGACGCGAAACGACGCGCGAGCGCGCGAGCGGGACGCGGGATGGACGCGACGCGGCGCGGAGAGGCGCGAACGGGCGCGCGAGGGCGACGAGGGATGGGATGGAGGGCGACGCGCGCGAGGACGACGCGCGCGAGGGTCTCGCGCGCGAGGACGCGCGGGAAAAACGCGGTCGGGCGCTCGGGGCGTGCGCGATGGTGGCGTGCGCGGTGGCGGTGACGGCGATGGTGATGCCGGAGAGCGCGCTCGCGGCGAAAGCGGCGGCGGTGGCGTCGTCGAGCGAGGGCTTGTTGGCCAAGGCGTTGTCGTGGGTGATGCACTTGGACAAACACCTCGCCGAGTTGTTCGTGAGTCAGGGGATGTTTGCGTACGGGATCTTGTTCGCGATCATCTTCGCCGAGACTGGGTTCGTGGTGACGCCGTTCTTGCCGGGGGACTCTCTGCTGTTCGCCACCGGCGCGCTCGGCGCGCTGGGCGTGGTGAACTTTCCGTTGACGTGCGCTCTGCTCTTCGCCGCGGCGACGCTCGGGGACACGGTGAACTACTCCATCGGCTCTTACGTCGGTGCGAATTTCATGGAGACGCATCCGAAAATCTTTCCTCCTGAATATATCGCGAAAACACGAAAGTTTTACGATCAGTACGGTGGTAAGACGGTGGTCCTCGCGCGCTTCTTCGTAATCGTGCGCACGTTTGCGCCGTTCGTCGCCGGCGTGGCAAACATGAACTATTCCAAGTTCATCACGTACAACGTTGTGGGTGCCGCGTTATGGATCGCGAGTTTCATGGGACTGGGTTACTTTTTCGGCGCCATTCCCGCGGTGCAGGAGAACTTTGCCCTCGCCGTTGCCGGCATCGTCGTTCTCTCGCTCGTGCCCGTCATCGTAGAAATTATTCAACACGCCACGGGCAGTAAAGGGGACGAGAGCGAGACCGCCCCGGCCGCGACGTAAATCTCTTACAACATTCGTTCAATTTCGTGCGTTGCTTTTCAATATCCATTTTTCAATAGTTTTCGCTCGGCGCCGCACAACGCCGCTCTCGACGATGGCGTCTCTCGCGCGCGTAACCCCTCTCCTCCCATCGCTCTCGCGAGCGCACGCCCGTCGACGCGCGTCGACGATTAGAGCATCCTCGAGCGGCCCGAACGAAGGGCAGAGTGGGTACCTTCCCGGAACGATGGCGTCGGCGGAAGAGATTCTCATGCAAGTCATCGACCGAAGAGAGTTCAAGCCCACGAGCGAAGAGTGCCCGTTCTGTCGCGAAGCGCGCGTGAAAGAGAACGGGTCGAAGTGCTTGGGGATCTGTCGAAACCCGCAAAACGTGCCGGGGCCTCTGGTGTACCCGCACGCGATGCAAACGTGGGAAGACGCGGTTGATTGTATATTGTGGGCGATGAGAGACATATCGACGCCGCGAACCGACCACGGCGTTCAAGTGATGTGGGAGTACGCCGTGGAGCACGGAAATATGGAACGCTCGCGATTCTTTGGGTTTTCGAGTGATATGTATCACTTTGACCATTTCATCGGCAAGGCTTTGAACACTTACGACGCCTTCGTGAGGAACACTGGGCACGAAATCACGCAAGTGTCGACTATGGAAGACGGCCGAACAAGAGTTGATGTTCGAGTGAAGGATAGGGTAGGAGAGGAGACCGAATGGATTTTCATCATGGTGCGTAGGACGTTTGGGAAATACGAGGGCTGCATCCAGGCTCATCGGATCGTGCGCGCGGATTTTCCGCACCTCGGCGATATTTAGGCCTTGTCATATCATAATCCTCTAGACATTCTCTACTTCGCGCGGCATCTCGCTCATTTCCTCGCTTCTATCTAAATCTACTTCCCTAAAGGCTCCTGGATCGCGATGCGTCGGCTGGAACGATTTGCTTATCGCGGTGAGAAGAGGCGTGCCTTTCGGCGCGTACGTCCAACCGCTCTTCCACGCCAACAAGCACAAAATCCCAAGCGAAAACACCTGCACGAACTGATAAAACGTCGGCACGCCGCTCGCGACGCCGACGACGTTACACGCCGATCCTGCGCTCGATGCGCACGACGGATCGTCCTCAAATGAGCTTAAAATCACCGCCAACGAGATGGCGGTGTTCTGATAGCACACCTCGATGGCCACCGCCAGGGCTTGAGGCATATCCAACCGAGTCAATTTGGCGAATCCCAAACTAACCACTAATCCAGCGACGCAGGGCACGATGAGGGCGACGTAGAACTTCCATTCGCGATCCCAAATCGGCGCCGAAGAATTTGACGAAAAGAAGAACCCCAAGAGCACAAGCAAGACGCCGCACACGTTGCCCACAAAGTTGAGAGGCGCGCGCGCTTTCGGCGCTCGCCGACCGACAAACAACCCCAACACGATCCCGCTAATCACCATCGAGATCGACAGAAACAGTCCCCCCCATTTCATCCGCACATTCGTTCCGTTAGGATACGCTCCCTCGGTGTACATGTACAGATTCAGCGGTAAAAATCCCACCGATAAAATCGAACTCACCGTCGTCATCGCCACGCTCAGCGACAGGTCCGCGTTGAACAGTGACGTCCACCAATTACTGTACGAACCCCCAGGCGAGCTCGTGGTGATAATGAGCGGTATTCCCAGCGCCGGTTGATCCCACAGCAGCGTCCGCGCCATCGTAAACCCAAACAGCGGTAAGAAGACGAACTGCGAAAACACGCCTATGACCAAACCTCGGCTCCTCAACGACTTTTTAAACGCCTCGAATTCCACCGTCACCGCTAATCCGAGCACCAGCGCGAATAACAGCACGTTACCCACGATCGCGGCCCACGACCCGAGCCCACCGCTCACCGCCATGACGTCTCGAACGTTCGATCAAACGCGCAGTCAATCGGCCGGAGACGACGCTCGCATCTCCGCTCGAGGTCTTCGCCCGCGTCGCGTCGACGCGCGCGCGTTTTCGTCGATCGATCCGCCGTCCGACGAAAGATACAGCGCGCGCGCGTCGCTCGCGTCGCTCGCGTCGCTCGCGTCGCTCGCGCGCGCGACTGTGACCGGATAAACAGCGCGCGGCGACCGGACGCTTTTGCGGTCGGTCGCCGCGCGCGGACGTTGGCGCCACGCGAATGTTGATTTTGCGACACCGCGAGGCGGCGACGACGCGGCGTCAGATCGCGCGCGCGACCGACGCCGACGATGGCGCGCGATCCGCGCGGGTTAGATCTGTTACTGCGCGCCGCGCGCACGGCGACGGAGGCGCGAGCGAGGGATAGGGATGAGACGGTGAAGAAGAGCACGACGGTTCGATTTCAAACCGCCGACGCGACGGGACGAGTCGAGGCGAAGACGAGACGACAGGGCAAAGCGCGAGCCGATGGGGCGATGCGGGACAGGACGAACGATTTTGAACGAGGCGGGACGGCGGGTAAAGGGAAGAGAGGACGCGGGCGAGCGACGATGACGATGAAGGCGAAGGCGAACGCGCCGCCGCCAGACGTCGACGACTCGGCCGAGGCGACGACGGTGCGCGAGGAAACGTTAGCGATCGGGGCGGAGACGTTGGCGAGGGAACACGCCGATGTGGTGATTGAACGTGTGCGGCAGTGGTTAGATGTGATGATGAGCGATGCGCGCGGGCGGTTAACGGCGCTCGAACGGAGCCAAACGAGGACGCATCGCGCGCTGGAAAAATACGACTCAGAGGAAGCACAGGACGACGTCGGGATCGAGATGCTGGTCGAGTTCGATAAGACATTGGAAATCGAGCGCAGCATCCTGGAGGAGACGATGAAGAATTTGGAGGCGATGCGCACGAAGGTTGAGTTTGAGAGCGCGAATTTGGCACTTCGGTGGTTACGCCGCTCAAATTGTGGAGGCGATGACGACGGCCAGGCGAGCGAGGAAGATCAAGCGACGGATGGACGCAAGTATTTTTATTCCTCGAGTGCGTACGCATTTCTTCAAACCGCCATCGGTGCGTTCATGAACGACACCACGCCCGCAAAGTCGGCAAAGAGCGCCGATGCGCACTCGCCGAGCGGCGTTCTAGACGCCGCGCGACTCTTTACGTGATCCCACTCGCACTAGGCCGCACTAGGCGCTGAAAAACGTAGTACGAATTGAATGCCGATCTTAGCCGCGCGCGTAGCATTTTTAATCGGTAACCACGCCGTCGACAGATTGACGCCAAACCCTGGCGCGCGTACGAGTGCGCGCGCGCCTGCGTTCGTCCCCAGAAGCCGCCCGTCATGCCCGTCGGCGTGTGCGTCATCACCGGTTTTCTCGGCAGTGGCAAGACGACGCTGGTGAATTACATCTTAAAAGCTGATCATGGGTACAGGATAGCCGTCATTCTCAACGATTTCGGCGCCGAACTCGGCGTGGAGAAGATGCTCGTCCAACAGGATGGCGTCGACGGGGACAACGCCTCGCGCACGCTCGTCGAGGATTGGGTCGAACTTAACAACGGATGCGTGTGTTGCACGGTTAAGGGGAGTTTGGTGCAAACCATCGAGGGTTTGCTGGAGAAGCGGAAGGAGATGGGGGAAAAGTTTGACTTCATCCTCCTCGAAACCACCGGACTCGCTGACCCGGGGCCAGTGGCGCGCGAGCTGTGGGTAGACGACGAACTCGTGGAGGAAGACGGGGCAGTTTTAGACTCCATCGTGACTTTAGTCGACGCATCGAACATCGAGAAGCAGATCGAGGAGAACAAAGAGGCGACGCTGCAGGTGGCGTATGCGGATACGATTTTGTTAAATAAAGCCGACTTGGTGAAGGCGGAAGACTTAGAGCGCGTGAAAGCGCGAATAGCAGCGATTAACGCCGAAGCCGAGATAGTGGTGACGACGAGATCGAGCGTGGATTTAGGCATCGTGCTCAATCAAGGCACGGTCGCCGGTGGAGGTTGCGGTAGGAAGCCGGTTTTAGGCGAATTCGCGTCGGCGCCTCCGAGCGCGGTGGTCGCCTCGGGGGGCGGTTTCTGGGCCAAGGGTGTCGAAAAGTACGCACCTGCGTCGAGCGTGCACAATTCAGACATCAGAACCGTGTGCATCGCCACGAGTGGGTTCTTGGATGGCGAATCCTTTCAAAACTGGCTCGAAGACTTGCTGTGGGAACGACGAAACGCCGAGGGCGGCGCGGACATTTTACGCGCCAAAGGTCTCGTTTACACCGCAGGATCGGACAAGCGCCGAGTGTTACAAGCGGTTCGCGAAGTGTACGAAATCACGGACGGGCCCGTCGAAGAGAACTCGGACGAAGTGATGAACAAGCTGGTGTTCATCGGACGTAACTTGGACGAAGACGCCTTGGCAGTCGGCCTGAAATCGTGCGTCGCGCGCGACTGACTGTGTTTCATAGAATTCTTTCCATGTATGTAATGTACAAATTGTGTTGCTATCGCGCTAACGTTCGGCCTCGATCTGCGCCAGCGCGCTCACGAGCTTGGGCGCGAGCTCCTCGACGCCGCGTTTCTCGCCATCCTTGGCGCCGACGTTTGCGCCGTGCTTCGCCAGTCGAATCGCCGCTTCGTCTTGCCCCGCTTCGCACGCCACTAAAAGCGGCGTCTGTCCGCGCTTATCTCTCGCCTCGAGCGCCATTTTCGGCACCTCTGTCGTCCCGTTCGCGAGCGCGTCCACCAAGAAATCGATCGCCCGCAGCTCCCCTCGCGCCGCCGCCCGATGCAACGGCGTCGCCCCGACGTCGTCCTCCATCGTCAACCACCCCCTCCCTCCGCTCACCAGCGTCTCCAGCGTCCCCACGCGTCCCTTGCTCGCCGCGTAGTGCCCCGGCGTCTGCCCCCCCGGCGTCCGCGCCTCGCAATCCGCCCCTCGCGCGAGCAGCGTCCCGCACGTCTCCCGCTCCCCCAGCGCCGCGCTCGTGTGCAGCGGCGTCCACCCACCGTCGTCCGCCGTCGTCACCACCCTCGCCATCGCCTCGCCCTTCATCCGTTCGCGCGCCAGTCGCGTCACGTCGCGTCCGCGCGCGCCCGCGGCGCACGCGCGATGAAAGCTCGTGCGTCCGTCGTCGTCGCGACGCGTCATCGCGCGCTCGAGCGCGTCGTCGTCGAGCGCGGAGAACCACGCGGCGTCGCCCGCGCTCGCGCGCTCGAGCGCGTCCATCGGCGCCGCCGTGTGCCGGTCGCGGGCCGGGGTGATTGCGCGATGACTTCCCGGACTGTTTGCCCATACGGAAACTGCCGCGGACGATTTCGAGCCGTTCGTTCGCCCGTCGCCGCACCGCGCGACGCGCGACGACGGCGACGCGGGCGCCGACGCGCGGCGCGGCGACGACGGCGACGATGACGCCGCGCGTCGCGACGACGGCGACGACGCGCCCGACGCCGCGCGCGACGCGAGACGAGAGACGCGCGCGCGGAGGACGACGCGCGGCGGCTGCGGCGCACGATGGACGACGAAGCGACGCGATGGGACGCGCGATGACGACGCGGGGAGGCGAACGAACGACGCGAGGACGATCGACGTCGTACGATGAAGCGATGACGACGCGGGAGTCGGGAGAGACGCGACCGAGACGCGCGGAGACGACGATGGAGGGCGAGGGCGGGTGCGCGGCGACGGCGACGCGGACGACGAACGCGCAGGGCGTGCACACGGTGTCGATCGCGCTGAAGACGCTGCCGAAGGGAGTGGCGAACGCGAGGGAGGTGACGTTTCATTGGGGGGTGATGCGGGAAAAGACGGGGAAGACGTGGCAGGTGTTGCCGAGCGAGTTGCACCCGCCGAACACCGAATATTACAAGGGCGACAAGGCGATGCGGAGCGCGTTTCCGGTGTGGGGACCGGTGAACTTAGTGCTCGATCCGCAGGCGAAGAGCGTCGCGTTCGCGCTGTACGTCGAAAAGACTGGAGAGTGGATCAACGCGGTCGGGGGTGGGAATTTCGAGATCGACCTCGCGGCGGAAACGCCGTCGACGGCGGTCAAAGCGGCGGCGAGCGCCGTCGAAGCGCCCGCGCCGACGCCGAAGGAGGAAATCCTGAAGACGGCGCCGAAGGTGACTGTGAAGGCGACGGCGACAGAGATGACGAGTGCACTCACCGATCCCATCGAGCTTCTCATCGCGGACATGGCTCGTGTGGAATGGGAAGCCGTCGGACGTCCGGGCCTCGACGCCCAGACTCGGGACGACATGCTCAGGCGCGCGGCGGATCAAATCAAAAGTAAGCTCGCCGAGGGTATGAGTTTTGAGCAAATCGCGGCCGGTGACGCTAGCGTGAAGAGTGTTCCCAAGGTTGTCGCGACTGAAGCGCCCAAGGTGGTTGCGAAGACGATTGAGACGCCAATCGCGACGAAGAAGTTTTCCCTCGAGGATTTCCAGGCTGTCGCGCAGGACAGAGCGACCGACGACACGAACGTCAAGTGGAATAAACTGTACGAAGAAGGTGGTACGACGATATTCGTGGAGGCGCGAGAAGTGAATGGTAGTGGGATCCAATTACACGTCTTGGCGGACTCCAAAGACGATCTTATCATTCATTGGGGCGCGACGACGACGACGGATGGCTCATGGAAACCGCCGCCGCACGGTTTCAGCACTCAACCCTCTCGTTCATGGGCTTCCTCGGGCAGCAGTTGGGAGACTGAGCTCGAACGCATCAGTCCCAATCTTCGAGCGGTGACTTTGGATGTGCCGTTGGATGTAAAAGCGCGCGAGGGCATCATCTTTGTGCTACGAACAACGTCAAACAAATGGATCAAGAATGGTCGAGACGACTTTTTTGCCTCCCTCGAGGGTTCGGTTCTCGAGCGTCCGGCTAAGACGGAGAAAAAGTCGGAGCGTCGCAAAGATTCCCAACAAGATCGATCGCGTAAAGAGAGCCGTAGCGAACCAGTCGTCGTCAAAGTCGCGAAGAAGGAGAAGCCTGCGCCAATCAAGCGAGACCGCTGGGACGTCGACGACATCGCGCTCGATCAGGGCGTATTCCAAAACTTGGGCGGTTTTGTCGCGCAGGATATGGTTGACAGGATTTGTGGCGAAGAATCGGGTGCAACACGATCTTTGATGCATCGATACAACGCTGGCGCAGACATGTTGGGCGCAATGCACGGCGCGGGCGAACCCGGACTCACCGCCCTCTTCTGTTGGTTCCGCTTCATGGCGTTGAGACAGTTGGTCTGGAATAACGATTACAACATCAAGCCACGAGAAATTAGTGCAGCGCAGGCGAGAATGACAGAGGGTCTGAGTGCGATTTACAGACAAGATCCTGAGTACAGAGACATCGTGCGTCTCATCATGGCTACGATTGGCAGAGGTGGCGACGGAGACGTCGGTCAGCGCATTCGAGACGAGATTCTTGCCGTTCAGCAAAAGAACAACTGCAAGGGTGGAATGATGGAAGAGTGGCATCAAAAGTTGCACAACAACACGTCGCCGGACGATGTTCCTATTTGTGAGGCGTTGCTCAAATTTATTGCGGCAGATTGCGACATCAGCGTTTATTGGGCGCACCTTCACGCCAACGGCATTGACGCCGCGCGGATGAAAGCTTACGACCGCCAAATTTGTAGCGAACCCAGCTTCTCTCGAGATCAATACGAAGGTTTGACGGCTGATTTGACCGAGTATCTTCGCACGCTGAAGGCGGTGCACTCTGGTGCTGATCTTGATTCAGCCGCAGAGGCGTGCCTCGGTTACCACCAAGATGCGTGCAAAGGTAAGGAGATCAATATTCCTCCGATTCGTGAAGTTGCGAGCGAACGTCTGGAAGAGCTCTTATGCGCAGCGCGAGAGTTACGTTCTGAAGATCCTTTGCTCGCGCTCGAAGCGATGATTGAGGCGAGAAGATACCTTTGGACGTGGACTCGTCCCGGCGGAAAATCAAACGATCGCATCAAGGATGTCATTTATCTCGATCTTGCGTTAGAAGGTGCGGCGCGTTCGGTCATCGAAGGATCTCTTGAATCTTTGCCTACTCGAGCTCCTTACGAAGTTTTGAGAATCATGAGCCTCGTCCTCGAGAATCTTTGCATGTCTGCAAGCGGCAACCACGAGTTGCGCATTTGCCTGAAAGAGTGGCAAAATGTGCTTGAAGCAGCGAGACGCCAAGGAGATTGGGCTTTGCAGGCAAAAGCGGTGTGCGATCGACTGCAAAACTCGCTTGGCGAAATTTCTCAGCGCTATATTGACGCACTTCAGCCGACGGCACAGAGCATGGGAAACAAGCTCGGTGTGGATGGACACGTGCTCGACCTGTTCTCGGAAGAAATCATCCGTGGAACTGCAGCGGCGCCACTTTCTCAAATGCTCAGAGTTCTCGACCCAGTTATTCGTAATGTTGCGAACATGGGCAGCTGGCAAATCGTCAGTAACGCCGAGTGTAGTGGCGTGATTGTTTCGGTCGCATCCCTCGCCGATGTGCAAAATGTCAAGTATTCTCAACCGACTGTCATTATTGCCGACCGCGTTGGTGGCGAAGAGGACATTCCGGTTGGCGTGGTCGCGATCGTTACTCCTGATATGCCAGATGTGCTGTCTCACTGCGCCGTTCGCGCCCGTAACGAAAAGGTTCTTTTCGCTACTTTGTTTGACGTGAATGTTCTAGAACAGATGAAAGCCATGACCGGGAAATCCGTGCAACTCAAGCCGTCTGCGCAGGGCGACGATTTGCAATTCGATGTTGTCGACGGCATCATCGGTACCGACGCGGAGGTCATAGCAACATCGTCGAGCGATTCCGTTTCGAGTGACATATCGATCATCAAACGTCCGTTTCAAGGAAAATTTGTCGCCACGTCATCAGAGTTTACCCCAGAGCTTGTCGGCGGCAAATCTCGAAACTTGCAACTCCTTCGCGGTCGAGTCTCAAACCTCATAAAGTTACCGCCGTCCGTTGCGATGCCTTTTGGTACGTTCGATGCAGTTCTTGATGTCCCTGAGAATGCAGGCGCAAAGAGACAAATTGCAGAGTTAGTCAAACAACTTGAAGCGTACGACTCCACAGACGGCGTTGGCTTCAAAGCACTCATTGCGGAAGTCAAGGCATGTATCGCCACTTTAAAACCGACGGCCGACCTGTCGAAAAGTTTGAAAGTCGCCTTCGAAGCCGAATCACTCGGTTGGCCGGGAGATCTCGTGACGAGCGCTCAAGGTCAAAAGGCATGGAAGACGATTCTTGGCGTATGGGCAAGCAAGTACAACGAGCGAGCCGTTTTGAGTTGCAAAAAGGCAGGGCTGAATCACGCCGATTTGTCCATGGCTGTGCTTTGTCAGCCCGTCGTTCGTGCGCGATACGCATTCGTACTGCACACAGTGAATCCACAAAACAACGACAAGAGCGAAATTTACGGTGAGCTTGTGTGTGGTCTGGGCGAAGCGCTCGTCGGTAACTTTTCTGGTCGAGCATTGTCATTCAAGACATCCAAGAGCAATTTGGATAATCCGACCGTCGTCGGGTTCCCTTCGAAGTCAAAAGGACTTTTCATGGAGCAAGATTCACTTATTTTCCGATCCGATAGTAACGGCGAAGACCTGGAAGGGTTCGCCGGTGCGGGCTTGTACGATAGCATCACCATGGAGGAGGCAACGTTGAAAAACGTCGACTACTCCACCGACAGCCTCATTACGGACGAAACCAAGCGACAAAAGCTTTTAGCGACCATCTCCAAGGTTGCACTAGAGATTGAGACACTTTGTGGGTCTCCTCAAGACATTGAGGGCGCGATATCTGAAGATGGGCAGCTCTACATCGTTCAAACGCGACCTCAAGTGTAGATGCCCGCGCGCGCGGGCACCCATCAAGTATACATCTGCAACGCGCTTCAATTAGTAGTTATTGTAAACTTAACGCACGCTAATGATAACGTGAAAGTGAGTCCGAATTTTATTTGACAAAACCGCTATCGAACCGTGATGTACGTACAGTAAATGGAGTGTTGTTATAAGCGCAAGATGCGAGTTTTAAGGCGACCGAGTTACGTGTCAAATCACGCGACGGTTCCAATCTTCGCGTCTGGAGAGAGATATTTCTTCAAGACGTTCGGAGGGTGGAGCATGTTGAACTCTTCAGTGGCATCCTTTCCGGCGAAGAGCATGATCGCTTTCTTTCCACCTGGATGATCGGGCAAGAAAGTCGTGAGATCGTAAACGGCGCCCTCGATGATGACCCAGAGGTCGCCCTCGGAGTTGTGCTTCGCGATTTCATCCATGGTGATAGCGCGAGCACCGCCACCGCTAGACACTGGCGCGGCGGACGCCGTGCTCATGGATGGGTTGATCTTGTCGTTCAAGTTAGCGACGCGATTAAGAGCGACGGATTGACCAGATCTAAGCGCCTTGATAGCCGTCGCCATGAGGTGTCGAGAAACTGAGGCACCCGCGACGCGACCAAAGACGACGCAATCCAACAGAGAGTTACCACCGAGTCGGTTACGGCCGTGAATACCCCCAACGACCTCGCCCGCACCGTATAAACCAGGAATCGGTCCTGACGACCCGACGATTTGCGAATCAGTGTTGATGGCGAGTCCACCCATGGTGTAGTGCACGACGGTGCACACGATGGCGGAGTGAAAGAAATCATTCATTTCGAACGGAGCGTTGGTGAAAAACTTTTTACCGAACGGACACTTCTTCGTTCGAGCGGCTTCGTTGTACTTGGCAAAGGTGTCGGCGAGCTTTTGTGGACTGATGCCCATTTCTTTTGCAACTTCGGCACCCGTATCGTGACGCTTCATGATGCCTCGCCCGACGTAATGCTTGCAGTGCCATTCGATCTCCTTTGAAGCCTTGCCGTTCAGAATCAAACGGAAAGGCCCTTTGTTTCTGTTCATTTCACCACTGACGTAGTCTCGTCGACCGAGCTCATCGGCGAATCTGTTCCCGTCTGCGTCCAGGAGGATGCCTCCGACGCCTCGAAGCGCCTCGGCGGCTAAGAACTTCACCTTGGAATCTGGCTCTGAAGGGTTGACTAATCCGGTAGGATGCACTTGCACAGACTCCATATCGATCGTATCCGCTCCGACGGCCAAGGCCATCTTGATTCCATCCCCCGTGCAGTGGTCACCGTTCGTCGTCGGCAGCGCCTGCAAGTCGGGTCGGTACTTTTTCAACAACGAGTCTGACTGGTAATCCGCACCGAAACCACCGGTAGCGATGACGACTGGACCGTACTCTTGATGTAAAGCGCCACCCTTCTCGTATTCCACCCCGATCACGGTACCACTTCCGTCCTTTAGCAACCGCTTTGCCTCGGCTTTGGTCACGATTCGCGCAATTTCCCCATTCGTCTCCTCCATAATCTTCTCCAACCCCTCCATCAGGGCGTACGTGATCGTGAACCCTGGGAACCGCTCTTTGCCTCGATGCGTTCGCGGGAACGAGTGCCCACCGAGCTGCGCGACGAGGGACAAGTCAAGGTTAAACTTTTCCATCAACCAATCCACGCTCGAACCGCTTCCTTGCGCCAGCACCTTTGCGAGCGGCACCGTGTGTGCCGGCGCTTCGGTGTGCCCGACGCCCGCCGCGCCCTTGATGATATCATCTTCAAACTTATCAGCGCTGTCGGGAATGTTCAACCGCGCCTGCGTCTTCGTCAACGCTCCGTTAATCCCACTCGTCGCCTTCGTGCTGTTCCCGCCCAGGAAGGAACATTTGTCGAGCAACACGACGCGCGCGCCGTGTTCGATGACGGTGTGCGCCGCGGACAGGCCCGCGAGACCACCGCCGATGACGATGACTTGATCAGCCATGTCGACGGCGAGTCTGACGACGCACGACGACGCGTTATGACGACGAACACGCGCCGCAATCCGATCGCGATTATTTTTAACGACCTCGCGATGGGACGTCGGTCGAGGTTCGCGAACCGCGCTCGGCACCGGGACGAGATTTTAGAGACTGTGCTCGACAAACGACGCGATGAAGTCGTCGAGGGGGGAGAGAGTGGAGCGAAAACGACGCGATGACAACACAAAAATAGTATAATGTTACATCACGCCGCGAGCTCTGTCGCGAGCGCGCTCAAGAGGACGTCGCACGCGTCTTTGGACGTCGTCGGCGCGCACATGAGGTAGACGACGTTACCCAGAGGACGCGCTTGGATGGAGTGGGGAAGAAGACGCATGACGACGTCTCGAGCGGCGTTGGAGCTATAACCACCTTCACCTTCGACCTCGAGCTCGACGGCGAGGACACAACCCTGACCGATGACTCGGCGAACGTTGCTCAAAGTGGAAATTTTCTTCAACGCGTCCTCGTCCCAGAGCTCGCGAAGCACCGACGTAGGCTCGCCCGTACTCGAAGACTTTGAGACGATCACGTTGCGATTTTTCGCGGGGTCTTTGTACATAGAAAGCGCTTTCGCCGCCACGGCGCATCCCATGGGGTATGCCGTGTACGAGTGCCCGTGTAACAAGCCCTGGGCTTTTCCAGGGCCGTAAAAAGCGTCGAAGACATCCGCCGTCGCGAGCGTGGCTGACATGGGAATGAGCCCACCAGTGAGAAGTTTTGCGTAGCACGAAATATCGGGTTTTTCGCCTATGATTTCCCACGCACCTTCCGTGCCTAATCGCCAAATGCCAGCAAATACCTCGTCCAAGACGACTGGAATCTTTCGCTCGCGGCACGACTTCATGAGAATGTTTTGAAACAACGGATCAATCAAAACCATCCCACCTGCACCGTGAAGCACGGGTTCCATGATTAAAGCCCCGACGTGACCCATGTTATTATCCTTGGCGTCTTTCGCGGCGCGTTCTAAGACTTTGTCGATCGCAATTTTGTATTCTTTTGCGAGCGGGCTGTCGAGACGCGCAGCGATGTTGAAAGCCGCCTCCTTGCTAGTCCAACTGGTGTTCTCATCCACATCTTTGCCTTCGCGGAAGAGTCGATCGCCGTCGTTCAATAATCCATCACGCGGCAACGCCACGTTCCAACGTCCTTCTCTGATCGCTAAACTCGGAGGCTGAAGGAACAGTCCGCGAGGTTGGTACCAGGGCGTTTGCATTGGACCCGTAAAAACGCTCGGTGATTGCATATCCATCGCACCGAGAGTATCACCGTGATACGAACCATCCAATGCTATTATTCGCAGCGGAGGTAAGTCATCGGCTCCTTTGTTGACGAGATCTTTCGCTCTCTGATTGCCGTCTTTAGACACAAAGCCTGCGTCGACGTAAAACTTGCGAAAAGCCATTTTCAACCCAACCTCTGTCGCAGTCGATCCGTTGTCGGAATAAAATGCTCTAGCTGCCCAACCTTTCCCAGGTCCTTCTAATAATGCCGTCGTCGCGTCCACGGCGGGCTGGTGCACGTTTTCTGGAAACATCGCGTGCCCGAATCGTCCCGCCGCATGCGTCGCGGTGCGAACCAACTCTTGCTGCAATTCTGGACTCAAACCTTGCGTCCACCAACTCGCTGAACCATCAAAGCGAAGTACTATGGAGCCATCTTTCGATGAGTGCGTGTTTTGGGCGTAGATTGCGAAATCTTCACCATATCTCCCATCGATCACCGTGACGGCGTCGCGCTCCACCATCGCGTGCTGCGTAAACGGCCACCAAATCTTCGTCAGAGCCTCGTCTGGAAGACTTTGCAGAGTTTTGATGCGATCGTCGTGCCATTTTGTGATGTATTTCAGTAAATCGTCGAACGTGTGCTTTGAGTCTTCGAGCCAAGCGTCCGCTTGTCCTTCTGGGGGCAGAGGCGGAAGCGCCCAGACGCGGGTTTCGCTCGGCAAAATCTTTGCCATGGCTTTGTGATTGGCCAAACCATCATCGTCCGCCATGACGATGGCGACGATGTCGTACCCTCTCGCGTGCAGTGATTCGTACGCGGCCGTGGTGGCAGATATCCCGCCCAAACGCCCGTCACCCACGAGTATGGCTGGCAATCGTAGCCCGCGCAAAAGCTCGCATTGCAGCGTTCCCGACGGCCCCGGACTCGCCACCCCTCCCGCGGTTTCGACGAGCGCCAACGCTCGCTGCTGCCCCGATTCGTTCGCTCGCATTTTTTCCGCGAATTCTCTCAAATATCTCGACGTCGCTCGCACGATGTCATCGTCTAAAACGCCTCTCCCCTCCTCCGCCGCGCTCACGTGCGGCCCCGCGGGGCGTCGCCACGCAAACTCGGTGTGCGCCCACGCCCCTCGATCGCCCTCTAATCCTTTCCTCGCCGTTTCTCCCGCCGCCACCGCCGCGTGTTCGCCCATGCTCTCCACGCCACCGCTCACGCGCGCCACGAACGCGGCGTCTGAATCTTCTGGGAATCCCGTCTGCACGGGTTTCACGAAGAGCGTCCCCGCCTCCGCGCTCCGCGCCGCGCGCGCCAGTCCTCCCGACACCAGCGTCTTCCCGACCGCGGTGTTCGCCCCCCACACCGCGAACGCGGCGCACGTCAGTTCGACGTCCCGCGCCGCCCGCGTCGCCAGCGCGCGGCGTCCCGCGTCCCGCTCGACCCGTCGCTCGCGCGCGCGCGGTAACCGCCGCGCCGTCGTCGTCGTCGTCGTCGTCGTCGTCGCGCCCGTCGTCGCGCCCGTCGTCGCGCCCGCGCATCGTCGCGCGAGCGCGCGCATCGCGTCGCGTCGTCCGCCTCGCATCGCCCTCGACCGCGCCGACGTCGCGATGTGACCGCGGAGAGAAGAATGGATGCGTGGATGGATGGATGAACAGATGGCGCGATTGGGATTCGGGGCCGATCGATCGACACTCGCGCGCGTCGTTCGCTCGCGATGCGCGCCGACGACGAGGACGATGCGATGGCGTCGATGACGCCCGACGACGGCGCGGTGACGCGGTGCGCGACGTCGATCGCGACGACGAAGACGCTCGATCGCGACGCGCTCGGCGAGGCGCTCGAGGCGCGCGACGCGATGCGCGTGACGAAGATACTGCACGCCATGGAGCGCACGGAGGGGTTCGAGTGCGCGGCGGAGGTGCGCGCGATGGTGGAAATATTCGCGCACGGCACGCTGCGCGAATATCGCGCGCGAGCGGCAAACGAAAAGTTGCCGACGCTGACGACGCGCGAGGAGGCGAAACTGAAGCGACTGTCGACGTGCGCGCTGTGCGCGGAGGGAGGGACGATCGCGTACGTACGATTGATGCGAGAGCTGGAGTTCACGAGCGAACGCGCGATGGAAAAGTTCATCGTCGACGAGTGCCTGGGAGAAATCGTGTGGGGAAGGCTCGATCCGAAAAATAAAGTTTTACGGGTTCGACGCGCGAAGGCGAGAGACGCGCGAGCGAGCGCGCTCGACGGCGTCATCGCGGACGTCTCGCGGTGGCACGCGATAACGGAAACGATGTTGGCGAGTTTGAATGAGCAAATTGCGTACGTGTCGAGTGAAAAAGCGGAATCACTGGCGCGCGAGGACGAGCTCAACGCCGCGATAGAGGAGACGAAGAAACAACTCAAAGCCGCCGAGCCGGACGTCGCCGAGCGCGTCGACGAGGACGAGGACATGGACGAGGACGGTCCGAGCACGGGCGTGAAACGAAGACGATAGCTACGTCACGATTAGATGCGGCGCGATGATGTGTAATTTTAGTTGAATGCGCGTTTAGGAATTTGGTTTGAGCAGGCGTTGCTTCGTTCAATTACACAGTCTCGCTATTTGCTAAGAACGTGAACGAAAGCCAGTAAGCGTGAGCCGCTTACATCATGCCGGTGCCCACGGAACCGACCGACCAAACGCGAATGACGTTATCGGTGTAGCCCGTGTAGAGGGTGGAACCGTCCGCCGACCATTGGAGGGAGGTGCAGTACGGTTGTTGGGACTTCTTGCCAACCGGCGGGAACTCCGGGCGGAGCTCGTCGACGATGGACTTGGATTCGAGGTCCCAAATCTTGACGCAGGACTCGGTCGCCGCGCACAACCAGTAGCGGTTGGGGGAGAAGCACAAGCCGTAAATGATGTCACCCGCATCGAGGGAGTACAATCGCTTGCCCTCGCCGAGATCCCAAAGCATGGCGACGCCATCCTTGCCGCCGGAGGCGCACAAGGAACCGTCCGGAGAGACGGTGACGGCGTTGATGTAGCCGGTGTGACCAACAAGGTTGGTGCGAATCTTGCAGTTGGTGAGGTTCCAGACCTTGACGAGCTTATCCCAGCCCCCAGACACGATGATCGGGTTGGAGGTGACCGGGGAGAAGCGCACGCACGACACCCACTCGGAGTGCGCGTCGGCGTCTTGAATCGTGTACTTGCACTCGCCGAGCGTGTTCCACAACTTGATCGTCTTATCCCGGGAGCCGGAGACGATTTGGCGGTTGTCCACGGAGAAAGCCACCGAAAGGACATCCTTGGTGTGTCCGACAAAGCGTCGGGTGGTGGTACCGGTGTTAAGGTCCCACAATCGAAGGGTGCCGTCCCAAGACCCCGAGAGCGCGAATTGCCCGTCCGAGGAGATGACGACGTCTTGCACGAAGTGCGAGTGTCCGTGAAGCGATCGGCGCGGGTAACCGTAGTTCTCTTCCTCGCGCGTCAGGTTCCAAAGGATCACCGTCTTGTCTCGCGAGGACGACAAGAGAATGTCAGAGTTATCCAACGGAGTCGCGATGGACGTGACCCAGTTTTCGTGCCTGCGCGGAAATGAAAAAAACGTGTGGGTTAGTGTCGTCGTTCGACGTCGTGATCGAGCTCGTCGAGCTCGAGTCCGTTTCGCGTGAACGGTCACGCGCTCGAGACGACGCGCGTTCGACGCGTGAAATAATCATCGCACGAACGCGTCGCCGTCGTCGCGCGTCCCATCGCCGCGCGCCGCCGCCGCGAGCGTCAACGTCCGCCTCGTTCGATGGCGCAGACCCTATTCCACGAACGATCGGTTCGCCGCGCGTTCGCCGTCGACGCGACGCGACGCGCGCTCGGATCATCGATTCGCGCGACGCACCCCTTGAGCACGCCTCTGAGCTGCATTTGAGTCGCCATGTCGCGCGTCGAACGCGTCGCGTAGAGGCGGACGTCGTCGCGCGCGCCATCCACCCGGTCGCGCGCGCGGGTGATTGTGATGGTCCGTGTGTTTGACACCGCGGGCGGTCTCACGACGTCCCGACGCGCGCGGTCGTTTCAAACCGCGACGACGACGACGACGACGACGACGACGACGACGACGACGACGACGGGCGCGAGTCGCGCGTGAACGCACGCGAGTGAGCGCGCGCACGACCGTCGAGGACGCGCGCGACGGGAACGCGGACGCGGAGGTAACGCGACGCATCGGCATCGGCGTTCGGCATCGCATTCGGCGCCATGGCGAGCGCGCTCGTGCCGAAACGGCGACGGGTGGCGACGGAAAACGCGATGACGAAGCTGAGTGGGAACGGGGAGTCGTGCGCACTGTTTAACTGTAACTATTGCCAAAAGGACATCTCGAACGTGGTGCGCGTACGGTGCGCGGAGTGCGCAAACGTGGATCTGTGCACGGAGTGCTTCGCGGTCGGCGTGGAGCCGCACCCGCACAAGGCGTATCATCAGTATCACGTCATCGACAACATGTCGTTTCCGCTGTTCACGCGAGATTGGGGGGCTGACGAAGAGTTGTTATTGCTGGAGGCAGTGGAGATGTTCGGGTTGGGGAACTGGACCGAGGTGAGCGAACACGTCGGGACGAAGACGCGCGCGCAGTGTCACGCGCACTATTTTGAAGTCTACGTCAAGTCTCCTTGCGCGCCGTTACCGGATATGTCGAAGATTTTAGGAAAAGGCGTCGCGCGTATGACATCAGACGAGCTCAAAGCGGAGGCGGAGCAAAAGGCGAACGAAAATAAGGATGTGGAGGAGGAGGAGAAGCTTCTCGAATCGCTTGCTAACCCGAACGCAGTGAAGACGGAGGGCAACGTGCAGGAACTCACAGGTTACAACATCAAGCGCAATGAGTTCGATCCCGAATACGACATGGATGCCGAACTTCCCCTGGCGGAGATGGAATTTCGCGAAAACGACACCGAAGAAGACGTCCAGATGAAGCTGCGAATGATTGAAATCTACAACAGCCGGCTTCAAGAACGAGCGAGAAGAAAACAATTCATTCTCGAACGCAATCTGCTGAACGTGAAAAAGCAACAAAACGTGGAAAAGAAGCGTTCACAATACGAGCGCGACTTACACGGCACCATGCGTATATTTGCACGCTTTCTCACGAGTACCGAGTACGACGTCTTGCTCGAGGGTCTCGCCGCGGAGCACCGAATCCGAACCCGCATCACCGAACTGAAAGAGTACAGACGCAATGGTATTCATACCATCGCAGAGGGCGAGGATTACGATTTGGAGAAGCGTCGTCGTGAGACGGAGTTCGCTCGTCTACACGCGATCGAGCATCCAACTAGCAAGAACATAGCCAGAGCGAACAAGTTCATCGTGCGAGATGCCACACAAATCAATGAGCAGTTGACTCGCATGAACGACGAAGACAAGACGGTATCCGTGATCCCGACGCCTCGTACGTCGAGCTTAGGTCCTCGCCGTCGAATGTACTTGTCACTTGATCTCGCCGATCTTCCAGGCGTAGACCTTTTGAACGACGACGAAAAGGAGTTGTGCAGGAGCTGTCGCTTATTGCCTGTGCAGTATCTCTCGATGAAGGTGGAGTTGATGCGAGAGGGTCTCAAGTCCGAAAAGCCGCTCAACAGAAATCACGTTCGGAATATGTTCAAAGTAGACCCACTCAAGGCTATTCGTGTGTATGAGTTACTCCTACAGCACGGCTGGGTGTTGGAAGACGGCTTCGTGAACCCAGGTGAGGATGAAGACTCCGAACCTGCGCCGAAAAAGTCAGCCAGCGCAGACGAGGAGGAAGACGAGGAGGACGATGAAGTAGATTACGAAACCGACGATAACGACGAAGACGAGGACGAGGAAGACGACGAGGAAGAGGATAGCGAGGAAGACGATTAGCATGAGACGTTTTCTCCTCATTAGATTTTACAGTGCTGTAGTGACATATGACGGGAGTCATTTATTATTAATTTTTTCCCCAGCGTAGAAGCGATCGCCCCGTGCTGCCTGTCGTCTACTACGTGAATTTCACTCTGTTTTGAGGGTCCATGCTTTCTTTGATTCCACGATACACCAATCCAAGCGAACGGCCTGCGTTAGAGAGAGTAAGTCGATGCACAAAATAATTAATTTCAAACGCACCAATTAATGTCACCAGTAACCAAGAAGCCACCCGGCTGCAGTTGTTCAGTGCGCTTCTGAACAAGGGAAGGCTCACATCAGCGAGTTCTATTATCATAGAAACAGCTAAACGAAATCCCTTCACCTTTGCGAGCTCTGGCTGGCGACAAACGTGAATTTTCCTCGTCACGAGCTGTGTGAAAAATAATTAATTTCAGCGACAAATTAAAAAATTAATTCAAACGCGCCGTCGCGCGGAGATACGTACCTCGCCGTTTGCATTCATGCCCCACAATTTATGCCAATCTTCGTACATCGCGACCACGTCGTAATAATTGCGTGCAAGCCACGTGCGCAATGATGTTTCATTTCGAAATTTTTCCAACGAACGTGTGCTCTTCAAGCGAACGCTCAACGCGTCTCTGAACGGTGGAATGCGCACGACCGCTCCTGTGTCCTCCGTACGTGCGACTCCACCATTTACAGGCGCTTGTAGCCCGCTTTCACGCGCACACGTCACGTAAGCACACGCCACGGAGTCGGCAATATTTAATACCACGTCCTGCAAAACCGAAACGCACACCGAAGCCATAGGAGAATTGAAGAATTCCAGCACCGGTTCGACGTCTTGAGTGTTAATTTTCGTCGATTTCTCAACGACTTGAACGCTTTCGGAAATATTGTCCGTTCGATTGGAGTTCTGCGATGATTGAAATAATTCAGAATAATTAAATAAATATTTGTGAAGCTCAGCGAAAGTTAGACGTACCTTGGCCAAATACATCATCACTCCGGCATACAAAGCCATCTTACTTCCTTCAAGTATTTCTCCTGTGAAAAACGCGATCAGCTCGGTCGAAGACGAAAGCGAGATCATACGTACCGTTCTGCCAAATTTTTTCATCGGCCACGTCTCCGGCCACGCGAACCACCCGAGCGCACCGCTCCTTGGCGCCGATGTCAAGCGCCATCGAATTCATCCAATCATTCGCGGAGACCCTAGCCACTGTTTGAATGAGTTCACGCAAGCTTCCGTTGCTCTCTTCTATGTTCTCGAGCCCTTCTTTAAGCGCCAAGAGCACCACCCCTATGAGTTGTGCCCTGGCGCCGTCGTTGAGCGCCTGCAATTCAAGTTGCGGGGACGTGCCTTCTACCCCGCGTGAGTCCCACCAACCAATCGCTACGACGTCGCCTCCGACACCAGCTAACCCTTGACCCGCGGCGTGGAATATATCATCTCTTCCCGCGTCGGGCTTAAGCAAACTCTCCACGCGCGCCTGGGTGAGCTCTGCGGCTCGCGTTCTCGAGTTTGTCTTCGCGGCGTCTAACGACTCGTTTTCCCGCTCGATTTCGACAGTATCGTCGTGTCCAAGCAGTATTGGTAACGCCTTCGATGCCTACGAATGAAAATAAATCGGTCAGCCTCAATCTTCGTCGCGTTTGCGCTCGTTTGCTTCACCGAGAGCGTGCGGCGAGAGGCAACAAAACCACTCTTGACATCGCTCTGTCGGCGCGCACCGATCGATTTTAGGTCCGAATCTCGCGCTTGTCGATAACGTACCCTTTGAACGAACGTCTCCAACCCGTTTCTCGCCGCGTCGACGAGATCGACGCCGATTTGCGCCCGTCGAACCGTTTCTAACCTGCTCCCGCCGCGACGCCCACGCCATCCTCGGCGCGCCGTCGGTGCGCTCGCGAGCGATCGCGACGACGTCGAAACCGAGAGCATGTTCGTGTGGACGCTTTCGCAAATTTCGCCGCGCGCTGTGACGCGCGCGCGGTCTCGCGCTCTGGTTCGGCGCTTCAACGGTCGCCACGAACGTCGCTTCGTTCGCGCGCGCGGCGCGCGGGGGCCGACGCGGCGTTTATCGCGCGCGTACCGTGTTTGCAGATAGTTCTAAATTGTCTTTGAGTGCGTGATTTTTCGACGACGATTTCGTAGGGTTGCGCGCCCTCGAGACGCCCACGAAATCGCTCGACGCGCGTTCGTTTTGGCGTTCGTTCGTTCGAAATCGACTCGACGCGCGTCCACGTCGACCGCGCGCGTGATCGGCGGTGCGCCCGCAGACGGACGCGCGCGGCGCGCGTGCGGACGAATATCATGCACGTCACCAACGTCGGCGGTTCGTTAACCACCGCCGTGTGTCTGTCTCTCATCGCCTGGTCCGTGCGCGTCTTGCGAAGCGCCAAGCACAGAGATCGAGCGAGACAGCGAACGACGTCGAGCTCGCAACCGACGGTGAAATTGAACAAACAGACGTACGGGGTGCTGAGTGCGAAAGCGTTTTGGATGTTGGTTCAAACGAAACCGGTGAAATACTTGCTATTAGACGTCAGACCGAAGAGCGAGGACGGGGGGGCGACGGCGGTGACGAAGCTGAGCGACAGACTCGCCGTGACGCACATCTTACCGGAAGAGTTGGCGAACTTGTTGCGCAATCGTAACACACTGTGGAAGAAGAGATTTCCAAACATTCCCGTGCCGAGTTTAAGGACGACGATGATTTTTGTGAGCACGCACGGGCATAGCTCGTCGCACGCCGCGGCGCTCGCGACGAGCCTGGGATTCACGCGGTGCTCCATCGTGGACGGCGGACTCGCCGCGGCGGTACCTCTAGCACACTTCGACGAACCCGCTGTGTTTTCATCAGGGAAAGATCGAGCTCTGAGCTTCGACGCGGTGTTACTTCTCCTGGAAACGGTGAGAGACGACGGCAATGCGCTGGGACTAGTGATTTTGGACATTCGAAGGTTTGACGAGCGCGCGCTTTACGGAACACTCGAGGGGTCAACGCACGTCCCGGTGGATCATCTGCCCAAAGCAGTGCATATGAACGATGAAGAGTGGGTGCGGATGTTCCGATTTCACAAGCCGACGTCGGATAATCTCATCTTGTTGCATAGCCGAAGCAGTAGTTCCGCGGCGTGGGCGAAGCAGCTGCTTTCAGACGCCGGTTTGCACAACTGCCATTCTTACGTCGACGGCGCGTATGCCGGTCCTGATGGGACTTTAAGAAGTTACGAGGCATACGAAGAGGGTGGTGCACCCCCGGAGCCGGTGAGTATCGGACAAAGTGTGACGTTTAATCGAACGAGCGCCGAGCGAGAGTTGCTCAACTTGAGAATTCGTGTGTAGTTTGTAAGTTAGAATTAGATCAAAACAATGATGAGGCGGAGGTGTAAGTATATCACAATAATCGTATTTCTGTCGTTTGCTCGTTTGAAGTCAACAAGCGCGTAAGGTAAGTTATAATTCTAATTGATGGCTGGCGAAAGTTGCGGGTTCGCGAACTTCGGAAGTAAAACGTCGTCGATTTGCTCCGCCGTGCCCATGTCTCTGACGAATTTCCAGAACGCGACGAAAATGCCGGGAAGTGTTCTGTATGACGAGTAAGGAATGCCCATCTTCGCCGCTTCTTCCGCGACAATTTTCGCGATCGCGGGGTAGTGCACAAAGCAAATCGCCGGGAACAGGTGATGCTCGACTTGCAAGTTCAGACCGCCGGTGAAAAAGTTTCCAATCTTTCCACCCCAGTCAGCGCTAGTCACCAACTGCTGCACGCCCCAATCTCTTTCCCACGCCTCTCCACCGGTATCTTCAGGGAGTTTGGCCTCGGGCACGTTGTGACTCACCGCGAACGTACACGCGAGGACGACTCCTTGGCACGCCATGAAACCGACGATGCCGGCGACGACGGCGGAAGCCGCGTGGCTCATCAAAGGTGCAGCCAACAAACCGAAGTGCACAAACTTGCCGATAACTACGGTGGCAAGTTCCCAAGTGGTCGCCCCGTGGAGCTTTGCGCCTTCGGTATCGCGAGTGAACAAACCGACGATGTCGCCGACTTGGAACGCCACCTGCAACAACGGAAAGGCCAAGAACATGTACCAGTGCTGGAAGCGGTGGTACCACGCCTTGGGACGACGAGCGTCGAAACGCAAGAGAGGCATGGCGGTGTACACGTCTTGATCCATAGCATTGTCGTTGCAGTGAATGTGGTGGCTCACCTGGTGGTGGTATCGCCACATCAAAGACGAGCCGCCGATGAGATCGTTCGTCAAACCGAGGACGCCGTTGACGGCGGGCGACGGTGACATCGCCCCGTGATTGGCGCAATGCTGAATCGTGAGCCCGATCCACGCACCAGCTAAGCCAAGGAGGCAACCCGAGAGAAAGCCCGGGATGGTGGCGTACACACCGTACGCAAACGCGGCGAAAGACAAAATCGTTATCGTCGCGTGGTCGCCACCCATTCTGTGTTTGTTCTTCCCTTCTTCCGGGAAAAGTTCCTCGCGAACGCGATTGCGGATGTTGTTGTACAGCGGCGAATCGTTCGGTCTCGGTGACTTCGCCACGGCGTCGACCGGGAACCCCTCGAGCTTGGGTAACATCCTGAAGCGCGCCGTCGCCACCTCTGGTCGCAAGTGATAGGATTCCATGAGCGCCGTGCAGTCGCGACCGATGGCGAGGTTCAACAACCAGTTCCCGCCCGGATGCTTCTCAAAGAACGGTCCGAGGTCGTACGCCACGTCTCGAAACACCGTCCACTTCACCTTTTGCCACTTCTCATCGTTCCACGGATCCTCCATCCCCGGCGCCGCGACGTCCGGGCGCGGCAACCTCAGCGCCTCGCGTCTCGCCTCCAGGGACATCATCTTCTCCCCCTCCTCGCCCTCGACGCTTCTTTCGACGACCGCGGCGTTCCCTTCGCCCTCGATCGATCGCGGAACGATCGCATACCTCCCCGATCGCGCGCGCCGCGCGTCCGCGCGCACCGCGCTCGTCGTCGCGCGCGTCGTCGTCGCTCGACGGCGATAATCACACCTCGCGCTCGACGTCGTCGTCGTCGCGAACGCGCGCGCGACGGTGCGCATGGCGGGCTCGATCGCTCGGCGCGGATTCGTGGCGTTCGGATCCGTCTCGGGCGCTTCGCGCGTTCGGGCGTTCGAGCGCTCGCTGTCCCGGACGCGCGCTGTGACGAGCCGACGCGACGACGCCGACGCGACGACGCCGCGCGCGGATCGGATCGCGTGACGTCGGTCGGGGCGCGTCGGGCGTCGAGGGACTCGTTCTCGAGTCGAGACTCGTCGATGGGATCGGTGTGGTCCGTGTGTATCCATTCAATCGCACCATCGGTCGCATCGTCCGATCGCGACCGCTCGCGACCGCTCGCGCTCGCGCTCGAGGCGGACGCGCGGGACGCCGCGGGACGACGACGAGACGACGATCCGACGACGCGACGACGCCCGGCACAGCGACGCGCGTCGTCGTCGTCGACGTCGTCGTCGACGAGTCGCGAGCGTCGTCGACGCGCGCGCGTCGTCGACGCGCGAACGCGACGCGCGCGCCGTCGACGCCATGGCGCTGGATAGGGCGCTCGCGACGCGCGCGCGCGCGAGCGGGGCGTCGACGTCGACGTCGACGCGCGACGCGAGCGGACGGCGACCGGGACCCGGCGCGCGAGGACGGCCGGCGAAGGGGCGCGGACGGGGGAAGGTGCGCGGCGACCGACGCGACGCGACGCGCGCGCGACGCGCGTCGATCGGGACGGGACGGGACGTCCGAGGCGCGGTTTTCGCGCGATGGGGGGGGACGGCGACGTCTAAAACCGCGAGCGACGCGCGAGAAAGGCGCGAGTGCGACTCGATGGAATCGTGACACTGACCGACGGCGATCGCGCGCGCGCAGACGACGACGAACGCGGTTTTCGACGCCTTGAAGTTTGACCCGGACAGAGTGTCGGTGGCGTTCGACGCGAGCTCGACGCGGGTGGAACCGGAGTCTTTATTGCAGCGGCGTTACACGCTGACGCACAACGATGTGACGAGGAATTTGACGCTCACGGTAGGCGACGCGTTCAACGACGATCAAACGTCGATATGGTACACGAGATTGCTCAGAGACGAGGTGCTCGCGGAGTGGCGCGAGGACGGCTTGCACGTGTTTTGTCAGGTGAGCGCGAAGGAGGCTTGGTGGATACGATGGGCGGCGCCCCTTCGTTCGGTCGTGTTTCGTCAAAAATTACCGTTGGTGTTAGATACGTTGCGTTACGCCGAGAGAGAGCTACTGGCGACGTATCCAGAGTTGTTTGACAGTCCGGTGTACGTCAACTTTGGCTCCGCGGACGGACCGGGGGACAAGGAGTATTGGGGAGATTTCAGAACGGCTGGATCGGAAGAGACGCGATCGAGTCGAGTGACGTGCGCGGATGGTGCAGGACTGGATCCCAGAATAGCAGACAATGTTAGAAACACGATAATCACAGGGCGTGGTTCTCGCGTCGAGGTCGGCGGAGTGATTTTGGAAAACTCCCCAGCGCCTCCTCGCTAGCGAATGCGTTTTGAAGACCACGTCGTCGTCGTGCCGGCGGGCGAGCGACGCGGTCGAGTTTAGGACTTTTTATTACCACCTTTCTCATTAGTACTCATCATTCTTCGCACGATTCGAGCGGTGCGAGGAGCCAACGAGAGCTCGCCGACTTCGCAGCCGCTCTTCTGCTCGCCCGACGAGTGACCGCAGACCGCGCTTCGCACGCGCGTCTCGGTGCGTCGCTACCATGCGACGCTCGGCGTGTTCGCGCCAACACCGCGAGCTCTGTGAGAATTTGTTCTCGTTCGCGCACAGAGCGCGCGCACGAGCCCGCACATCGACCGCATTCGCGACGGTGGACGAAGCGTTGCGGGACTTCGTCAATCACGAAAAGAGCGGCGTCCCGCGAAACGCTGGGACGGATACGACGGACGGATTCGATCTCGGACGCATGCATAGATTGTTGCGAGACTTTGACGATCCACACAGGGCGTATAACACGATACACGTGTCGGGAACGAAGGGGAAAGGAACGACGGTTTCCGTGCTCGCGAGCGTCCTGCGCGCCGCTGGATTACGAATCGGCACGTATAAGAGCCCTCACGTGTATACCGTGGCGGAAAGGATTCGGAGTAGCGAAAGTGATGCGTCTGCACAAGTTCTCGACGTACTGCGCGATTTAGAGCGAGAGATAAAGTCTGCACAACAGCGTGAGGGCGGTCAGTTGTCGTACTTTGAAGTCCTCACGGCGCTCGCCTTTGCATACTTTAAAAAGGCAAACGTCGATTTAGCGCTCGTGGAAGTCGGTCTCGGGGGAAGTCGAGACGCCACAAACGTACTCGCGGCAGAAAATCTAGAAGCAGCGGTGATCACACACATAGGTGAGGAACACCTCGAAGCGCTCGGCGGTTCGATTGAGACAATCGTAGACGCAAAAGCTGGCATCGCGCATAAAGGTCGTCCGGTGTTTTGTGCCCCAAACGTGGACGAACGAATAACAACAATGTTGAAAACTGCGCTCCGCGCGCGTGGGGCGAACGTTATCGATAACGTATGCGTAGACACGCGTCTCGTGCGGTATCACGTGGAAGACTCGATCGCTTCGCAGGACGTCGACATCGACATCAAAGTGGATGGTAAAATAGCGTCCACCCTTTCGAACGTTCGAATTCCTCTCGCTGGGCCGCACCAGCGCGAGAACATAAGTCTTGCGCTTCGTGTTCTGTGGTGGCTTCGCGCTCAAAACAAAATCGACGCATCTCTGGAAGATATTCGAAGAGGCTTGGAAACGACGCGCAGTCCGGGGAACTTTGAAGTATTTGAGACGAGTGGAGGGCCCACGATGATTGCTGATGGCGCGCACACCAAAGGTTCCGCTCGAGTTCTCGTGAACACGATTCGTGAGGTTTATCCCGACCGAAAACTTTTGTTCGTCGTAGCGATGGCGGACGACAAGGATCACGGAGGATTTATTGAAGAGCTGTACAGGGCGGATCCCGTCGGTGTGGTGTGCACTCAAATGCAAGTCGCCGGCGCATCGTCTCGAACGACGCCCGCGAAGACGCTCGCGAAGGCTTATATCGGCCCAGCGCATGGTCCGACTCCCACCTCAGAAGATGATTTCGAGAAGGCCTTGAAAGGAGCGCTCTCGCGCGGCGACGACGAGATTGTCGTGGTCGTGACGGGATCACTTTACACGTTCAAAGCGCTTAGCAAGGCGTTACTGTAGAGACACCGTAGACGTAGACTAGCGTAGATTAAGTAGTTTAGTTACAGCCGCGTTAGACTAAATCTAGAACTCAGCGCTACCCGGGTAACGGGGGAAAGGAATGGCGTCACGAATGTTCTCCACACCTGTGACGTACTGAACGAGGCGTTCAAAACCGAGGCCGAAACCGGCGTGCGGCTGCGAACCGTATCGTCTCAAATCTAAGTACCACCAGTACGACTCCTTTTCCAAACCAACCTCTTCGATTCGGCGCTCCAAGACATCAAGGCGTTCTTCTCTTTGGCTACCACCCATCAACTCACCAACGCGGGGCACCAAGACGTCCATTGCGGCGACGGTTTTGTTGTCGTCGTTGAGACGCATGTAGAACGCCTTGATATCTTTCGGATAATCGCGCACGATCACGGGGCGATCTTTGAAGACTTCTTCTGAGATGTACCGCTCGTGCTCGCTCTGAAGATCCGATCCCCATTCGATTGGGAACTCAAACTTCTTCTTCGCGTTCAACACGTGCTCGACGGCTTCGGTGTACGTGATGCGCGCAAACTCTTGCGACGCGACGTTTCGAAGTCGCTCTCTCAGGTTGTCTTTGGAGATGTTCTTCTCGAAGAATTCAAGATCTTCGTCGCAGTGCTCGAGGACGTGGTTCAGGCAATACTTCAAGTACGCTTCTGCGCAATCCATGTCGTCGTTCAAATCCGCGAACGCGAGTTCGGGCTCTACCATCCAAAACTCAGCCAGGTGGCGCGACGTGTTGCTATTCTCCGCGCGGAACGTCGGACCGAAGGTGTAGATGTCGTTGACCGCGCAAGCCATGATTTCACCGTTCAATTGCCCAGACACGGTCAAATAAGACGGTTTGCCGAAGAAGTCTTGAGAATAGTCGATGGAACCATCCTTATTCTTCGGCAAGTCGGACGACGGGCGATTGTTCTTCAGCGCCTCGACGCTCGCCTTGAGATCTAAAAGCTTCGCCACGGCCTCATCAACTTGCTCTTTCGTCGCGTCTCCCGCTTTCTTCGCCTCCTTCAGGGCCTTCACCGCGTCACCCTGTGCCTTCACCATGGCTTCTTGCTCGTCCACGACCGAGGCCGGCGTCGTCCACTCGCCGGCGCCGAAGCCGTTCAACAGCGTCGTCACTTGAAACTGTTCCCCAGCGCCTTCGCAATCCGACGCGGTGATGATCGGCGTGTTGGCGTATAAAAACCCATGCTCTTGAAAGAACGTGTGCGTCGCGTACGCCAACTGATTGCGCACGCGAGCCACGGCGCCGATGGTGTTTGTGCGAGGTCGCAAGTGCGCGATGCTTCGAAGATATTCCAGCGTGTGTCGCTTCTTTTGCAGCGGATACGTCTCCGGATCCGCCGTTCCGATGACATCAATCTCCTCCACCGCCAATTCCGCCGCTTGCTTCCCTCCCGGACTCGCCACGAGTTTCCCCTTCACCCTGAGCGCCGCCCCCGTGGAGACGCCGCCCGCGTCGAGCGCGTCCCACGCCGCGCTTCCCTCGTTCACCACCGCTTGCATCCCCGAGATCGCGCTCCCATCGTTCAGGTCGATGAACGCCATTCCCTTCTGCGTCCGCACCGATCGCGCCCACCCTCGCAGTTCCAACGCCTCGCCCACGCGCGACGCCCCCCCGTCGTTTCCCTTCACGCGCGCGATGCGCTCGGGTCGTCCGTACGTCGCCCGCGTCGCCACCGCGCGCGCGCTCCGCGCGTGTTTGATCGCTCCCGGCGTCGCTCTCGCCCGCATCGCGAGCGCACCGAGTCGCGCGCCGAGTCGCGCGCCGCGCACCGCGTCCACGGACGCGCGCGACATCATCGCGCCGTCGCCCGCGGGGACGTCCAGTGACGTCGCGCGCCCGTAATTCGTCGTCGGCAAAGGCGCGGTCGGTCGCCGAGACCATAAAATCGCGTTCGACGGCCACTTGCGAACCATTGAGTTGATCGTTTTTTTCTCGTGTGGACGACTTTTTCGCTCGACGCGCGTCGTCCGTCGGGCGTCGCGGTCGACGCGCGCGACGGGACGGGAGACGGCGTCGGGGGCGTGACGCGCATGCGGGACGAGATCGCGCTCGTCGAGCGCGCGCGCGTGGTCGTGGCGGACGACGGCGCGCGCGCGCGGCGAGACGCGGTCGCGCGGGCGACGACGCGACGGTTGATTTTGACGTTCGAGACGACGGCGACGGCGGCGGCGGCGGGGAGCGCGGCCGAGGGTGGGACGGTGATCGAGTACGACGACGTGGCGGCGTGCGAACGAGCGCAGGAGTCGCGGTCGACGCTGGGTGGGTTGTTCAGGAGGCGCGAGCGCGGGGTGGCGCTGGTTTTGACGAGCGGGAGACGGGTGACGATCGGCGCGCGAGGGGCGAGCGCGGAGGAGGTGTGCGGGAAAATCGAGAACGCGATCGTAAAGTATAAGAGACAGAAAGCGACGGCGGCGGTGGAGACGACGCGGGAGGATGCGAGGCGGCGGGCGAGCGGCGCGTCGGCGGCGACGGCGGGCGTCGGCGGCGCGGTGAATCGACAGCTCGAACGCGCGGAGGCGACGAATAAGACGATGGACGAGGCGTTTACCGATCTCAGAGCGCTCATGGCGAAGGCTGGAGAGATGGTGACGCTCGCCGAGCGGCTCGCGGAGTCGATGGACGGGAAAGGGGAAAGTTCAGAGCTTCAGCGTCTCGTGCTCAGTCTCGGGATTACGAGTCCGGTGACGCGCGCGAACGCGGGGGCAGAGTTTCATCGAGAATTAGGTAAACAATTAGCGGATTGGATAACGCCCGTGGTGCAAAAATCGAACGGCATCATTACCGTCACCGATGCGTTCTGTTTGTTCAATCGCGCGCGAGGCACGGAGTTAGTTTCCCCGCAAGACATGCTTCGCGCGAGCGAATCGTGGGAGTCGCTCGGGGTCGATTTGCACTTGCGTAAATTTGAAAGCGGAGTGATGGTGATTCATACCGTAGAACGCACAGACGAGGAAGCGTGCGCGCGATTGCTCGCGCGATTGCCGTCTTACGAGCATTCAATCGATTCGTACGAGGCGGCGCAAATATTAGCGACGACGCCCGAAATAGCGCTCGAGTACCTCTACATGGCAGAAAGCCGAGGCGTTTTGTGTCGAGACGACGGACCTGCGCAGATGAGATTTTATGCAAACATGTTCGAGGCTAGATTGACGTAGATTTTTATTGAACAACTCACAAATTAGCCACGGGTGATTGATGATGCTACACAATTTTCAAGCGCGCGCGCTTAAATGTCATTAATGTCGTCGAAATCGAAGAAGTCATCGTTCTCGTCGCGCTCTTCTTCGAACGTATCCGTATCGTTCACGCGGAAAGTGTCCGGGAGTTCCCCGTACGCCTTCAACGAGCGCGCCTCGTCGGCCAAGTACTTCAAGATGACGTCCGCCTTTTCGTCTTGAAAGTCCCGCAAGCCCAACAGGATGATGTCCCCGGTGTTCACCCAAACCTTTTTCCGCATTTTACCGCGAATGTGACACAAACGCTTCACCCCATCGATGCACTGCGCCTCTAAGCGCCCGTTCCCGAGCATGCGCAACACTTGCGCGTACTCTTGACCGTCCTCTTTGAAGATGAGTTCGCGCTTCTCGTCTTCGCCGCCCCCTTTCCCGCGACGACGGTTCTTCCCTCCCTTTCCCTTGGAGTTACTCTTCGGCATCGTGCGTTTACGACGCTCGCGTGTCTAAAACTTTACGCAGTCCCTCGATCGAGGACGAGTCGCGGATGAATGCGATTTCGGCGTCGTTCAAACTGAAGACCCTAGAACTTTCTTCGCGCGTCCGTCGCGCGCGTCCGTGCGCGCGAGGCGTGCGGTGAATCGATCGAACGCGCGTGCGTGACGTTTACGTGCGTGGAGCGCGCGCAAAGATCGGCCGAGTCCGGGTCGTCGACGGCGGGGCGTCGAAAAGAGACGGATGGGCGCGGGCCGAGCTCGACGTCGTTCGAGCGAACGCGCGGCGAAATCGAACCCGACCCCGTGGGCCAGGGTTGATGCGAGCGTTCGTGACTCAAGGAGTGGGGACTCGATCGGCGCGCGCGCGCGCGTCGAGAGGAAGTCGGTCGCTCGGGCGCTCTACAATCGGCGACGACGCTATGAACTATAAATACTTCAGCCCGACGATCTTCGCTCGACGCTGGAGGGTGTGCTGGGTGACGACGGCGATGAGACTGGTGAAGGCGAGCGCGCGCACGGAGGGAATTTTTGAAAGAAACGGCGCCACGACGGCGAGCGGGGCGGTCAAGATGAGCGTCATCCCGTCCGTGCGAACGCTCGTGGCGAGGTAGTGCACCAAATTGATGCTATTCACCGAAGCGAGGAGCAGACTCAACGCGTTGAGCGTCATCCACGGCAACTTGGAGGCGGTCGCGGCGAGAACGTGAACTCGGTTCGGGCCGGCGAGGATGGCGGCGACGGCGTCCCAGCACATCTTACCCACGATCATCGCGAGCGGTGGAGCGTATCGTTGGCTGTCTTCCAGTATAGGAAATATCACCGAGTCTTGGTGAAGAAGAAGCAGAATGGGCGCGAGGACGAAGACCGAAAACGCGGAGCCATCGGCCAACTCATCGCTCAGCACCACGCACGCGAGAAAGGACGTGAGCGTGGCGATGTTCCCGATGATTGGCATCCAAGCGATCGCCTTTGCCTTGAGTTCTCTGTGCTCGTTTCTGCTCGCGACACCGCGGAAATATTCCGGACGACTGCGACCAGTGGCGGGAAGGAACGGTGAAGTACCGCCTTGACGTCGTCGATGTTGCACGCTCTCCAGGCTCGTTTTGATTCTCAACTTCAGAGCAAACGCGATTTGCAGCGAAGTCCCGGCGAAAACGCCGACGACACCGAATTTTCCTTCCATTCTCGCCTGATGGTCGTCCACAGTCTCGTCTGAGCCACCCATTTGTGTGACGTACGCCAAGCCGAGAACGGAGACGAACGATAAATACACGTAAGGCAACCAGCGCGAAGACTTCGGCGAAGGGCTGTACGTGAAAGACAAGAACACTCCCACCAGCGCACACGCGACAAATAGTAGTGCCGTCAGCGCCACTTGCTGGACGAAGAATTCCAGCGCCATATATAAACCAACGCTCCCACCGCACACGGCGCTTAAGGCGATTCGAATCGTTGACGTTGATTTTGTCTGTTGTCGTGGAGACGAGACGGCGAATATCGCGGTGAGCGCGGCTAACATCAGCAACCAGCTCGGCCATCCATGATGCGCGTTCTCGCGCACGCCGTACATTCTCGCTTCGTCTTCTTCAGAGTCGGGAACGTGTTCGGCGTCATACCACATGCCCACCTCGCCCTTCCAAGGCATCGGCGGTCGGAAGGTGATGAGAAAGACGCCACAGAAACTCAAGAGCATCATCAATCGTTTGCTAAACATGTCATCACCGTAACTTTGTCGCGTTACCACGGACGCCAAGCTCGCCCCCGTGATCAGGAGGAGTCCACCGAAGAGCGTCGCGTCCGTCGGTCGGTGACCCGAGAGTTCAAATATAACGTCAAACATCGCAAACCGAGCGAATACCAAAGAGAACACCAAAGCGACGCAATAACCAACGCTCGCGCCCGGAGATAATTGAGTCATTCGCCGTGACATCGCGTGCGGAGCGGTGATGGCGAGCACGACCACCAAGACGCTGAACATTTCCTTCAAACCGCGAACAAAGAGCATGGAGAGCTTTGCGCCGCACACGCTCTGCATCACCCAGCCAAATTCGCGACTGATTCTCCCGCTGATGACGAGGCCTCGACTCGCCAAGAAGCCGCTGATGGAAGTGACGATGACCAAATATGGTGGATAAATCAAAGAATCGTCGTCATGCGTCGCTTGACTCAGGATTTGTTCAATCGTTGCGAGCGCCGAGACGTAACAGACGACGAGGACGCCAACCGTCGGCGCGCGCGCGCTTTTCGTATTCAACACCGCTGGCAAAGCCAAAGCCGCCACGGCGAGGAGTAATATGGCGACACACAATTGTTTGACGTCGAAAGCTCCCACGCGCACATCGAGTGACCAGAAATTCTTCGAAAGAAACCACGAAAAGCATCCGACGCAACTCGCGGCAAACACGCCGTAATCCTTCGGCTCTCGGTCCTCGTAATAATATTTGACGAATGACGATGATCCGGCGATGGGGATCGGAATCATCCACAGAGGTGCACCCAAAGCACAAATTGCGGTCGACGTAGACAGAGCCAACGTCGCCTTCACCGCACCCGTCGGGACGCCGTCGCCGACGGCGTTTGCGTAGCACGCGGCGAAAACTGCCAGCGCGCTGTGGACGGAAACCGTCACCATGATGTAATTCAAAGGAGCCATGATTTCGATGTACTCGGCAAATTCACTAAATATTATTCCACCTTCAACGCTCACCGCAAATCCAGTGAGTGCGAAGAGGAGCACGGCGGTTTCCATCCTTTTCGACGCCACGTCGACGCCGCGCGCGCGCCACCACAACGACTTCTCCGTGCCGGCGGCTATTAAATACAACACCGGGACCGTCACCAACGCCCCACACGCGAAGACGTGATCGAGGGACTTGAACAGTGTGTCGAGGTTCGTCCATAAATACAACGCGACGGGTAAGCCGAGCGTGGCCACGGTGGCGTACTCGGCGTCGCTCTCGGTCAACGCCGAGCGCTTGTCCGACGGAGGCCCGTTCGTCTTCGTCACCGCCGCGCACGCGCTCGCGCACGGAAACAAAAACATCCGATGCGTGATCAACGACACGACCGAGCCGTAAAACGCCGCTCTCTCAGCTCCCGCGCTCGCGCTCGCGAACGCCCACGTCAGAATCGTCGTCGTCGTCGGCGGACACAGCGCGAAAATCAAACGCTCGCACGTCGCCGCCGCGCCCGCGTGCGACTCGTGTATCCACCGAAATTGCAGCGTGCACCACGAGCAAAATAAAAACAAATTCACCCCATTCACCGCGAGCAGCGCGCACGACGTCCCGACCGTCGCGCTCGTCCGCCAGCTCCCTCTCGTCAGCAGCGTCCCGAGCGCCGCCGTCGCCGTCGTCCAAATCGCGCCCAGCGCCCCCTCTCCGTTCCCCATCGCGTCCATCCCGCGCGCCGCGCTCGCCCCGATCGCGACCACGGTCACCATCGTCTCCCCCCCGCTGCCGAGCGTGACGCACAGCGCCGGCGCGAGCGCCGTCAGCGCGCGCGTCGAGTGTCCCCAACGACATCCCGCGCGTCGTCGCGTCGCCTCCTCGCGCGCCCCCGTCGCGCGCTCGCGCCCGCGTCCGCGCGCGCGCATCCCGGACGCGCGCGCGCGTCGTTTCCTCGCCCGATTCGCGCGCGTCGTCACCGCATCGCCGCCGCGCGTCGCTCGATGGCGTCGTTCGTCGTCCGTCCGACCGCCCGCGCGCCCGCGCCGCCCGCGCTCGCGCCTTCCGTTCGACGAGACCGTCCGATTGAGACCGTCCTCGCGCGCGCGCCCTCGCGCGCGCGCCCTCCGCGCGCGCGCCGCGCCGCGCGGACCCCGAACGCGCGCGGACGCGACGCGTCGCGACACAACGCGACGACGCGAAGCACGACGCGATGGCGACGCCGCGCGCGATGACGATGACGCGCTCGCGCGCGCTCGTCGCGACGCGCGTGACGACGCGAAGAGGGACGGCGACGACGCGACGCGCGCGCGCGACGCGCCCGAAGATCGAAAGCCTCGGTGGGTTCGGGCCGAACATCGACGCGAAGGAGATTCAACGACGCATGGCGGAGAAGCAGCGAAAGATCGACGAGAACAAGCGCAAGGCGCGGGGCGCGAAGGAGGCGTCGACCGCGTTCGGGGCGCGAAGGGAGTTTCAGAGGACGATCTCGAGCGCGAGACCGTCGCGCGCGGGACGGACGATGCCGGGGGGCGGCGTCGCCGCGGGGACGACGTCGAGCAAGACGAAGACGACGAGCGGGAAGGGCGGGAAGGGCGGGAAGGAGGAGGCGCCGAAGAAGAAACTGTTCGGATTGTTTTGAGCGACGACGACGGGCGCGAGTTTGTAACGAACGAGTCATTCTAATCGCTCGCGAGTCGACGCGACGACGCGAATGCGCGCGCGCGTCGACGCCACAATTCGACGACGTCTCGACGCGACGTCTCGACGCGATCGCGCGATCGCGATCGGTCGACGGCGAGAACGCGACGACGGCGCGATCGCCGACGCGCGATCGGGCGTGAGTCGTCGCGACGGGCGCGCGGGGCGACGACGACCGACAACACGTGGCGCGATCGACGGTCGACGACGACGCGATGAGCGCGCAGGCGACGCGAGATCAGCTGCGGACGGCGTTCGCGGAGTTAGAGTGCGTCGCGCGATGCGATGGGATGGGATTCGAGCGACGCGAGCGACGCGACGAGACGGAATACGCGCGAGGGACGGGACTGACGGAGCGAGCTCGCGACGCGTCGGCGCAGGGACGGATTCAAGCGTAAGGACGTTCTCGAGAGCCGCGAGACGTCGGTGTCGAGCGGACACTTGAAAAAGTTGACCAATAAAATGGCGGAGAGTAAAAAGCTGATCAAGGAGTTTGAGAGACGGGCGCTGAGCGAAGGGGCCATGGACGCGAACGCGTTGGCGGCGGCGAAGAAGGAATACGTGTCGAGGTTGAACAAGTTTGTGCAGATGAAGAAGGAGGCGCAGATTGCGATCGCGGAGAAACAAGAAGAGAGGAAGAGCGAGGTTGGTAGTCAGGGCGGGGAAGCGAGCACGTCGGGAGGGGTGACGACGTCGACGACGGCTACGTCGACGGCGTTTACGTTGCCGGCGTTCCGGCCAAAGCCAAAGGGGGAGATTGTAGAGGATGAGCAGTTGCAACTCATGGAGGCTGGGGATTTGATTGATCACGGTAGGAACGTCATGGACCAAACGGATAAGAGCATCATGCGAAGCGAAGCGGTGGTTGAGGAGACGATTCAAATAGGGACGCAAACCGCCGAGGCGTTGCGCGGGCAGACAAAACAACTGGAGAAAATCGTAGATGATCTCGATGAAATCCACTTTTCGTTGAAAAAGTCGTTTGGCGTGCTGAAGGACATCACCCGTGGGTTAGCGACGGATAAGTGCATCATGCTCTTGCTCTTTTTGGTCGTCGTCGGCGTAGTTGTGGTCATCATTACGAGGTTCGTGAAGTAGCGCGTATCTAAATAAAAGAAGTTTCGCATCTTAAACATCGCGCGTCTACTTCATCGTCATCAGTTTAATTGCTGAAATTAAAAATTGGATATTCTTTCGCTCGGTAGCGTCGTCGTCGTCGTCGTCGTCATCTCGCAATCATCCCAGACCGCGGTTGTCATCCTTCGTCGTCGCCAGCGTCGTTTTTCCGAGCTCCATCGTTGTACAGTACAGTATGCTAGAACATTCGTTTAGTTTTCGCGCATCGAATCAGGTTCAAAGTCGGCATCATCGTCGTCATCCTCTTCTGGCGCATCCGCAGCATCGACGAGCGCTCGAGACCATCTCGCGAGATTTTCGCCGCGGTGGTCGTCGTCGCTATCGGTGCTCGCTTCGTCTTCATCGTCTTCATCCGTATCTTCTTCTTCCTCGTCATCTTCTTCGTCAAATCCCCAAGCGTCGTGTTCATCGCGCATGGGAGGGGTGCCGAGATGCACTCCACCATCACCAGCTTCGAAGACGCGCACGTGATTGTCTATACCGCAGCACACGATGGTCGGCAAGTGCGGGTGCGGCAAAACGGTGTTCACCACCTGACTGTCTGCTTGCATTTTGCACACGAGCTCGCACGTATCTTTGTGCCAGACGTATACGTTGCCATCGTCACCACCCGTCGTGACGTACTCATCGTCGCACATAAAAGCGACACCCTTTAAGAAGGTTTTCACATTTCTGCGTCCGACGTACCTCTTCGCCGCCTGATGCGTGATCGGCATTTCCCACGGCACGGAGAACGACTTAAAAATACGTTCCTCAGAATTGATATTCGCCGCCGCTCGGCGAGTGTCCAACAGGTACACGTCGTCGCCTTTGCAGTTAATCGCGAGTTCGCCCTTGGACGAGTAAGCCAGGCCAGATATACCCTCAAAGCCCGGGCTTCGCACGCCTCGACCGAGCTCGAGCGGACTGAGCATCATGACGCACGGAATGTCGTGATTCATCGAAGGCCGAGGCGATCTCAGAAACATCGGTTGACCCGTGGGCGACGTGCTCGGACTCGGTGCCGCTGGACATTCGCGCGCCGCTTCTCGCCGGTTACTCTTGACGTGTCTGAGATCAAACACGCGCACGTGAGGATCGTCCGAGCACGCGGCGAACGTCGTAGGCGCCGTCGGGTCGAACACGATTTCCGACGTCGGCCCGCACGCGCTCAAATCGACGACGATTTCGTGTGAGTTTCCTTCGAAACCACCGTGACTTTGCCTCAAGTCGAACAAACGAACGCGACCGTCTTGATGGCACGACAAAAACGTATTCGGTTCGTTCGGCACGAACGTCATGCCGAACCCCATCCCCGCGCCTCGACCGTGCCAGAGCGAGCGACTGCACTCGGAATTCGGTTGATTCGCCCCGCGCAGGCGATAACCGTAATGCGCGGGCGCGGGCCCTCGAAACCCACGCTCTAAATCCACCAACCGCACGTCTCCATCCGCGGACGTCGTGACGCAGTACGCGCTGTTCGATTGCGGCACGAATTCGCTCGCGAAGACGTTGTGCGTGTGCCCCGTGAACGCCGACCCCTTCAGCGGCATCTTCGCCCCGCACCCCCACACGCACACCGTCATATCATCGCTCCCAGAGATCAACAGCGACGCATCGTCGTTCCAACTCACGCAATTCACGCACCCACCGTGCTTCTCCAGCGTCTCCCTCAGCCTCAATTCCTCCACGAAGCGCTTATTCGAGCACCGCAGCGCCGTCGCCCCCGTCTTCGCGCTCGCCGCGCCTCCCCGTCGCTCCCCGATCTGCCGCTCTCTGCACCACTGCCGTCGCTGCGCGTCGGCGAATATATTTCGACTCCGTCGCGCGAATCCTCCCGCGCCGTCCTCGTCCATCCGCGTCGTTCGCGTCGTCGTCGCCGCCCCGTCGTCGCGCGCCGCCTCCGCGCCTCGTCCCGCGCCGTCTTCGTCCTCGTCCCGCGCCGTCTTCGTCCGCGCTCTGGCGCGCGCGCTTCTCGCGCCGTCGTCCATCGACGTTCGCCTCGTCGCCTCGTCCCGTCGTCCCGTCGTCCCGTCGTCGCGCGTCGTCGCGCGTCCGTCCGTCCGTCCGTCCGTCCGTCCGTCAACCACCGCGTCCGTCGCCCCGTCGGTCCTTCGTCGGTCGCCTCGCGTCGCGCCTCGCGTCGCGGCCGACGGTCCGCGTCAGCGCGCGCGTCGCGATCGCCCGGCCGACGCGCGCCGCCGACTGCCGCGCGTCGCGCGCGTCCGCGTCCGCGTCGCGCGCGCTGACGCGGCCCGTCGGCCGGCGACCGCGCTGGACGTCGCCACACGAGGGTGTTTTTCGTCCGGGATCGCCATACGAGGGTATTTTTCGTCCGGGATCGCCACACGAGGGTGTTTTTCGTCCGTCCGGGATCGCCATACGAGGGTTGTTTTTCGTCGAGTCGGCGCGGGACGATTGGGCGACGAGGATTGGGCTCGCGACGCGCGACGACGGGAGAGGACGGCGCGGTGCGCGCGGGACGCGAGGTGCGCGAGGTGCGCGAGGTGCGCGGTGCGGCGCGCGATGGTGCACCGGTGGTGCGAGACGTGCGGGAAACGGGTCGCGGCGGAGACGAACGAGGCGAACGGGTTCACGTGCTGCACGACGTGCGGGAAGATTTTAGACGAGCGCGCGGCGTTCAGCGCGGACGCGACGTTCGTGAAGAACGCGCAGGGAGCGTCCGTGCCGGATGGACACTACGTGCCGGAGAGCGGGGTGGCGCACGGGGTGATACGGGCGACGCGAGGCGGAAGACTGTACGGCGTGCAGTTGGACTCGCACGAGCGCACGCTGTATCGAGGGAAGCTGGAGATTAAACAGTTGGCGGATCGGTTGGGGATACGACCGAGGGAGGACGTCGTGGACGCGGCGCATCGGCTGTATAAGCTCGCGGTGCAGAGAAATTTTACGCGAGGGCGAAGGATTTCGCAAGTGGCGGGGGCGTGCATGTACATCATCTGTCGACAGGAATCGAGACCGTACATGTTGATTGATTTCGCGGATATTTTACAGACGAACGTGTACGTTTTGGGGGGCGTGTTCTTACAGTTGTGTCGGTTGTTGCGACTGGAGCAGCATCCGCTCATGCAAAAGCCGATCGATCCGAGTCTGTTCATTCATCGATTCGCGGACAAGTTGAACTTGGGACGACGGATGCACACCGTGGCGAACACGGCGCTGCGGCTCGTGGCGTCCATGAAGCGGGATTGGATGCAGACTGGTCGTCGTCCGAATGGAATTTGTGGTGCCGCGTTGTGGGTCGCCGCTCAAATTCATGGATTCAGTCCGAGCAAGCGCGATGTCGTGGCTGTGGTGCACGTCGGCGAATCGACGCTGAAGAAGCGTCTGAGCGAATTCGAAAACACGCCGAGCGCGGCGCTGTCGATCGAGGAGTTTGACACGCAAGCTCGCACGTTTGAGGCTGAAGAAGAAGCGAATAAAAACACAAAATCGCTAGCGTCGAGCCCAATGTCGGTGCTGAGCTGTGTGCACAAAGACAACGAAAACATTCCGCACTTTGCGCACGGAATGTGTCGCGCGTGTTACGTGGATTACGTTAGAATTTCGGGGGGTTCGGTGGGAGGCGCCGATCCGCCCGCGTTCATGCGCGCAGAAGCGAAGCGGAAAATCGATGCAAAACAAAAGCTTTTGTTGCCCGCGCTGTCGTCGGGCGAATTGGGAGACGAAGACGCGTTGACGCAAGAATTTAACTCGGCGCTCGAGCAAGACTTGAGCGCGCTGCTCGCGTCGCCTACGCCGTTGAATTCAGTTCAGCCCTTGGCCTTACCTTGCTCGTCGAAACGCGCGACTTCGGCGAGGAATATGACGAAAAAGGGGCAAAAGCAGCAACAGCAACATCACGTTCAAACTAGTCGCCGCGAGCCGGTCGACGCTGATTTCTTGAGACGCGCCGAGGACGCCCTGCGCCTGCTCGTCGGATCTCGATGGGCCGAACTCGTTTGCTTACCGTTTACAAGCGATCTCTCCAAGGCGCGACTGTCGAAGATGCATATGTGTGAGCTCCATCCAAACTACGAAACCTTTGTGAACAACGAAGGTGAACGCATCGCGCAAGTGGACGCGCTGGTCTTACACTTTTTAATAGCCGCGAAGTGTTTCGACGATTCAGCTCTGGCGCAGTTGGCAAAGCATTCGCCGCACGACGTCGAGGCTTTCCAAACGACGCCGTTCGATCCATCGCAAACGTCATCGAAGGCCGCGCTTGCGGTCGTTGAAAGCGACGGTCTCGTCGCCAAGGAGGATAACGAAGTCATCGATACGCTCTCGGACGTTGACGACGATGAAATCGATTCGTACATTCACAACGAAAACGAAGTCAACCTTCGTCGTTTGGTTTGGTCTGAGATGAACAAGGAGTACTTGGAATTCCAAGCCTTGAAAGAGCAAGCCGCCAGCCGCACGAGCGCGCCGACGAAAAAGAAGCATAGAAAAGCCCCCGACACGCTGCCCGCGGAGACTCCCGCGGAAGCTGCGCGTCAAGTCTTAGCTAAAAAGAAGGGCAGCTCGAAAATCAACTACGAAGCGTTGGAAAATCTCTTCAAAGTTTCTGATGGTTCGCAGCCGCCTCCGAACTCAAAAGCGACGTCTGACGTCGAAAATGACGCTTCTCCGACAAAGTCTCCTCGCACGAGACGCGCGCGTCCCGCAGGCTTACCCTCGAGCGCTCCGATGTCGACGAAATCAACCGCCAAGCGTCGCGGCTCGAGCGTCTCGACGCACGCGCCGTCGTCCGCGCGTCCGAGCGGTCTCGCGAAGAAGCCATCGGCGAAGAAAAAGTGAAGCACGAGATGATCGTTCATTACCATTCCTGCACGTCGCCTCGCTCATTGTTGTTTGTATTCATCATGTACTGTACATTACATTAATTATTCGCCCACCGCCAGCCGCCAGCCGCGCCAACCGCGCCGGCGCGCTGCATTTCGCATTTCGCATTCCGCATTTCGCGTTCGTTTCATTGACGCGCGCTCAACATCGCCGTCTCATCGCCCCGAGCACCATCACGTTCACGAACGACGACGCGTAACACATCGACGAACACCACACGCCGACGCGCGCGATGTCGTCCGCCAAGGTGCAGTTCATGATCACGAACGCCATGCGCGCGATTTTGGTTGATGATTTGGATTATCTCGACGCCGAAGTCGACGTGATGCGACCCGAGATCGCGGCACAGCTCATCGAAACGCGAACGAAACGACCGTTTGGCGATCGCCCGATGCCGGAGGCGTGGAAACGAGGAGGGAACATGCCGCAGAGACGAGGGGGAGGGGCGCTGTCGAATAATCTGGTAAAGCTGTTCCTCGCCGGCGTCTGTTGCCTGGGCGCGGCGGTGATGAGCGGGAGAGTGTCCGTGGGAACTCTTCTCGGTGGGGCGCCGCTGGGGAGGAAACCGTTGAAGAAACTTTCGAGCGAGATGAAGTCGACGAAGAAGCGGAAGAGTTCGTCGAAAAAGCGAAGAAAAAAAACGGCGGCGGCGTAACGCGCAACGCGACTCGGGAAGGAAGTTGTTATATTAAACGTAGCATATATCTAAATGTATCCTCGTCGATACGCCTGAATCGCGCCAACCATGATGAACACGCTACCTTCACTCCAAACGTACCAGATGGCGATGATGGACCATATGATGGCTCGGCGTATGAAAGGAAGCGCGTCTTGCATCGTCGGCATGGCGGTGATGGTGTCGCGATAAGACGCGAACAAAATGTCCCTAGCGAAAATGAACAGCATGAGTTGATCCCAACCCACGGTACCGATGACGGATCCCGCGAGAATACCGAGCACCTTGTATCTAAAAGCGTCGTCCGGCATCGATACGAGTTGGAGCTTCTTGTTCAACCATGGGATGACTTCGAACGCGCACACGAAGGCGCCGATGACCATAGACGCCATCGATCCCATGAGAGATTTGTTCTCCATCGCACCGAGCATGAACGGACGTCCTTTGTAGTTGACGAGCATGACACATACTCGCTGCACGGTGTCAACGAGGAACACGACGGTGTTCAGCAAGCACGGTTCAAAAGGCGGTCCCTGTTCCCAGAAGCTTCGCTGCGTTTCGTTCGCTGCTTTTTTAACCTCCTGACTCACCACAGCCACCTTTTCAGCAGTAGGGAAAGCAAGCTCTTCCCCAGTCACGGACTTAACAAGATGTACAGCGTAAACCATGGCGGCGAGGTGGATGACGAGTTGGCCAAAGAGGGACAAAAAGTTTGCCGGGTGGAAAATCGAGCGGAGAGGACGAACCTCGCTCAACGTGTGGACCGGTGTTGCGTACGAAAACGCAAGCCCGGCTACCGTGAGCGCGGTTCCAGCCGCCATCATTTGACTTTCGCTGTTGCGAACACCGTCCAAGTACAACACGGATAGAGAGTACGCGGAAATCAGGCAACTCAACATCAACACTTGCTGCATTTGAATGGCAGAGACGAGCGTGCATCGACCTTGACGGATGATATCAGCCGTGGCTTTAATGCTCGGGGCTCTGCTCGTGAAAGGTGCAGCCATGGAGGCGTCACCAAGCTTAACTTTCGGCACTTCCCCGTCCGTCTCTTCCAACTCTGCAAACACTTGCTGCAGCGACTGCCCAGTCCCAGCAACCTTTGATCTGGCAGCTTGTCTACGCTTTGCCTCTTGTACTAGTCGTTGCGTCGCCACTTTCATGGCGTTCAATTGAGCCCACTTTTCTCCAGCTTCTAAGCGAACCTTCAACTCCTCTTCGTACCATTGAGTTTGAAGTACTTGTAATTCTGCACGGTCTGCCGCCTGCGCGAGCTTTTCCTTTTCCTTGTCCGCCTTTATCTTTTCGGCTTGCTCCTTGACGCGGGCCATCTTTTCGGCGAAAGTTTCCGTCTTTGTGGCAATTGTAGCGGCACCTTCCTGCTTCTTCGTGTTTGCACTACCAAATCCGCTCAACAAGGCGACGCCGACGTGCGCTTGCTTGAGTGCGCCGACATCGTTTGCGCCATCGCCGCACATCAGGGTATGTTTTCCTTGCGTCTTCAAACGTTTTAGAACTCTCTCCTTGTCGTCAGGAGACATACGAGCGTAAATGCTAATTTGATCCAGGTTATCCCAAAGTGTACCGGAAGCCGTGAGAGCGACGTTCAGGCTTTTACCGGTGACGCACAAACTGTACTCTTTCGCAAGTTCGCGAATGGATGTTTCTTCGTATGGGAAAACTTTCATAGGCTTCATGTGCTCATCAACTCGAGCGCTCTGCCACTCCAATTTATCCAACTGGTCACGTGCTAATATCAACGCTCCATCGAGACCACCTCGAGCGATCCCAACTTCGTTACCGACGTGTAACGCCGTGAGCGTTGCGTCGCCTGTCGCCATCATCACATTATTAGAACTCGCCTGTAGTGCGTGAATGATCTCAGCAGAGTCAGCGCGGACCTTGCAAGCGAACGCAAAAAATCCATCAAACACGAGATCTGATTCCGCTTCATCCCGAGTCAAAGGTGTGGACTGGGAGCCAACTCGAGCGCTCTCTTCGGCGCTCAATTCCTTGTGCGCCAGAGCAATCACTCTCATACCTTGCTCGGCCAAGCCGCGGTACGCGGCATCATAACCTTGCGGAACGTTCTTCAACAGTGATTTGATCATCTCTGGAGAACCCTTCACCAAAGACCATCGACTAACGGTTGAATTACTCGAGACGTCTGCAATGACGCTCATTCGCTGCAATGCTGACGCAAAGTGATTGCGCACCAAAATCTTCACAGAAGTGTTCTCAGCGCCAGTCCACGATCGAGTAATCTTATCATCAAGTTTTGGCGTTCCTAAGTGAGTGGCGGGATCGTACTTCCATTTGATTCCCAAAAGAGCAGCCTTTTCGAGAGGGTCGCCAAACGTTTTTCCGTCGATTTCAAGCAGTGCGTGACAACCACCGATGACAATGGATACGTTCTTGTCCGCTTCTACGGGTTGTTTAAGCGGAGCGCCCTTGGTCAAATCACTTAGGACTCCCTCGGCAACGAGACGGTCGCTCGTGATGGTGCCAGTCTTGTCGAATAAGCAGCAGTCCACCTTACCGGCGACGGGAACGCGGAACGGCTCTGTGCAGTAAACGGAAGCTTTCACCAAAGCAATGAGAGCCGTGTTTACCGCCATCGCTGTTTGCATCGGAAGATCCGGAGGCACAACACTTGTGACGATCATAATGCATCGCAGGATGAGTTCATACTGACTCCGTTTCCCATCTGCAATGCCTTTGACGTAAACGTTGTAACTCGCCGCTAAAGCAAAGATGAGGAGAATGAAGAGTAAAACGAGCGTTTCCTTTGTGTCTCCAGTGACTTGCTCACTGCTAAATTCCATCATACGCATCAATTTACCTTGCGTAGACGCGAAACCCGTTTGAAGGACGTAGCACAAGCATCCGCCATCCGGCGTGGTCACTTGGAGCGCCGACGATTCGCTTTCTGTCTTTGAGGTGTGTTGCATCAACGTCGTGCCGCTGTAGAGAATGTGTACTTTGTGCAAGCCATTCATATCAAGTCTTTCATCCTTCGACACCTCCGGGTTGATGTGCTCTTTCATTTGCGGGACACTTTCGCCGGTCAAGCTCGCTTCGTTGACGACAGCTGATCCGGCAAGGAGCACGCAGTCGCAAGGAACCGGGACTTCTTCGCCTCCGTTACGCTTAATGGAAATGATATCGCCAGGGTACAGCTCTTCAGTTGAGTGATCTTCCCATACACCACCACGTCGCACAAGGATGCGCCCAGCTTTTTGACCCATACCCCGCAAAGTGGCGATGTTTCTCTGCCGCGAAAACGCCGTAGTGCCTTCAAAGATCAACAAGCTCAACGCGCTGAACAGGGCGTACTTCCAGTACTCATCCATGAGCCAAAGGAGTACGGTAAAGATTTGGAAAACAGTCACCGGACCCGTGAGTTGCTCTTTGTACAAGTTCCAAAACGTGGGAATGTTGACTTGGAGCGCGTTGTCGCCGTATCGTTCATGACTGTGGTGTACCTCTTCTCCGGAAAGACCTCTCGACTTGACGTAATGCGAAAGCGGTAAATCTTTTGGCGTCTCGATTTCGCGAAGTTCGCCTTGACCTTTGCCGCGAGCTTCGTCCCACTCAATCTCCACGTACTCGTACCGCTGGCGCTGAAACACGCACCAAAGCATTGTTCGTAAACTACCATCCGCGTCAAACACTCGTAAGCGCGACACCGGCACGATTTCCGGTTTCCCTTGATGCGCGTGCGGAGTAATGATAAAGTAAGACCCCTCGGTCACGCGGTTGATGGGTTTGTACTGCACGAAGCACCGAATACGAACGCTCCAATGTTGCGCGAAGAGCAACAACGCGTGCGCCGTCGCGATGGACGCGAACGCCAAAACCGTGGGAAAGTCCGGCAACCATCGCGCGGGCAGCGTCGGCGGTACTTCATACTTGACCTCTTCATCCACCGTGGCCCCAGCGTCGTCCTCGCTCGCTTCCGGCTCCCCCGCGTCCCACGCCCCGCTCGCGTCGTCCCCGCCGTCCCCGCTCGTCCACTCGTCTCGCACTCGCCCTTCGCCAACCCGCGTCTTCTCCACCCCGACCGCATCGAACACCGCGGGATCGTATCCAGCGTCGATGTGATGCGCCAGCGCCGCCCTGTACGGGTTTCCAGACGTTTCGTAGCACTTTTTCAGCGAGATCGCGTAGAGCACGAAGAACGGCAGATGAATCAATCCGACCGCGTTCGCGACGCGGTACCGCCGCGTTCGCGGTCGCGCGTCGTGCACGTGCGCGGGCACGCTCACGCGCAGGTTTCCATCGCGCGGCGCCATTCGTTGGCGCGCGAACGACGCGTCGATGTGACGCCTTCGCTGCTCCGCGACCTTTCGTCACAGCGCGACGGCGCCGCGCGCGAGACGACGCGCGATGGCGTCTCTCGCGATTCGAGACGCCGTGCGCGCGCACGGCGCGCGCGCGCGACTCGCGCGCGCGCTCGCGCGACGGCGCGCGGGCGCGACGACGGGCGCGCGCGGTGCGACGACGACGACAGCGACGGCGACGACGACGCGCGGTGCGCGCGATGGCGTGGACGCGCGACGGTGCCGAGGGATGAACGACGCGGCGAAGGCGGCGTTGGATGCGTCGGCGCGCGCGCGCGCGAGCGCGAGCGCGAGCGCGAGCGCGGGGCCGGTGGTGTACTGGTGCGACCGGGACAGGCGGTGCGCGAATAACGACGCGCTGGGACGAGCGATGGAATTGGCGAACGAAAGGCGCGTCCCGCTCGTCGTGGCGATGCACGTGGGGACAGATTTGAGCGGGAGCGGCATCGGAGGCGCGCGCAGGGCGGTGTTCGCGCTGAAGGGGTTGAAGGAATTGGATGAGGATTTGCGAGCGCGAGGAGTGTCGACGCGAACGACGACGGGAAGCGACGTCGCGGGAGGAATCGTGGAGACGTGCGAGACGCTGAATGCGAGTGCGGTCGTGTGTGACTTTTCGCCGTTGCGAGAGGGGCGTGCGGCGAGGGAAGCGGTGGCGCGTGTGGTGGAGGTTCCGGTGATTGAAGTGGACGCGCACAACGTCGTGCCGGCGTGGGTGACGAGCGATAAGCAAGAGTACGCGGCGAGAACGATTCGGCCGAAGATTCATCGAAATCTCGGGGATTTTCTCACCGCACCGCAAGCGTTAGATGATCTCATCGCCGCGCCGGACGCGTTGACGCCAAGTGAGACGGATTGGGACGCATTGATTGACACCGCGCGCGTCAAGGGCGCGCACGTCCCAGAGGTTGACTGGATCAAACCGGGTGAACGTGCCGCCTTAGCCGCGCTGCTCGATCCGAATGTCGACTCTTTCCTCCCACAGCGATTGACACTCTACGGGGAGCGAAACAAGCCGACGTCGCCGCGCGCCGTGTCTCGCCTCTCGCCGTACTTGAATCACGGCCAGCTGTCGCCACGTCGCGCCGCGTGGGAAGCTGCGCAACTTCGGGGAATCGTAGACGACGAGGCGATCGATAGCTACTTGGAAGAGCTCATCGTTCGAAGGGAATTATCAGACAACTATTGTCTCTTCAATCCGTATTACGACTCGTTGCAAGGAGCGAGTCAATGGGCGCAAGATTCACTGAGTTTGCACGCCCGCGACGTTCGCGAGTACGTGTACGATTACAAAACACTCGAGCGTGGCAACACGCACGACGAGCTTTGGAACGCGGCTCAGAAAGAATTATACCATCTCGGACGAATGCATGGGTTCATGAGAATGTACTGGGCGAAGAAGATTCTTGAGTGGACGCCGTCGCCGGAGGTGGCCCTGCAGACGGCGATTCAACTCAACGACGCTTACGCGTTAGACGGTCTCGATCCCAACGGCTACGTTGGTTGTATGTGGAGCATTGCCGGTGTGCACGATCAAGGATGGAAAGAGCGCGCGGTGTTCGGTAAAGTGCGGTATATGAATTACGCCGGTTGCAAGAGAAAGTTTCAAATCCAAGATTACGTAGCGGCGGTCGACGCTGAGATAAGCGGAATAGGTCGCAAATAGGACAGCAATCTTTGTTATTCTTAGAGATTTTAGGTAGAAACGTTACAATCACTAGCGACGTACTACTGACACACGACGTACATACTTACGGTGCGCCTTCGGCGGAGCAAAGGAAAGGATCTAAAGGCTTCCCAAGCGCATACACAATGAAACCAATGTCCTTCAACTTCTGGTGGTCCAAGATGAGGCGGCCGTCGAACACAAAGGCCGGCTTTTGCATGACGCCATAGATCGCTTCCCAGTCGTACGTCTTGAACTCGTCCCATTCCGTCATAATGCACACGGCGTGCGCACCAGTCAAAGACTCAGTGTGAGTCTTGCAGCACGTGATGGATTTCATCGCTTCCTCGCCCATGTCCAACGCGATTTGCGCCGCAGCAACCTTCGGGTCATAAATATTGAGCTTCGCACCGTCTTCGATGAGGCCGTGACCGACGTCGATAGCCGGAGACTCACGAGTATCACCCGTATCTTTCTTAAAAGCGTAACCGAGCATTGAAATCTTCTTGCCGCTGATCGTGTTGAACATGGCGGAAATCATGCGCTTGACGAAGCGGCTCTTTTGGTAGTCGTTCATGCCGACAACGCTGTGCCAGTACTCCGCCACTTCCGGCAAGCCGTGGCACTCACAAATGTATGCCAAGTTTAAGATATCCTTTTGGAAGCACGAGCCACCGAAACCGACCGAGGCGTTCAAAAATTTGGAGCCGATACGCGTGTCGGTGCCGATGGCGTGCGAAACTTGCTGGACATCCGCGCCGGTCGCTTCACAAAGCGCGCTCATGGCGTTGATGGAAGAAATGCGCTGCGCCAAGAATGCGTTCGCAGCGAGCTTTGAGAGCTCGGCAGACCACAAGTTAGCGGTCAGAATGTTCTCTTTCGGTACCCAGTTGGAGTACACGCCTACGAGCGCGTCCACCGCCGCTTGACCTTTGGCGTTTTCAATCTTACCCCCGATCAACACGCGATCGGGCGCATCCAAGTCTACAATGGCCGTACCTTCGGCCAAGAATTCTGGGTTGGACAAGATGTCGAATCGCACGCCGTCGTGCGGGCAGTTGCGCTGGAGCACCTTTTCAATGGCCTCCGCCGTTCGCACGGGCACCGTAGACTTCTCAACGATGATCTTATCACTCTCGGAGCACGCCGCGATGGTGCGCGCCGCCAACTCCCAGTACGTCAAATCCGCCGCCTTACCTTTTCCTAAACCAGTCTTCTTCGTCGGCGTGTTCACGGAGACGAAAATCATCTCGCAGTCTCGAATAGCCCCTTCGACATCCGTCGAAAAGAACAAGTTCTTCCCTCTGCACTCGAACACGATCTCATCCAACCCGGGCTCATAAATCGGCAGCTCGCTCGAGTTCCACGCGTCGATCCTCGGCTGCGAGATGTCCACCACCGTGACCGAGATCTGCGGGCACTTCTTCGCGATCATCGCCATCGTCGGCCCGCCCACGTATCCCGCGCCGATGCAACATACTGCGTCGTCCCCGAAACCGCGCGCGTCGTCAGTCCTTCGTCCTCGCGCGCCTCCATTCGCACCGTCGCGCGCTCTCCCATCTTTCGCGCCCGTCCCAACGCTCTCCCGTCGCCGTCGTCGCGTCTCCGGTCGTCGCCGCGTCTCGCGGATGGTTTCCGGACATCTTTCCGACGACCGTCGCGATCGCCCTCGTCGCGTCGTCTCGCGCGTCGCGTCGTCTCGCGTCGCGTCGCGTCGCGTCGCTCGCGTCGTTCTTCACGCACTCGTCGTGATCGGCCTCGTCATGCCGCGATCGCGTCGCGTCGCGTCGTCGCGCGCGCGCGTGTGCGGGGCGACCGGATCGCGCGCGCCTCCGAGGCGTCGATGTCGTGTGGGTAAACAGTCCGACGTCGCGGTCGGTCGTGTATTGGCACCGCGCGCGGGTGTGATTTCGAATTCGATTTCGAAATCGACCTCGCGCGTCGCCGGCGCCGACCGACGCGCGGCGCGCGACACCGACGCGCGCGATGGCGACGGCGACGACGACGACGACGGCGCGCGCGATGCCGTCGCGATGGCGCGCGCGCGCGACGACGCGAACGAACGCGAGGGCGAACGCGAGGGCGAGCGCGGCGGCGGACGAGCGGTACGCGATGCGCGGCGTGAGCGCGTCCAAGGAGGACGTGCACGCGGCGATAAAGAAGGTGGACAAGGGATTGTTCCCGAAGGCGTTCTGTAAGATCGTGGAGGACATCGCTGGGGACGAGGCGTACTGCACGTGCATGCACGCGGACGGCGCGGGGACGAAGACGAGCCTGGCGTACGCGTACTGGAGAGAGACGGGAGATTTGGGAGTGTGGCGAGGAATCGCGCAGGATTCGATCGTGATGAACACGGATGATTTGTTGTGCGTCGGGTGCGTGGATAACATATTCGTCTCGAGCACGATCGGGAGGAATAAGGCTTTGATTCCGGGGGAGGTGCTGAGCGCGCTCATCAACGGGACGGAGGAGGTTTTGGAGACTTTGCGCGAGTGTGGGGTCGGGGTGAAGTCCACGGGAGGTGAAACCGCGGATTTGGGTGATTTAGTGCGCACGGTGGTGGTGGACACCACGGTCACGGCGCGCATGCGAAGAGACGCGGTGGTGAGTAACGACAACATTCGCGCCGGAGACGTCGTCGTCGGTTTGGCGTCGTTCGGTCAAGCGACGTACGAGAGCGAGTACAACGGCGGAATGGGAAGCAACGGATTGACGTCTGCTCGACACGACGTGTTTGCGAAGAATTTGGCGGAAAAATATCCGGAAACGTTCGATCCGAACGTACCCGAATCGTTGGTGTACAGCGGCAAGTATCAGCTCACCGACGTCGAGCCGGAAACCGGCGTGACGGTTGGCAAGTTGGTGCTCAGTCCGACGCGAACGTACGCCCCCGTGGTGAAAGCCGTGCTCGATGCCATGGACGTGAGGGATATTCACGGCATGGTGCACTGCAGCGGCGGCGCGCAGTCCAAGGTTGGACACTTTCTCCTCGACGGCTTGCGCGTCGTCAAGGATAACATGTTCCCCATTCCCCCGCTCTTCCGCTTGATCCAGGAGTGCTCCAACACCGAATGGAGCGAGATGTACAAAGTGTTCAACTGCGGACATCGTCTCGAGTTTTACTGCTCCCCCGAACACGCGCAAAAGATTATCGATATTAGCCAGAGCTTTAACATCGACGCCCGCGTCGTCGGCAGAGTCGAAGCCAAGGATGGCAAGTCTGAAGTCGTGGTGAAGAGTGAATACGGTGAGTTTACGTATTAATACGTAATATAAAATCAAAAATCTAAACCACCCCTTGTTTCGTCGTCCCCGTCGGGCGATCCTGCTTGCCCTCGGCGATTTCCTTTGCCTTGCGCGCGTCGCGCCGCGCTCGCAACTCTTCGATGCTCACCCCTCGAAGCTCGCGCCTGTAAAACAACAACCAATTCGCCACCTGCGCTCGACGCGTCATGTTCGGCGTCAACCCTTCCATCTTAAACCCTTTCCATCCCAACGGCGTGAGCGTCGTCTTAATCCCTTGCTTGTGTTCCTCCGGCACCGACCGCGTCAACGCCGCGCACGCCACCTTCACCGGCGCGTCAATCTTCGGATCGTACTTCCTCGTCACCCCGATCACGTCCGGTGGTTCGGGATAACTTTTCGCCCAATTCGGAAACACCTCATCCGGCGTCCACACCTCGTTCGCCGTGAGCGTCTCCGCGTCCAGCTCCACGCGCGAGCGATAGCCCAGCGCGTTCCACACCAGCCGGTTCACCTCCTCATCCGCGAGCTCCGAGCGCACGATCGACAGCAGCACCTCGTTCGACAGCGGGTCCGCCCCATCGCGCGCGTCGTCCCACGGCTTCGCGCCCCACTCGTCCTCACCAGCGCGCGTCTCGACGCGTCTTCGTCCCGAGGGCGTTCGCACCGCGGCGGCGCGTCGCGGCGTCGCGCGTCGCGTCGTCGTCGCGTCGCGCGTCGCGCGTCGCAGCGTCGTCGCGGACGTCGTCGTCGAGCTCGCCATCGCGCGTCGTCGCTCGCGCGCGTCGTCGTCGAGCGGGCGCGTCGAGGTGTCCCGAGCCGTCCCGGCGCCGTCGCGACGCCGTCCGCACACGCGCGCGCGCGTCCGCGAGCGCACGTCGCGCGCTCGAGCGATGGAGTGGACGACGCGCGACGTCGCCGCGGACCCGCGCGCGACGCGCGCGCGCTGGACGCGCTCGGCGGCGGAAACATCGTCCGGGAGCGGTGCGGACGATGGATTCTTCGCGTCGTGGTCGACGCCCGTGTTCGTCGTCGCGGCGTGCGTCGCGGCGCTCGCCGTGGCGCGATTCGCCGATCGTCGGGTCGGCGCGGCCGTGCGCGCGCACTGTTTCGTCGCGTGGACGCTGGCGCTGATCATGGTGGGGATCGTGCCGACGGATGTGACGGCGACGCTGCGCGCGGGAGAGGCGCCGCGCGGGTTGGACGCGACGTGGGACGTCGCGTACTGGAGTACGTACGCGCTGACGTGGATCGTGCTGCCGCTGCACCAGTGTTACGTGGACGCGGCGGATTTTTCGTCCGTGGGACGATTGAAGAGAGCGGCGCGGGAGAACGCGATGTTTTTGGGAATCGCGGCGACGGCGATGTTCGTGGGCGCGGCGGCGCTGTTGGCGACCGAGTCGCTGTCTTTGGACGCGATGCGCGCGTATGGGATCGTGGTGGCGAACGTGTGGGGTATTTCGACCGGGGTTTTACTCATGGGGTTTGGTTTGGTGGACGTGCCGCGGGCGATTTGGCGGCGAGCGGCGTTTAATAATCGTCTCACGCGGTCGTACAAGCGCGTCGCCGGAGTGTCGCGGGCGCTCGGTAACGCTCACGCGCGCTTGGCACGGCAAGTTGTGGCGGTAACGACGACGAGTCGAGTGATGCCACGGCGACATAGTTTGCGTTGGGCGATGAGCGTCATCGAAAACGAGACGCCAGAGTTCTCAGAAATGCACCGAGGAAGCTTAGATGAAGCGTTGGACGCGACAGAGGAAGACGTGCTGGATTACGATTACGATGAGTTGAACGATTTAGTTGCGCTGCGTCGCGCGGTTCGCCGTTCGCTGAGGCAGTACGATCGCACTAAGGCGCAGTACGTGATAGCGGTGAAGGATGCGTTTGAAGCGGAAGCCGCCGAGCAATCGCGGGCATCGTCAACTCGACGATTGCATCGCCCGCCAAACTCGGTATCTCGTAGCGGCTCGCTCGGAAAGTGTATGGATGATGTGCAGTACACGTGGTCGATCGTCATCGTGCCCGTCCTCTTGAGAGTCATCGCCACTGGTTTGGCCTTTTTTTCGGTATCCATCATCATCGCAGAGAGCAGTATTTGGATCGGGAAACTGTGGGAAGAGGCGGATCAGATATCTCTTTTGAGCGTGATGCTGGAAAACGCTGAAGATTCGACATCGGGTTTGACCTCCATGCACGTCGTCGTGGCGTTTCCGCTCGCTTACATGTGCCTTTGCACGTTTCATTCCCTCCACAAGCTGGGCATGTTTTCGTTTTACACGCTCGTGCCTCGACACACGGATGCGTTTTCGCTCTTGGTGAACGCGAGTCTGGTATGCCGTTACTCAGCGCCGCTGAGTTTCAACTTTCTCATGCTTTTGCCCATTATTCGCGCGAGTGGCAAGATGACAACCTTCTCACGGAAGATGGCCAACAACGTCCCAGAGCTCGCGGGTGAGCTGAACATCATCGTGCCCACGTTTTTGGGCTTGTACTGCGTCGCCATCGCCCTCGGCTGGTTCGACCGCATCGCACGCGTACTCAACGTGGAGGGGTTTAAATTCGATAGCGACAAAGACGTGAATGAGAGCACGGAAACTGGAAAGTCAATCGTAGACAGGGAACGCGCCGAAGTCATGGACGGCGCCGAAATCGGAAGCTCGCACGAATCTTTCGTCTCTGAGACTGCGCCTCGCGAGCAAAGGCTTCCGCCAATTGCTTCGAATAGTAACGAGTGGAACGACGTCGAGCACGACGCTCGAGGAGGTCTGCTATCGACCTATCCCGATCCGGAATCCGCGAGCGCACGGTGGGAGACGCAAAAAGCCCGTCTCGCCCAAGCCACGCAAGCGAGCGCCGCAAGAGCCGTACCGCGCGGGTCGCCGCTCTCGCGAACTGGTCGAGACAAAGTGAGCGAACTCGACTTCATGTTCTCGAACCTCGGTCGCCGCAGCAGCGGCGGTGAATCGTTCTCGGATGAATGAATATATTGTTGCAACATCGCTCGCGCGCCTAGATAAAATTACACCCCTCTACGACAGCCTACTCCTCCGGCAACAGCGCCAGCGCGTGCCCATCGACGCACACCGTCCCACACTTCACTTTCCGCACCACCGTCTCGTACCGCGCCCTCGTTCCCGATCGTTTCACCAATTTCAACTCAATCTCCAGCTCCTCGTCCACGCGCACCGGTTCCCTGAATTTCAACTCTTGGCTCGCGTACACCGTCCCCGGCCTCGCGCGCGCCAGCAGCGCCCCGAACGCGCTCGCCGCCAGCATTCCGTGCACCGCGCGTCCTCGCAATCGATTCTCGCCGTCACCCACCGCGCCGTCGTCGAAGTGAATCGGATTCTCATCGCCCGTCAACCGCGCGAACGCCGCGCAATCGTCCGCCGTGAACGTCCTGCGCTCGCGCAGCGCGTCCGCGCGCGTCGACGACGTCGCGGACATCCCGCGCCGCGCCGCGGACGACCGCGCGAGCGCGCGCGCGACGATTCGCGCGCGCATCACCGTCGGTCGCGCGACACAGCGCCGCGCGCCGGCGTCTGCGGCGTCGCGCGATGTCCGCGTCGGTCGACGCGCGCGCGCGCGCGCCGACGACGCGGTGGACATCGCGCGCGACGACGCGCGCGGCGACGAACGGCGCGGCGCGCGCGCGGCGAAGGAGTCGCGAGGGAATCGCGCGGGCATTCAATTCCGGCGGCGGCTCGACGACGCGCCGCGGACGCGCGCTTCGCGTCGCTCGACGCGGTGCGGACGCGGACGACGCTATGATGGACGACGACGACGACGACGACGCGAGCGCGAGCGCGTCGGGACGCGCGGCCGAGGACGCGCGGTGGCTGGACGAGGACGAGGCGCGACGCGCGCGAGGGGCGACGGCGTCGGCGTCGACGCGACAACGGCGAGCGGCGCGAAGGGAACCGCGAGAGCGACGAAACGAGCGACGGGATCGAGGTGGAGCGCGACCGAACGTGCTGGTGCTGACGCAGCGGGATTACGAACGCGTGCTGCCCATCGCGGCGACGGGGGAGCAATACGGGTACTTTTGGGGGGATAACGATACCGCGTTTCAACGCGTGGGGTTGTCGCTGTTGACGACGGTGTTGACCGCGAATGCGGCGCCGGCGCTCGCCGTGCCCGCGAGCACGTTTTTTTTGTGGGCACCCGTGGCGTTAGCGGCGCGACGTAACTCAAAGGTGCGAAGCGCTAAATACGCGGGCCTGTGGCGCGCCAGAGTCATCTCAGTCGAGCCCGTGGAGACGCGCGGGACGTCGAGCGTAGATTGGATGTTTAACCTAGTCGTCGGAGATAGATCCGGGGCGCGAGTACCGCTGAAAGTTCCTTTAAAAGCGGAGTACGCGGATATCAACGTAGGCGACGACGTCGAGCTCATCGTGACATCAGACGACCCGTACTTTTACACGTTTCAAGCCGTTCGCGAGGCGTATTTTCCGTTCCTTAACGTCTGGGTGGGCGAGTATCCGTTCCTCGACCGTCGTGGGATGGTGAGCGTGAGCGATCGTTTAGCCGGGGAAGAGGAGGCGCGTCGCGCCAGGGCGAGAGGATAAACTGATAAAAGCGCCGCACTTACACTGCAATAGAACACTACTCACTTCTCGTCCAATTCGTCCATCATCTTCTCCAGCTCGCTCGCCGGCATTTCTTCCAAACGCTTTTGCATCACCGCGTTTTCGTACTGTTTAACCATCGTCGAAACGAAACGTCTGAGCGTCAGTCTTCGGTTCGCGTTTTCTTTCTCCTTCGCGTTTCGTCTCGCGCTCTCGCCTCGTTCGCTTCGCACGCACATCCTTCAACTGCTTCGCGTAAGTCATGTCCTTATTGAACACTCGCATGACGTACGACCCCACCCACGCGAGCGTCAATCCGAGCACGAACGTCAACTGCACCGCGTTGCCCGCCTTCGTCGAATCCATCCCCGCGAACGATTGCAACCCGTAGTACGCCGCGAATCCCGCGCCCGTGACCCCGGTCCCGATCAGCATCACGTCCGCGCGCGTGTACCCGAACGGCACGTCGCCTTCATCGTCCGCGGGCGTCGCGCGCGTGCGCGTGGTCTTCCCGACGCGCGGCGATTCCAGCCTTCGCGTCGTCGTCATCGTCTTCGTCGTCGCGCGCGCGCGCGTCGCGCTCGACCGCGCGGCCGCGAACACGCCGCGCGCGCGTCGCGTCGTCGCGCGTCGCGTCGTCGCGCATCGCGCCGTCGTCGTCGTCGCGCGCGTCGTCGTCGCGAACGTCATCGTCTCGATCGATGATGCGTCGACGAATGGCGCGACGCCGCAGAGCGCGCCTCGCCGCGGGCGCGATGCGCGCGACGCCGGCGACGCGCGCGAGCGGGGACTCCGAGCGCGGCGCGCGCGACGCGATCGCCGCCGCCGCCGCCGACGCGTCGGTCCCGACGGTCGATGACGCGAACGACGACGACGACGCGAACGATGTCGACGCCGACGCCGACGCGCGACGCCGACGCGCGGGCGACGACGCGAACGCGTCTCGAGCGACGCGCGCCTCGATGACGCCGGCGCGCGCGCTGTACGCGCGCTTCGTCGCCGTGGGCGTGGGGACGCTGTTCCCGTGGAACGTCTTCATCACCGAGCGCGCGTACTTCGCGCGACGGTTCGCGAACGATGGCGCGAACGATGGGTCGTTCTTCGCGGCGAATTTCGAAGGGACGTTCGCGAACGCGTACGCGCTGAGCAATCTGATCGGATGCGCGGGGTTGGTGAAATATGGGGACGCGCGCGGCGCGGCGACGGGTTCGCGAGCGACGGCGAGCGCGCTGGGAATCGCGGCGGTGGGGATATGGACGTGTGGGGTCGTCGCGGGCGTGGAACGGGTGAAAATGGACGTCGTATTCGCGCAGACGCTAGGGGTGATCGTGGTGGTCGGATTGGCGACGGCGGTGGCGCAGTCCGGGGGGTTCGCGCTCGCGAGTCGGTTGCCGCCCGAGTTCGCGCAGGGCGCGATGAGCGGGCAGGCGGTGAGTGGGGTGGTGGTTTCTTTGGTGGCGCTGGCGACGACTGCGTATGGTGGGGGATCAGTTTCGTCCTCGTCGTCCGCGAAAGGCGCACAGGCGTATTTTTACGTCGCCGCGGCGGTGGTGCTGGGTTGCGCGGCGACGGCGGCGCGATTGGACAAGACGCCCGCATTCGAAGAGCTCACTGGGGTCGAGCGGCATCGAGATGGGCGCCGGTCGGAGATGAACGCGCTCCTACGGGATGATGACGTCGATGAGTACGACAGCGACGTCGAGGGCGCGCCGTTGAGAGCTTCCACAGGCGTGGAGGATTTCGGCGACGAGAGTCGCGATTATAGACTCGCCGTCGCGTTGACGTTTATCGCCAGCCTCTGCGCGTTTCCGGCAATCACGAGCTCAATCGAGAGCTCGCACGGCGCAATGGGAGCGTTTTGGTCGCCGGTATTATTCTTACTCTTCAACTTGGGCGATTTTCTCGGCCGACATCTGGCTGGAATGTATCCCAAGACGCCGCCGAGAGGCGCGTCGTTGCGGCGCGCGGCGACGCTTCGATTCGCCTTCATCCCGTTTCTCGCCGCCTGCAACGTCACCACGCCGAACTGGCGCGTGCCCACCGTGTTTGCGTCCGACTTCTTCCCCTTCCTCTTCATATCCGCCCTCGCGGTGACGAATGGTTGGCTCGCGAGCGTCGCCATGATGCACGGCGCCAGCCGCGCGCCGCTCTCAAAACGTCAAGCCGAGGGCGTCGTCCTCAGCTTTGCCCTCGTCGCCGGTATATTCCTCGGCACTGCATTGTCTCTGTTCATTGTATTCATATTATCTTAGCGCGGTTGCGGCCAAATTGTAATAAATTGTATTCGCGATGATTGTCAGAGACTTTTTGACCTCACGGCCGCCAAAGCAATCGCGATCGAGTCGCCGCCGCACTCGCGCGCGCGCGACGGAACTTCCCTCGAAATGGGTCGGGGTCGATTTAACAAGCGTCGAGGAGGCGGTGGTCGCGGGAACGGTCCTCAAAGCGGCGCCTTCGCGCGCGACTTCAAGCGACAAAAACGCGACGGCGGCGGCGGCATGGATGCGCGAGGTGAACGAGGGAACGCGCACGACGGCTATCACGACATCCAGAAGACGAACAAAGCGTTTGAGACGTACTACAAAGCCCAGAATATCGTCCCGGAGAGCGAGTGGGAGACGTTTTTGGACTGCATGCGGTCGCCGTTGCCGATGACGTTTAGAATCAATGGAAGTGGAAAGTTCGCGACGGATATGCGAGACCAATTGGAGGGGACACTGTTCGCGGAATTGCTCAAAGAGGAATTGAAAGATGAGGAACAAAATGAATTACCGCCGCCGAAGCCGTTGGCGTGGTATCCCGAGCGATTGGCGTGGCAGTGTAGTTATACGCGAGCGCAGTTGCGACGGTTGCCGGCGCTGCAAGGAATTTTCGACTTCATCAAGAACGCTAACGAGCTCGGGTCGATCTCTAGGCAAGAGGCAGTATCGATGATTCCTCCGTTTTTCTTGGATGCGCAACCGCATCATCGAATTTTGGACATGTGCGCGTCGCCGGGAAGCAAGACGTTTCAGATTTTGGAACGCATGCACGGTGATTTTGACGGCAACACCAAGCTTCCCACCGGAATCGTCGTCGCCAATGACGTCGATTTGAAGCGTTGCAACTTACTGACGCATCAAACGAAGCGAGCGAACTCACCGACGTTACTCGTGACCAATCATGAAGCGCAAAACTATCCCATCATCAAAGGCCCAAAGGGTGAACTCTTCGACTTTGACGCCATCCTGTGCGACGTACCGTGCTCGGGCGACGCGACGATGCGCAAGGCACCGGATATCTGGAACAGATGGACTCCTGGTAATGGTAACGGTTTGCATACCTTACAGCTTAGAATCGCTGCTCGCGGTGCTCAGCTCCTCAAGGTGGGCGGTCGTCTCGTGTACAGCACGTGCTCGCTGAATCCGATTGAAAACGAAGCTGTCGTGGCGGCGTTGTTGAAGGAATGCGATGGTGCTTTGGAGCTTCTCGATGTGAGTGACGAATTGCCAGACTTGAAGCGTAGCCCTGGATTGCGCGATTGGCAAGTGTGGGATAAGTTTGGCTATCACCCAAGCTTTCGAGGCGAGGAGCAAATGTTCAAGCTCTGCGAGACGATGTTCTCCGACGAAGAGACGAAGAAACTGCCGTTGGAGCGATGTCTGCGACTTTTGCCTCATCATCAAGACACTGGTGGATTCTTTGTCGCCGTATTCCAGAAAGTTAAGCCCATGGAGATCAAAGAAGACGTGAACGCAAAGAAGCAAACTGTGAAGGAGCGTGTTCGCCTTTCGCTCAACGTGAACGCGAAGAACGAGATCGAGATGTCACATGAGGTGATCACGTTGGCCCGCAAGGGTCAGACTGCGTCTATACCTCCGGAAGTCGACGACAAAGGCGAGTATTTGCTCCCACACAGAGGCGCGACGGGTCCGAACGGGGGCAGTCGATGGCTCGGCATCGATCCTGTGCTTCCGGTGAACGATCCGAAGGTGATCAATAGCATCTACAGTGTCTACGGTATCGAAAGCGATGACATTGCGTTACACAAAAATTGTGTCACACGCACTGCGGACACTTCACGACCGAAGCGTGTGTACACCATCACCGACTCCTTGCGCCAGTACTTAGCGTGCGACGTCAACGAAAGTCTTCGCGTGACGTCGTGCGGGCTCAAGGCGTTCGAGCGCCAGGAAATCAAGGATGAAGTCAAAGAACAAGAAGAAACTTCTGGTGCGATGTGTGATTTCCGTCTCACGCAAGACGGAATACCGATGATGTTCCCGTTCGTGAGAAAGCGCATCATTCGCCCGACTTTTGACGACTTTAAAGCCATCCTTGAACGTCGCACGTTGGCGTTTGAGTACAGCGCAGAGGCGCCGCAACGCGCCGTCATCTCTTGCGCCGAAACCAAAAAAGCCTTGCTCGATCTCACTTTGGGATGCTGCATTCTCGTTCCTCGCGATGAAGATCTGGCCGCCATCAACGTCAGCAAGGCGGACCTCGCCATCGCGTGCTGGCGCGGTCGCACGTCATGCAACTTGTTGGTCTCCAAAGCCGAAACAATTCACTTCATCGATAAAATCAAAGTCAACGCGGCGGTGAAGATGGACACGTCGTGATCACAGCGCAGTCACGCCTAGTAGCGCCTCCGATGTGTGGGTGTCGTAATAAGTAGCTCTGTATACTCGACGTGTGAATAGCGCCGCCCCGCACACGCGCGCGCGCACCGTCATCGCGGACGATGTCTCGCGTCCACGCGTGGCCGAAGCACACAGTGTCGTCATGCGCGTCTCCACGCGCGCGCGCGTCGACGAGCGCGCGCGCGCGGGCGTCGACGAGCGCGAAGGCGTCGACGAGCTCAAAGGACGACGAAATGACTCCCGAGCGCGCGTTTCGCAGGATGTGGACCAAGGCGGACAAGTATCACACGCACGCGGTGTCGGGAACGTTATATACCGCGCTAGGGGCGGGAATGATGGGCCAGTGGGCGCTGGACGACGCGACGGCGCTGACGAGCGGTGGCGGCGCGACTCCGGGGCTGGACCCCGCGTTGACCGGCGTCGCGCTCACGCTGGCGACGGTGTGCGCGTTGAGTGGACTACCACTTTCAAAGAGCCGCGGTTGGCGGAAAACCGAGCTCAGCGCGCGATCGATCGCGTTTCAGTTCGTGTTGACGTGGGAGTGCGTTCGCTTCGCGGGCGTCGTCGATCCCGCGCTCAGAGTCCCCGGATTGGACACCCTTTGGTTGGCGTGGTTGCCATTCGTGTGGCAAACGATGACGTCGGCATACATCGTCCTGTTCACGAAGGACGACAAGCGCGCCGCGCTCGCGGTGTGGCTCGGCACGCTCGGTTTCGGAGCTCAAATTTTCCCGGCGCAGCGCGTCCTCGACGTCGCCTCCGTCGCCGCGCTCGAAGCCGCGAGACCCGGTCTCCCCACGATATGGGCTCACGGCACGTTTGGTTTGATTTGGCTCCTGAACTGGTCCACGTTCGGCGCCTCACTTCGCGCGCGCGACGTCGTCTCGTCGGACGCCGACTACGTCCGCGCCTTTTTGACGCGTCCCAGCGCGTTTTGGTTCGCCTTATTCGCCCTCGACCTCGCCGTCGCGCGTCCGTTCGCGTCGATCGGCGATTATCTCGCCTCCGCCCTCGGCTCCGACGTCGCCGCCGCCCTCGCCTCGAGCGCGTGAGTCCGCCTTCCCGTCCCGGCCCGGCGTCGCCGAGCGACCGACCGCCCACCGCGCCGCCGTCGGCTCGAAGATATTTTCAACGGGACGCATCATTGCGGGAGATCCCTTTTGCATACCCTTCAACACGCGTGTAATACGTACATTTATCACACGTCTGCGAATATCCCGCGTTTCGCTTTTTCGCGGCGAAAAAGCGTCGTCGAAAAGATTCGCTCGAGCCCCCCCGCGCCGGGTCGCGACTCGTCGATCGCGCGTCGCGCGCGCCCCGCATTCTCAGGCACACGACGCGCGCGACGATCGACGCGGCGGCGCGATCGACGCGCGGCGCGGCGCGGCGCGGCGCGGCGCGAAAACCAGCGTCCGTCGCGTCGTCCGGACCGCGCTCGACGACGCGACGGAGGCGCGGCGACGGGCGCGAGCGACGATGCGGGACGACGACGCGATGGGCGCGACGCGACTCGCGGACGCGCTCGCGGACGCGGTCGAGGACGCGAGCGCGAGAAACGCGGGCGGGGGGGGGGGACGCGCGGGACGCGCGCGCGCGAAGACGAATGGGAAGAGCGCGCGACCGAGGTTGAACGACGCGGGCGCGCACTTGAGAGTGCTGCTGGCGACGGACGACGCGCACACGCGAAAGATGGTGGAATCGATGCTGCGCGAGCTCGGGGTGGAGGTGGTGGCGGCGACGAATGGGAACGAAGTCTTGGACGTCTTGCGGGGGGCGCCGAAGAGCGCGAGGGAGGACACGTCGGTGGATATGATTTTGCTCGACGTGTTGATGCCCGAACTCGACGGGGAAGTCGAACTGGTGGAGGCGTGTAAGGCGAACGAAACCCTGCGCGGGGTGCCGATCGTCATCATGTCCACCGTGGACGAGCGCAAGGCGTGCAAGACGCGATTTGAAAATTCGGGCGCCGCCGGTTTCTTGACGAAACCGGTGAACCGCATCGAGTTGAAGGAGAGCTTGGCGCACACGCGGGCGTTAAAAAGCCACGAAAGTGGTAGCGTTGAAGGTGAGGGTTCGGGTTCGGGGAACTGCATGGATCCAAACGACAACGTCGGCGGGAGCGCAAAGTCGTCGCTCACCAAGCTCACGAGCAGGGAAAAAGTCGCGGGGGGCTCGGGCGGTGGGCAAAACGATTCGGGGAGCGATAATCAATACAACGAAAAACCGCTCACGAGACGCGCCGAAGCCGAAGCGATCGATCGATGGGCCAGTCGCGAGGGTGGGTCGGGAGACTGCGGCTCGGGCGGCTCGGGTCAAGGCACGGGAAGCGGTAGCGGCTCCCACGAAGGCTCGGGGTCGGGCCAGCGTGATCCAAACGACGGCGAAAAGTTCCGCGGCTTGAGCGTGCAACTCATCAAGGCGCACGGTGGGGCAACGACTATGCTCGAACTCTCTTTACCAGAGCACGCGTCTGAGCACGTCGTCGTTCGACGATCAAACTCGCGTTCGGCGTTCAAGGGGTTTCAAAACTACCTTAAGAACGAAAACAAGGATACCGCGGTGCAAATGATGAGCGTTGACTTGACGCAGCAGCATCACTCGTTTTATGAAGCGTCTTCCATGATGCCACCGTCAGATTTCGCCAAATTTTACGGACCGATTATGCCGAAGATGGAAATGCCCGTGCCGCCGCCGATGCCGCCGTACGCCGATATGAACCAATTCTCCGCCGCCGCCGCCGCCGCCGCCGCGGTGGCGGCGTCTTCGGTCGACGCTTCAGTGATGGATCAATCGTATATGGCGAATCCGTTTTTCAACGTTTTACAAACTGCGGCCGATCACACCCAGCAGACGAGCTCGAGCCAAGCCGCCGAGCATCGCGCCGCGGCGATTCGACGCTTTTTGAAGAAGCGCAAGGAAAGGAACTTCGAAAAGAAAGTTCTTTACCCTTCGCGACAAAAGCTCTCGGAATCCCGTCCTCGCGTTCGCGGACAGTTCACTCGAAACAACGATGAAACGACGACGACGACGACGACGACTGAAAACGTCTCAAACGGATCGGACAACAAACCAAAGTCGAACGAAACCAACGCGAGCGAGGCGAACAAGGTCGGCGAAGTCGAAGGCAAGGGAGTGGACGAGTACGGTCACGGCTCGAACGAAGGTTCGAACGAAGGTTCGAAAGAAGGCTCCCGAAGTTCTTCCGGCGCCGAAGGCGAAGGCTCCAAGTAAAGGACACAATTTTCTCAATACGTCTCAAGATAACAGATTAATTGTACCACACACCACACACCACCTTCCACTGGACAATTTCACATTGGCGAGATTCTACTTTTTAATAATATGTACGAGTACACAAGCTATACACTATTTCCTACGCTACGCTACGAATTTCAAATACTTGTCGTCGGGGTACAAGACGATGGTGAACACGGCGCCCATCTTTGGCGCGCATGAGTCGCGCTCAATTTTCTTTCTCGGCTCACCTGTGAGTTCGCTCGGCATGTGTGCGAAAGCCCAAACAGTGACGACGGCCCACGGTGCGAGCCCATCGTTCACGATCCTTCGCGCGATATCAATCACGCGTCGAGTATCTGGATACAACATCAAACCTCGCCAGCGACGCGTCTCGACGATGTCGCCTCGGTCGTCCTCGGCGCCCTCCATGTAGGCGTCTCCTAGACTTATGCGCCCACAAAATTCTAAAATCCGATCTAAATCATCAACATCGATGTCCTTTTCCTCGCCTCTCATCGGTGGACTCGCAGACGCGAGTAACACGGCACTTTGACTCACCAAATTGACGCGAACTTGCGACGAAGTCTTGACGCTCTCTGCGCGCCTCGCCGCCGTCACTGTGCGTGGAAACTTGACCTCCTCGTGCGCACCACTCACCATGTACGCGCACAATACCTTTGACTTTCCCGTTCGCTGCTCAAACGCCCGCGCACACGCCCCGATTCGATCGTGAAACCAATTCCCCACCTTGAACTCTTCTCGCGTCAAATTCACGCTCGCGAGCGCCTTCCCGCGCGCGTCCTCCGTCGTTTGCATCCCCAAACTTTCCTTTGCGTCCGCCATGAGCGACGCAACGAATCGTCCCTTCGGCGTCACGCAAAAACAATCGTCCGAATCTACCTCGGCGTCGATCGTCGTCAGCCCAAACGTCGCGCCCGCGTCGCGCGTCTTCGTCTTCGCCGCCGTCCACCGTCGCACGTGTTCGTGCACGAAGTGCGGGTCCAGCGCGTCCGCGATCGACATCTCCGCCTCGAAATGTGTCCCGACGATCGCATTCGCGTCGTCGTCGAGCGCGCGCGCGATCGCGTCCTCGTCGTCGCGCCGTCCTCGCGGCACCGCCACCTCGACCGATTTCGCGAGCGCGAACGTCGTCGCGAGGGCGTCGTCGACGTCGCACTTCGCGTGCGCGAACGACCGCCACTGCGCGCGCCTCGCCATCGGTGCTCGCGCCTCGCGTCCGCGTCCGCGTCGGCGTCGGCGTGTGTCGTCGCGTCGCGTCACTTCAAGCCGACGGCACAATCGATCGAATCGTTCAATCATGACGACGCGCGAGCCGTTCGGCGAGGGCGTGCCTTTCGGCGACGTGCGTGCGATGCGACGCGACGCGACGCGATCGGGCGCGCGGACGACGCGGACGCGCGCGACGAGACTGCCGCGAATCGATGGAATTCCGAGGACGGTTACTAACCCGACGGAACGAATGAATCGACGCGACGCGACGCGCGGACGACGCGACGCGGAGGACTGACGACGGTACGAATCGATGGTCATCACAGCCGTCGTGGTACACGACGTTTAATTCGCCGTATTACACGATGTCGCACGCGAAGTTTCGAGACAAGGTGCGAGCGTTCGTGGAGCGGGACATCGCGCCGTACGTGCACGAGTGGGACGAGACGAAAACCATACCTCCAGAAGTGTACAGAGCGACGTACGCGGCTGGGATATTACCCGCGGTGGTTGGAAAACCGTGGCCGAAGGATTTGGTCCCCGAGTGCGAGGAACCGGAGCATTTTGATTACTTTCATGAGTTGATCGTCTTTGACGAATTCGCGCGGTGCGGGAGCGGCGGCGTACTTTGGGGACTACTGGAGGGCATACACATCGGTTTGCCACCAGTTTTGAACTTTGGGAGCGAAGATTTGCGACGAAGGGTAGGAGCTCCGTGCTTGCGAGGGGAAGGGATCATATGTCTGGCGATCACGGAGCCGTACGCCGGCAGCGACGTGGCGAACATTCGGTGCGAGGCAAAGTTGGATCCGAGCGGGAAGTTTTATCGAGTGACGGGGGAGAAGAAATGGATCACGAATGGGATTTGGGCAGATTATTTCACCGTCGCGGTGCGCACGGGTGGGCCGGGCATGGGTGGGATTTCGCTCCTAGTCATCGAGCGTTCGATGCCTGGCGTGGATTGTCGCCGCATGGACTGCATGGGCGTTTGGGCGAGCGGCACCACGTTCATCACCTTTGAAGACGTGAAAGTGCCAGTCGAGAATTTGATCGGCAAAGAAAACGAAGGCTTCAAGTATATCATGCACAACTTCAATCACGAACGTTGGGGGTTTGTGATTCAGGCGAATAGGTTTGCACGCGTGTGCTATGAGGAATCGTTCAAGTACGCGCACCGTCGAAGAACGTTTGGTAAGAAACTCATCGAGCACCCAGTGATTCGACACAAACTCGCTGAGATGATTCGACAAGTCGAGGCGACGCATTACTTGCTAGAGACCATCACCTATCAAATGAATACCATGACGAAGGAAGAATCTTCGAAAGCGCTTGCGGGTATCACCGCGTTGGCCAAAGTGCAGAGCACCAAAGTGTTTGAATTTTGCGCCAGAGAAGCGGCTCAGGTGTTTGGTGGGGCCTCTTACGTCCGGGGAGGTCAAGGTGAAAAGATCGAGCGGCTCTACCGCGATGTTCGCGCTTATGCGATCCCGGGCGGGAGCGAGGAGATTATGCTCGATTTAGGTGTTAGACAGGCGATGAAGCAGTGGCAAGTTGCGCAATCGCGTCTCTAGCGCTGCGCTTGTAATTTACTATCTTTGCTATTCCTAACATTGCTATTCTACAATTCGCGCGCGGCTGAGATGAGCTCGCTTGACGACGGAATTTTGTTCTCTACTTCTTCGTCGTTGGCTGCGTTTTGCTCGAGAAACGAAATCCACAAGTCTGCGACTGGTACTGGTTTGTTCTCGCCCGTAGCGCCCGTAACTTCGAGTGCGACGCCTATCGCACCAGCTGCAATGCTCACGGGCGCGCGCGCGATCGTTCCGAGCACACCTCGCTTTTTCTGTCGTCTCTTTAGAGCTTCCATCCGTGCCTTTTGTTTGTCGGTGAAGCCGAGCATTTTTGCGAGCAAATCGAGCACGTCCTCCGCTCGTTCGCGTTCGAGATAAGCGATGAATAAATCGCTCACTATGCGCTTATCCAACAATTTCTCACTCTCTACCATCATATCGCTGCTCTTTTGAAGGGCGTGATGGAGCGCTTTCCTGAGCTTACTCGCGTCGCTCGTGGCCTTGATGCATTCCTCCTTGGCGATTTTCAAGTGAGCCTCAAACTTAGTCAACCTTTCCTCCGCTTCCTTCGCCTTTTCTTTGGCTTCCATGCATGCTGCTCTATCAGCAGTCGCCTGCGAGGTGAGTGCGGCTAGCTTTTGTCGTAGATTCGCCGACTCAATGCGCTGCGCGTCCGCGCTCTCGATTTCAGCGTAATATGCCCCGAGCGCCTTTTGTAAATTTTCCACCTCTTCGTCTCGAGCCTTTATCACCTCCCGCAACCTCGTGACCTCGGCATCGTTTCCACTCATGTTCTTCTTCAAGTCGCTTAAACGCCGTTCGTATTCTCGCCTTTCCTCCTCTCTCGCCTCGTCTATTTCTCGTTCCTGTTCCTCCGCCACCTCGTCCTCTTCGTCCTCCAGCGCCAACAAATGTGCCCTCAATTTCTTCAATTCCGTCGCCATCTTGTCGCGCTCACTCCTCAACGTCGCGATCTCTTTCTTGTGTTCGTCCTCCCTCGACGCATTCCTCGCTAGATCCATCCCCCGCATTCGTTCCGCCTCGCTCGCGCGCTCCGTCAACGCCGCCACCCTTTGCCGCAGTGCCCGCGCATCGTCTCCATCCGCGCCTTCCGTCGCCCCGCTTCCCTCGTTCATCGCTTCCACGATCGCCGCTGTCTTCGCTTGTTCTTTTTCGACCGCTCGCGCGACGGCCTCGCGCAGCTTCGCGTCGGCGTCGGCGCGAAACTCGGCGAGTTTTCGTTCAAAATCTATGGAAGCATCCGCGACCGTTTCCGCTTCTGTGGACGACCGCGCGGACGAGGACGCGATTTGCGAGGTCTCGCGCGCTTTTTCTCGCTCGCTCACGACTTTCGCGCGAAGTGCGGCGATGCGATCCGCCGCCGACGCCATGGCGCCGAGTTATGGCGCCGCGCGCGCCACGCGGCGCGGACGACTTTGGGGATTTCGTGATCCAGGGATGCGAATCGCCTAACACTAATGGGTCTTACATGAAACTTTGTCCGCTACGACGGACGCGGCGCGGACGCCAACACGTCCTCGCTCGAAAGACGCACGACGCGCTCGTCCAAAACAAACTCAAACGTGCCGCCGTCGATGAGCACTTTGATCGGTTTCTCGCGCTTGCGCGCGACGAGCCAGAGACATCGCGACGAGATAAAAGCAACGACACCTTCGCGACCGACGAGATCGGGCGCGCGCGCGTGACGCACGACTTTGAGCACGCAACCGTGTAAGTCGAGCCCGCGCGTCAGTCGCGCCTCAGCCTCGCCGCGCTTCGCGTCCTTCACCAGCGCCCGCGCGTACTTTTCCCACAGCCCGCGCAATTTCGAAAACGCGCTCCACGTACACTGTTCCGGCCTCAATCCGTACAATCCTTCCCTCTTTAATCGCGTTTTGCTCATCATCGCTCTGCGCGCCTCGGCGAAGCGCTTCTCCCGCTCCCGCGCTCGCGCCTCCCCCGCGTCCACCACCCTCTCCCAATCATTCACGAGCACCAGCGCTTTATCCGCGCTCAGCTTCGCTCGCAAATCGTCCTCCGCGTCCGCGCTCGTCCCTCGTCGACGCGTCGCCAGCATTCGCCGCGCGTACGCCTCCGCGTACGCCCTCCGCGCCGCCGCCTCCTCGCGCGCCGTCGCCCGCGCGCCCGCGAACGTCTCCTCGTCCTCCCCGATCGACGGCGCGTAATACGACGTCGTCGGATCCGCGTCCGCGTCCCGCGCCGTCGTCGTCGCCGCGCTCGACGCCGTCTCGCGCGAAGCGCGCCCGCGCATTCGCGCCTCCAAATCCGCGATTCGCGACGCCTTCATCGCGCGCCTCGTCCTCGCCGTCGCCCCGTCGCTCGCCCGACCGCGCGTCGCGTCGCGTTCGTCGTCGTCGCCGCTCGAGCGTCGTCGAAGCCGCCGCACGCCGCGCTCTGCGGCGTCGATTCGATTCCATTCCAATCCGCTCGCCGCATTCGTCGTCGCGATGCGTCGCGCGCGTCGCGCGCGGCGCCTCGCGCTCGGCGCCGCGCTGACCGCGCTCGCGCGCGTCGCGCTCGCGCGCGCCGACCGCGCGTCGATCGCCGTCGTGGGGAGCGTGAACGCCGACGTCATCGCGCGCGTCGGAACATCGGTCCCGCGCCGCGGAGAAACGCGCGCGGCGACGGCGGCGCGCGTCGAGCGCGCGTGCGGAGGGAAGGGAGCGAATCAAGCGGTCGCGGCGTCGCGATTGACGTGCGAGCGCGGCGGGAAGGCGGCGTTCGTGGGACGATTCGGGGAGGACGAGGCGGGGACGACGCTGCGACGCGCGCTGCGGCGAGAGACGGATGTGTCCGGGAGCGTCACGATGGCGCGAGGGAGCGGAATCGAGACGGGAATGGGGTTCGTGATGCTGACGGACGATGGATCGCCGAGCGCGGTGGTCGTGGGGGGGGCGAACGCGCTCGGATGGAACGCGGACGACGAGGCGCTGGCGAGCGAGTTTCGCGAGGCGCTGCGAGGCGCGAAGACGGTGATGCTGCAGCGGGAGGTGCCGGAACGCGTGAACGTGATAGCGGCGACGGTTGCGAGGGAAATCGGTGTGCGAACGATCGTGCTGGACGCGGGAGGCTCGTTTCACGCGGCGGATGAGGCGTTGTTGGCGCTCGTGGATTACGTCGCGCCGAACGAGAGCGAACTCGCGGGAATGGCGGGAATGCGCGTGGAGGAGGTTTCTTCTGGGGACGAAGCGGTCGTTAAGGCGGCGAGAATCGTCGCAGGAACGTCGCGCGTCGCCGTTCTGTGCACGCTGGGGAGTCGAGGATCGTTGCTCGTGAGAGGCGAAGACGTCACGAGAGTCGAATCGATGGAACTTCCGGCCGGCGCCAAAGAAGTGGACGCCACCGCGGCTGGTGATGCGTTTCGCGCCGCGTTCGCGGTGGCGATGGCTGAAAATAAAAACGAGCGCGACGCCATGAAGTTCGCCAGCGCCGCGGGGGCTTTGGCGGTGACGAAGTTGGGTGCGATGCCAAGCCTTCCATTTCGGAGCGACGTGGATGAATTTCTTGGCGTTTCAGATCCGTGCCGAACGTCCCCTATCTCGTCGTCTTCGTCGTCCAGTGAGGCGGCGATCGAGGCACTTCGATTTGCCAGTAGATTGAATAGCATGAAATCTCGCGCAGACTTATTCACGGATGCCGAACCGGACGTTCCGGAAGTCTTCAACCTCATAAAGCGCATGGGACGCGTTCAGGGCGTGCATTCGGTGTTTCTCAACTACCCCGAACATTTCATCGGACCAGACGGCAACGAGCTCGCGGCAGTGGAATTGCGAGACAAGATTCTTGCCGCGAAGTTGCGCCCTGGCGCCGTATGCGTGCGATTTCCCGAGGAGCCGTTTCGATTGGGCGCGTTCTCGAATCCCGATGGCGTGATTCGCGAACACGCGGCGACTTTGGCACGCAAGGCGTGCGCGACTGCGACCGCACTCGACGCAGACGAAGTCGTCATATGGCCTCGCTACGATGGATACGATTACAATCTCCAAGCGGATTACGCCACGGCGTGGGAGGACATGATTGTCGGTTACAAAGCAGTGGCCTCGAGCGAAGAGTGTCGCTCGCTCAAGTTGAGCGTCGAATTCAAGCCGACGGACGAAAAGAGCCGTTTCAGCTTCATCCCCACCACAGGTGCCGCACTCCTACTCGTCGACGCCGTGGGCGAGCCCAACTTCGGCCTGACACTGGACGTCGGCCACGCGCTCGCCGCGGGCGAGAATCCAGCCCAGTCCATCGCGATGGCGGCTTCGAGAAACGCTCTGTTCGGCGTCCAACTCGGCGACGGTCACACCCGTCTCGGCGCCGAAGACGGTTTGATGTTCGCCTCCGTCCATCCTCACGCCGCCATGGAATTAGTCCGCGCGCTACGTCGCATATCCTACGCCGGCGTGCTCTACTTTGACACCTTCCCTCTCAACGAAGATCCGGTGGCGGAAGCCGAGCGAAACGCCCGCGTCTTCCGCGACTTCTACGCCCGCATCGTCGACGTCGAGGTCGAAATCGAAGATGCCATCGCCAGTCGAGACGCCATTCGAGCTCTCGACGCCGCATCACGGATGTGATCGATGTAATAACGACGCGCGCCGCGACGCGCTCGCCGTCCCGTCCCTCGCGCAGTTCCACAGGCGCGGCGCGCCCGGCGTCGTCAGTCGCAGACGCGCGTCCGTCGTCGCGCCCCTCGCGCGCGACGAAGCGACGCGCTCGCGCGCGTCGCTCGCGCGCGTCTGTCGCGCGCGATGTCGCTCGACGACGACGCCGCGCTCGTTCGGACGCCGCGCCGCAGTTTCGACACGACGACGGAATCGACGCCGACGGACGCGGGAAAGGGCGCGGACGACCGCGCGACGAGTCCGATGAGCGCGCTATCCGCGCGATCGTCAGCGCAGAGCTCTCGCGAGGGTCTCGGGCAGGCGGGACAGGAGGCGTCGGAGGGCGCAAAGCTCGCCTGGACGGCGACGCTGATCGGCGACGCGCGCGCGAGTCGGAGGTTGACGCCGAGTGAGCTGAGAGCGAATGGAAAAGAGGATGGAACGTGGATAGGGAGTTCGCTCGATGCGGACGACGACCGGGACGACGATGCGACGAGGTCGGGACGGTTGTCGGAGACGAGCGCGTCGAGCTCGCAGAGCGGGACGTTTAGGAGCGCGTTGGGGGCGGTCCCGGAGGAATGGGACGCAGATCCCGACCCGCTGGGAATGGCGAAACCAGAGGACGTGTTGAATGCGTCGATGTTCGGGTGGAGATTTCGCCTGGAGGATTTTCAGCTCGTCAACGTCATCGGTCGCGGGCGATATTCCGTGGTATACAAGGCGTTTTATCGCAGGATGAACTTTGAAGTGGCGCTGAAGTGCTACATCAAGGCAAAGTTGAAACTGCACGTGTACGAACAGATTGCGCACGAAATTGCGGTGCATCATAGCATGGAACACTCGGCCATCGTGGGATTTTTTGGTTCGTTCATCGACACTTCGACTGGGAACTATTATTTAATACACGAGCTTCACAACCGGGGCGACGTTTTCAACGCTTTGGCGCGAGTTGGAGGAAAGTTTAGTGAAAGCCGAGCAGTGACGGGAGTTATGAAATGGGTCATCAAAGCCGTCGCGCACATGCACGCGATGAACGTCATACACCGAGATATCAAGCCTGAAAATGTCGTACTCACCGATGACGGCAGAGCGAAGCTGACGGATTTCGGCTTTGCGTTACATTTGGAGTGGTTCAAACCGCTCGGGCGTTTGGGAACGACGGATTACATGGCGCCGGAGGTTGTACGCTGCGATAAAGAGTTTCGAGAACGATACCTCCGATTGAATCGCGCTGGGTACGGCAAGGCTGTGGATTTATGGGCCATCGGCGCTTTGGCGTTTGAGCTCGTCGTCGGGTTTCCGCCGTTTCAGTCGACGAGTCGACAGCAAGCGTACGATATGATTCTCCAAGGTTCGTTCAAGATCCCTGCATTCGTCAGCGAACACGGCGCCGATTTCATCCGCAAATGCCTCGTTCTCGACCCGAGCGCGAGATTGAAGCCGGAAGAAATGTTAGAGCATCCTTGGATTGTCTCGCTCGGTTCGTCTGGGGAACCGCGCGCGAACGCGCCGAGAAGCGTTCTCGATTTCGACGCTAACTTCATGAAAAGAGCGCTGTCAGCCGCGCCGGCGACAAAACGCGCGCCAAACAGCCTGTCATCTAAATTTGCTGCGGCAAATATTTCGCGAGAAGCGCTCGATTCGATCAAGGACGAATTAGATTGGCAGTATGCGGCGAACAACGTTGAGCTCATCAGCAGTGGACGAGCCGAGACGACGGTGAACCGATCTGCCACCGCCTTTGCGGTTTCAACGGACGTGAACGCGCCTGATTCTACCGCAGTCGTTTTAAGCACGCGCTCTTTCAGTCTCAGTCATAGAATTCGAAGGATGGGATCGAATTTTGTGCGTCGCTTCCGAACGCGAGATTAGTTCGCGAACCGCCTCGCTCTTGTACACTTCTTGTATATTCATTCTTTCTTGTTTTCTTGTAATTCGAGGTACAACTGGTGCGAAAGTAACATTAAAAGAACATCAAAGAATCGTCTCGAAGCTACTCATGGTCTTGAGATGCGCGCGAGCGCTCACGAATTCTTGCCGGACTCAACAGCCGCGACACCGCGCGACTTCGCCCCAAACTCCGGTGGGAACGTATTTACACCACTCGGCGCACTGCCCTAGGGTAGATAACACGATCAGCGCGATGTAAGCGAAGCGTTGATTGTGTTGATTGACGATAAAAGCCATGATTTGGTTTGAAGCGTGAAGCGAGCGTGCGTGCGTCAAAATGAGGTCACATGGTTCGTACACCGTTGCATCGTCTTCCGATGCTCTCCTACAAACATTGCCTATGCGCTACGCGAGTTCTTGGCAACGTGCGAGCACGCGCGCAAACTTCTCGCCCTCTTCTATGTCTACAATTAATTCACCACAATCTTCTCCTCGCCAAGGCGTGGCGCTCGGCGGAAGCACGATACCAGTGGCCCACAGAAACAAGCCGTCCTCGTGAGCGCGCGACGCGTAATCGTACTTGACGTCGCCGAGGATGGGAGCGCAGAGCGCTTTGGCGTGGCGCCGAAGCTGATGCGTGCGCCCAGTTTTCGGGAAAAAATCAATCAACGTCAAGATACCGCCGTATTCCTCGCTTTCGTACTCGCGCACGACGCTATATTCGGTGAGCGCCTCCAGACCGCCGAGCGGGACGTCGACCACCCCCTTCTTCGATTCGACGCGTCCTCGCAGCACCGCCCGATACCTTTTCCGCACTTCTCGCTTCTCGAACGCCGCCGACAGCGCCGTCATCGCCATCCGCGTCTTCGCGCACACCAGCAATCCTCCCGTGAGTTCGTCCAACCGATGCACCGGCCGAGGCCTCGACAACGCGCCTTCGACGCCCTCCGGCGTCGGCGTCAGCGCCGTCGCGCACAGCCGCTCCGCGCTCCACTTCATCGGATCGCTTCCCTTCCCCACGCTCACGCAGTCATCCGGCTTCACCATGATCGCAAAGTGTGGGTCGTCCCGCGCCAGCGCGACGGCTCTCTCGCCCGCTCTGTGCGCCGCCGCAACCGGCGAGGACGGTCGAATCCGCGCCAGCACCTCGACCACGTCCCCGTCCGCGACCGCGTCCCCGACCGAGCGCACCGTTCCGTTCACGAGCACATTCTTCCGTCGTATCTCTCGCTTCGCGCTCGTCGCGCTCGCGTATTCGCTCGGCAGGTGCGCGCGCAGCGCGTCGCTCAGCGCGACCGTCGCCCCGCGCTCGCCCGCGCCGGCGTCCACGCGCGCGACGAACGTCCGCGCGACGCCGTACGCGCTTCGCGAGGGCGCGCGCGCGCGCGCGTTCGTCGCGTTCGTCGCGCGCGTCGCGTTCGTCGCGGCGCGCGCGCCGCGAAGCATCGGCGCGACGCGCGCGAGAGTGCGGCGTCGTCACGACTCGGCGCGCGCGCGGCGCGGCGCGCGGCGAGCGAATCGACGTCGGCGCGCGAATCGACGTCGCGCGCGGGACGCGAGGCATGCCGTTCGCGCGGCTGAGGAGCGCGGCGACGGCGGCGACGACGGCGACGACGGGGACGATCGGGAATTCTGCATCGGCGCGAGCGATGGCGAAGCGCGCGGCGATGGAAGCGACGAAAGGCGCGGCGACGATGACGGTGGACGCGAAGACGAGCGTGACGTCGAACGCGACGGTGCGCGCGCTGGAATTCGTCGTGAAAGCGGTGCGGTGGTTGATTCGGGCGACGACGACGCAAATCGCGGTGGCGACGGCGACGACGGCGATCGGATTCGTCCTCGGGGCGATGCTCACGGTGTGGAGTAAGCGCACGAGGGATAAAGACTACGTGAGACGAGTGCTGATAAGTCGTCGCAGGCGAAAGGATGCGGATGCATCGCCCTCGTTGACGTGGTTGGAGAGCGTGCGAGCGAAGAAGGAGTTGGAGACGAACGAACAGGATCAGATACACTTTAAGGATGAATTTAAGACGTTATTCAACACGTATTCGCCGAAATGGACGGAAGACGCGTCGTTCAATCGCGTGCATTGGCTCAATCGAGTGATCGACGCGGCTTGGCCGAACATTGACACCGGGGTGAGCAAGACGGTGAAGGAGAGTGTCGAGCCGATTTTACGCGACATGCTTCCCGAGAGCGTGACTTGGATTGGTTTTGAGAAATTTACACTCGGTCCGCGCGCACCGACGCTTTGTGGGATTCGCTCGCACTCGTCTCACATGGAGAATTCCATCTTGGACATCGAGCTCACGTGGGCTTCGTCGTGCGAAATCATCGTCACGTTGTACGCGTTTGGGATACGATTTCCGGTGTCTTTACGCCAGCTTCAGCTGAAGTGCTTGGTGCAAGTGACTTTTGATCCGTTGGTAGATATCATTCCATGTCTCGGTGCGATCGAAGCTTGCTTGATGGGTATGCCTGAGATTTTGGACTTTGGATTGTTCCTTCCGGGCGGAATCGATCTCATGGCGCTCCCCTTCATGCACGGTTTCGTCAAGCGCACCGTGAAATCGTCCATCGAGAAGATGCTCTTATATCCTTATAAACTGCACATACCCATAATGGAGGCCAGCGGTATCGAGGAGTCTTCGACGGGGATGATGCGAATTAGATTCCTGAAGGGAAATGCGTTCTACAAGCGACGCAACTATAGCCGCCTCTCGCGCAAGAAAGGCAAGGCTTCTTCGCTGATGCGAAACATGCTCAAATCGGACAATTACTTTATCAAGTATTGGACTCGCGAGCAGCGCCAGCTGAGTACACCACCGCGTTTAGGAGACGCACCGAGCTGGGATGGCGTCGAAGACTCGTTTGTGTTGTGCGATCGAGAAACTCCCTTGACGTTCCGCCTCCTTAAACAGGGCGCCGAGCGTATCTCCAACTATGGCGAGGCATCGATCACGTGCGGAGAAATCGCCGATCGCGGGCCAGGTCCGATTGTTCTCGAACTCCCTTTCATCGATCCAACGTACTACAAGAAAGAGTGCCCACTCGAGTATTTCGCCGCCGCCGACGGCTACACGCACGAACAAATCATGACTCGCAGCAACGAAATCACCGAGTGGCACAAAAAAAGCGAAGAAGAAGCGGATGAGGCGCGCATGAAATACTTTTACCGATGCATCGAGGAACAGAACAAGACGAAAACACCTGGTGGGAAAAAGTTCATGCACCCGACGATGACAGTCGAGCTCGAGTACATCGACACCGGCGCTCCGGATGAATTCGATGAGGATTACGAGCAAGGTTTGCTCACCGTCGAACTTCTCGAAGGTCGCAATTTGCTTCGTGTCAAGGACTTGCCGCCGAATCCCATGGCTCACGTGTCTTGTGCAAAGCAAACGTACACGAGTGCGCGCAAATTGAAGACTTCGCAGCCCAAGTTCAACGAACGTTTCGTCTTTTACAACGTCATTCCAGACGTCGACCCGCTCAGAATCGAAATCAGAGGTTTTGAAGTCTCGCTCGGCTTTGTGGAGATCGACGTCTCACTCGTCCGCCAAAACGTCATAATGAAGGACGTTTTCAAGCTTCAAGGCGTAGCCAAGGGTGAGATCGAACTTTTGCTCCAGTACGCTCCGATGTCCACGAAAAACGCGGTCCACCGCATCCCGGTCTTGTAAATCACCATAATCGCGTCATTCCGCGCCTCCTCGACGACGCTCGCGCTCGTCGCGCCCCGCTAGCCGCGCGTCATGCCTCCGACGATGCGTTTCGAGCACTCGAGCCCGACCGCGCGGCTATTTCACTCTCCCGCGACGGTGAAACCGAGCACGTGGTCGACGGGGGAAAGAACGCTTGACGATTCATCTTCAACCGCCGTCGACGAACTCGACGCCGCGTCCTACGCCCGCGTGCTCGAACGAAGAATCGCGGAGCTGGAAGAAATCGTGGAAAAAACGCGAAATACCACCGGTGATGGGAAGTACGCGGCGATGGAGGCGAAGTGCGCGGCGTTGCGGGCGGAGAATGCGAGGCTCAAGGCGACGACGTCGACCGCGGCGCCGCTCCGAGACGTGACGAACGGCTCGCGAGCGCGGGAATCGACGCCGATGCGAGCGTTGAAGAGTCGATTGAGTGAATCCACGGCGGCGATGGCGGTCGAGAACGAACTGCGGGTGGAGTTGGCGAAGGCGAAATCGACGGCGGCGGCGGAGAGCGCCCGCGCGGAGAAGCGGTTTAATAAAGCTTTGGAGACGGCGTCTGAAAACGAAGAGTGGCTGGCGAGCGCGCTTCGAGCAAAATGTGATGAAGTTGAAAAGAGTGAGGCGAAGAGGCGAGGCATGGACGCGAGAATGGGCGAATTACAAGACGCCTTGCGCGTCAGCGAATCGCGTCTTCGCGAGGCGTTGAACAACCTCGATGAATATCGCGCAGAGGTCAAATCGTCCATCAAACGCGAGAAAAAGCACGCAAAAATCATGCACGACAAGTATAAGGCGTGTAAGCGTGAAAGAGCGCAGCTTGAAGCGGAAGTTGACGCGCTGCGTGAACTCGCGTCGACGCCTCCGCCGGATGCGACGCCCGGGTCGGTTTCCTACACCCGCGCCGCGGAATCCGCCGTCAAAATCGCATCATTCGCGATGGAATTCGCGATGGAGTACCCTTCCCCATTCGCCGCTTTCGCCGTGGCTTTATTCCACGCCTTATCTTGGCTCTTTCTTCGCCGCGGACCTTCCAGTGTCCTCGCGCCCCCCGAGCGCTTCGACGTCTCCGGCTTCCTCACCGTTTTCCCTTAGTCTCTCTCTTCCTATCTCCCTCGTGTCGTCGCATTCATTATTAATTTATATCCTTTCGAACGCGCGTCGTCGTCCCTCGCGCGTCGTCGTCCCTCGCGACGTCCCGCTCGCGCGGCCTCGCCTCGCGTCCCGAGGGCTGACGTCAGCCGACGTCACGCATCCACCGCGCGCTTCACAATCCGTCGCGCGCCGCGAACGCGCCCGACGCCGATCGAATGCACGCCGCGATGACGCACGCGATGACGCGCGCGATGCCGCCCGCGCGCGCGGCGCCCGCGCGTCGCGCGACGACGACGACGACGACGGCGCGTCGCGTCTTATCCGCTCGGTCCGCCGTCCGCGCGCGCGCGAGCGCGGCGATCGCGAGCCCGGACGCGCGCGCGAAGGAGGCGCAGGCGTGGATCGACGCGTGGAAGAGCGGCGCGAGCGCGGGCGCGGCGGGCGCGGCGGGCGCGGCGGCGGCGGCGACGACGACGACGTTTGAGCTGCGCCGCGGGTCTCGAAAGGTGTCCGACGAAAAGGAAGCCGCGCTGCTGAGCACGACGTCGTTCGGCACGATCGGTCTGAGCGTTGGATTGCCTCTGCTGCTGTACGGGTTCTGCGCGTACTTTTCGTTCCTGCCGGGGGCGGACATCTCGGCGTTGATGTTGATTTACGGCTTTCCGATTTCGCTCATCGGCTTCGCGCTGAAGTACGCCGAGTTGGAACCGTTGAAGCTCGTGACGTACGAGGACGCTTTGAAAGTGCGGGAGGAACAAACGACGCCGATCTTGACTCAAGTGCGAGGGGACGTGACGCGATACAGATACGGAGATGAGCAACATTTGGAGGAGGCGCTGAAGATTATTTTCCGCTTCAACCGACCGGGCGGTTTGCGAAGAAACCAAGCCCCCGAGCTCGTGGGGTTGTCCGAACAGATCATCAACGATCGTTACGCGTTGTGCCTCGAGTTCGATTCGCCCAAGATGGACTTCACCGAGTGGACCGATCGCGTGAGCAAGATTACGACGTTTTTCGGTCCGGGCGTCATCGCCGCGGCGACGCGCATCGACGGCGACGAGCACAAGGTTGAGATCGCGTTGATCACCACCGGCGAGGGCGGCGGGGAGATGCAAGACATGGAAGTCTTACCTCCGCTCGCCCCTGGACAACCCGCTCGATACGTCAAGCGCGGTACCGCGTAATAAAATCCTTTGTAGTACACGACACCGATTCGCCTCGACTCGCCGCAGACGCCGCCTCGCGCGCGCGATGACCGCGCCCGATCTCTCCCGCTTCGACGAAGGCTCGAGCGATGAGGACGATTTCATCGCTCGCGTGCGCGCGCGCGAGCTCGCCGAGGGCGCCGACGACGCGAGCGCCGCCGCCGACGCGTCGCCGCCGACGACGAGCGGCGGCGGCGGCGACGATAAAACCGACGCCGACGCGCGCGTGAGCGCGAATCGCGCGTCCAAGCTCGAACGCGCGCGAGAAAAGAAGCGCAAGGCCAAGCAAGCGCGCGCAAAACGGCGTAAACTGGAAGAGGGACGACCGCGAGGAACGGACGAGACGGAAGGCGGCGGCGACGCGGCGAACGCCGACGACGAAGACAAGGTGTTCCACGGCACGTTTAACGTCGAGGGCGTGGTGATGAACGACGAATTAGTGCTCGTGGATAAAAAGTCTAAAGCCGTGTACTCGAGCACGGAGCGTACGGCGAATGGGGAACACGTCAGGATCGGGACGTGGGACGACGCGACGCAGAGCTATACGTATTGGAAACCGGCGGAGAAGAAAAAGGATGAGAGAAAAGAGAAAGGGGCGGTTTTGAACGAGCGTGGGGAGACGATACCGGCGATCTTTAAGGGGAACGCGAAGTTAGCGGAAGAATTTAAGGCGCCGGCGGAGGTAGAGCATCCGTTCGAGACGGACGCGGACGACCACTGCGAGACGTCGCCTGAGGCGCACGAAAACGTAGCGAATTTCTTAAAGGCGGCGTGCGGGCGCTTGAATAAAACGCCCGCCGACCTGGTGATTTATGACCCTTACTACTGCGCCGGAGGTACGCGAAGGAACTTGGCTTTGATTGGATTCACGAACGTCATCAATCGCAACGAAGATTTTTACAAAGTCATCGAAGAGGGGCGCGTGCCCGAGCACGACGTCTTCCTGACAAATCCACCGTACTCTGCTGACCACATAGAGAAGTGCGTGACGTTTGCGGCAGAAAATCTTGCTGCACACGGCCGTCCGTACATGCTGCTCTTGCCCTCGTACGTCATTCACAAGGATTACTACCTGCCCGCGTTGCTCACGGGCGGCTCGCGAGGGAAGGAAAAGGCGAAATCGCTCGAGCTTCAGCGCAAAGACGAGGAAAACAACGAAGATGACGTCGAGGAGAATGACGATGGTATCAAGCGTCACGGTGGTGGTGCCGCTCGAGCGCAAATCTTGCCATTCTACATCGCGCCGAAGAAGCGTTATTATTATTGGACACCCAAGGCGATGGTGAAGGCGCGCGCCGCCAAAGGTCAAAGCGAAGAAAGCGCCAAGGCGCGTCGCAAGCGAACGCACATAGGCGCCCTGGGTGAACGTACCTCACCGTTTCTGTCGTTCTGGTACTGCTGTTTCGGGTCGATGCAGCGCGATGTGTTGGCGTGGCACAAAAAGTTGCCTCGTAGCGAAGTTTGGGGGTACGTGGTGGCGCGACACCCGAACGATTTGCCGCTCGCCGTGCTAGACGAATGGGATCCGCGCAGGATCGCCGCCATGGAAAAAGCCAAGGCTGATGGAGTGGAAATCCCGCAGCTTAGTTCGTACGCCGGTTTTACCGGCGCCGCGCAATCCCCAGCCAAGAAGAAATTCTACAAATGAAATCGTTTTACAAGCCTGCGTTTTATAATGCACAAATGCCTATAGATAGAATACAACACGAACACATTATCACTCGTTCTCCATGCCACACGCGTACACGAGCATCGCTGCGCGCGTAGAGCGTGGAAAACCACCGGAGGTGAGTCTATGAACCGTTAAGCTTTGAACCTTCGAGTCGCGAAAACGAGCGCCTCTACACGCGAAGAATGGTTAGAAACAAACGCCGTTCGACGACGAACGCGCGCGCGCGCGACGACAACACACGCACCTTGCACCGACATCGGAAGCTCTGAAATATCGACCGAGATATCTTCCGCGAAGATCGGCAAATCGCACAGCGTGAAGAGCAAATTTGGTTCCTCTGAGATCGCGTAAATCGTATCCTCGTCGCTCTCCGAAGCCCAAATCCGCGTGATGCACGCTTGCGTGCGCCGTATGCGATCTTCCAAATCGTCACACATCAACAGTTTCGGACAATCCATCACCATGGCGCTAATCTTTCCCACCTTAAACGCCCCTCGCAGCGTCAACAAGTTCGCCGTCGCCCTCGCGATGTCGCACGTCGCCACCTCCGTGCACCGCCCCACGAGCGCGCCCACGTTCATTCCCGGCACCCCTCCCAGCGCGCGCTCCAACCGATCGAACTGCACCATCAACTTTTCGACGTCTTGAAAGTACGCGTCCCCGATGTACAGCTCCCTCGCCGCGCGCTCCGCGTCGAGCGTTCGCGCGCCCTTCCCCTTCAAAAACTCCTCCACCCGCACGCACTCGAACGCCGCGCCGCGTCCGTCGCCCGCGTCGAACGTTCGCGCGAGCTCCGCGCGCGCCTGTTCGTTCGCCATTCGCGCGGCCTCGGCGAGGATCTCTCTCGCTTCGTCGATCGCCGCGCGCAGTTCGTCCTCTCGCATGCGTCCATCGTCGTCGTCGTCGTCGTCGTCGTCGTCGTCCGCGCGCGCGCGCGCGACGCGCGTCGCTCGACGACCGCCCTTTCGCGCGCGTCGCCTCGCGCGCGCGCGCGTCGGCGCCGCCGCGGCCGCGCGTCCGCGCGCGCGCGACATCGTGCGGCGTCGCGCTTCGCGGCGTCGCACTTCGCGGCGCGCGCGCGGACGATCGACGCGCGCGACGCGCGCCATGGCGAGCGACGCGAGCGAGGGCGCGAGCGACGCGCCGGGCGCGCCGTCGGCGTACCCCACGAACGCGTCGGCGTACGAGCTGCTCGAGGAGATCGGGCACGGCGTGAGCGCGACGGTGCGCGCGAGGCGAACGACGCGACGCGACGCGACGCGACGCGACGACGACGCGCGAGACGACGCGCGCGCGATGACGCGAGACGGACGCGGGACTGACGGGCGAGCGATGGTGTCGGCGCGCGACGCAGGTGTGGCGAGCGCGATGCGCGACGAACGACGAAGTCGTCGCGGTGAAGGTTTTGGATCTCGAGGAACACGAGCCGGAACACCTGGACGAGATCCGACGCGAGGCGCAGACGATGAGCATGCTGAGTCATCCGAATTTGGTGAAATATTATAGCTCGTTCGTGAACGAGGCGTCGCTTTGGGTGGTGATGCCGTATCTCGCGGGGGGATCGGCGCTGAATTTGATGAAGTGGTCGCATCCGGGAGGTTTCGAGGAACCCGTCATCGCGTGCATCGTCAAGGCGGCGCTCAAGGCGCTGGATTACTTTCATCGTAATGGGAATATTCATCGAGACATCAAGGCTGGGAACATTTTGGTGGATGAGAACGGGGCGGTGAAGCTGGCCGATTTCGGCGTGAGCGCTTCGTGTTGGGGTTCGGGAGGCCGACCGCGGTCGCACCAGACTTTTGTCGGCACGCCGTGCTGGATGGCGCCAGAGGTGATGGAGCAAGAGAACGGGTACGATTTTCACGCCGACATTTGGTCGCTCGGGATCACGGTGCTGGAGTTGTGCCACGGGCACGCGCCGTTTTCCAAGTTTCCGCCGATGAAGGTGCTCTTGATGACGCTTCAAAACCCAGCGCCGACGCTCGAAGAGCAACCCGAAGACGGTCGGCATTTCTCTCGCGCCCTTCGCGAGTTCGTCAGTCTTTGCCTGCAAAAGGATCCGTCCAAGCGCCCGCCGGCGAGCAAGCTTTTGGAGCACAAATTTTTGAAGGAGGCGAAGAAAGCCGATTGGCTCGCGAAGACGTTGCTCGAAAACATCCCTTCTCTGGGCGATCGCACGCGCATGCTCGCCGAACGCGAGGCGAAACGGCGCGCGGAATCGAACGCCGTGGGTGAGGCGCAAGCGGAAGCCGCTTCGAACGAAGCTTACAAGCACGGGGTGTCTAATTGGAATTTTGACGTCGACGAATTGAAGGCGCAGGCGGCGGCGATGGACGATCCCGCGGTGGCTGAATCCAACGCCATCGCCGCGGCGAACGCGCTCGAAAACATGCACATGGGCGAAAAGAGGAGCATCGAGAAGAAAGGCCGATTCGAAATCATCACCGAAGACGCGCCCGAGTCGTCGGCGACGTCGCAAACGGTGCAGCGACGAGGACGGTTTGACATCATCGAGGACAACCAGCGCGGCAGCCGAAGCACGTCTCCCACGCCCGCGAGCTCACCCGCGCCGGGCGTTTCGCGCACAAAGAAGGCGGTACAAAAAGGTCGATTCACCGTGCACTCCGAAGCCGGCGCGGACGACATGGGCGTGGATCTACGCTACTTTTCCGAAGTCGCGCAATCCGCCGCCTCCGTCTCCGCCGCCCTCCGCGATCTCTACGCCCAAGCCCAAGCCCAAGCGACCGCCATCGCCGAGCTTCGCGACGAGAACGCCCGTCTCCGCGCCCGCGTCGCCGAGCTCTCCGAACGCGCCTAGACGCGCGCTTCACATCGACTCTGTAACATCACCCGACGCCGCCTCGCGTCCCGAACCCGTCGTCCTCACTCCCCCGGAATCATCTCGTACGACCACCCGCGCGCGCCTCGCGCCGTCATCCACATCACCGTCGTCGCGTACCCTCCCGCCAGCGCGCACATCCCTCCCACCACCGTCAGCGCCGTCGTCGTCCCTCGCGCCGCGTGCGCGTCCGCCTCGATCGCGCCCAGCGCGAAGAGCGCGCGCGTCCCGAGCATCGCCGTCCCCAGCGCGAGCAGCGTCGGTCCCAGGCACTTCGTCTTCGTCGGCAGTCGCGCCCACGCCCGCGCCCGCGCCCGCGCGTCCATCTCGTCGTCGTCGTCGTCGTCGTCCTCGTCCTCGCGCGCGGGATCGCGGAACTGGTCGGCGTGCATCGCGCGCGCGCGTCGCTCGACGATCCTGTGCCGCATGCGTCGCGCGCGCGTCGACGACGACGCGCGAATGCGCGGCGCGCGCGCGGGACGGTCGAGCGACGCGCGACGCCGCGTCGATCGCGACGCGTCGTCGTCGACGCGCGCGCGAGGCGGTCGTCGACGCGCGGCGCGGTGACGGCCGCGTCGAACGACGTAACAGCGTTCGTTGTTACGGGCGCGCTTCCCGCGCGCGCGTCGTCGGGGAGGCGAAGCGCCGAAAATAGAAGTCGGCGAAGCGACGCATCGCGACGCATCGCGACGCATCGCGACGCGCGGAGAGCGGTGAACGAACGCGATGGAGGGCGAAACGAACGCGAGGACGCGGCGCGCGGTGGAGTGCGTGACTCTGGCGAATCTTCCGGGGATGATTGGAACGCCGACGGTGCGTCGTCGCGCGCGGATGGCGGCCGTCGCGCGCGCGCGAAGACTCGACTCGAACGACTCACGACGGAGCGTCGATGCGTCGTCGCGCGCAGGCATCGATGAAACCGAAGACGCAATCGCTGAGTTTTGTGAATGGCTACGCGATTCCTCGAGACTCGGACGGCGAGGTCGATGTGTTCGACGCGAACGCGTTCGCGGACGCGCCCGCGCGCGGCGAGGCGAAGGCGTACGCGCCCGAGTACGTTAAATTGCACGGGCTCGTCTTGCGATTTAACGCGTATTTTGATGAAACCGTCGAAAACGGTCAAAAGGAGAGCGCGAGATGCCGGAAATGCGTCATTTACTTTTTCCTCGAGGACGGATCGATCAAAATCACGGAACCGCGCGTGGAGAACAGCGGCATGCCCCAAGGCGCGTTTCTCAAGCGTCACGTCGTGCGCGGCGTGACTTTGGGAGATTTAAACGTTGGCAAAGCGGTAACGATCTACGGGTTCGAGTTTAAAATTTATCGCTGCGATGGATTCACGCGCGATTACCTCGGACGCGTCGGCGTCGATGTCCCGAATGATGAGCGCGAACCCGACGGCGTCGGTCCGTCGTGGGAGGAGGTTCGGCTCGCGCGTCGCGCCGCGCGTTCTACGAAGAAGGATGCTCGAGGGAAATTTCTCACGCACGACAAGCAAGTGCTTCGCTTCTACTGCGTTTGGGACGACAGGTCGAAATTCGGCGACAGGCGAAGATTTGTTCTGACGTTCTTTCTCATCGACGACACCGTCGCCATCACCGAAGTCGAAGCGAACAAATCGGGGCGAGGAAGCGGGATGTCTTCGACGCTTCTGCACAGGTCCAGATTACCTCTGCGCGATGAAGATGCGAACGCCAGAGGTCTAGCGAACGATGATTTCGATTATGTCACCGCGGAAGACTTGCACGTCGGGGACACGATTCGAGTGTACAAGAGAGATTTCTTCATCTACGACTGCGACGAATTCACGAAGTCGTGGTACCTGACGAAATTCCCGGGCGAGTTGACGGAGGCTGCTTTCGAGCCGCACGACGTCACCGAGCCCGAGGATACTGTTCCAGCGCATCGCATACCTGAGCACACAGGTCTCGCCATCGGGAGCGAAGAGGACAGCTTGCAAAACTGCATTTCGCTCATTCCCAAGCCGCCGCGCAAGGACGTCGCGAAGGATGACGAAATCGTTTTGCAGTTTCGCGCCGAAATGGTCCCGATCAGCGACGCTGATGAAGTGTGCGAATTCGATGCTTCGCGTCGTTTTGTGGTCTCGTTCCACGTCGGTGACAAGACGTTGTCAATTTTCGAACAAGCGTCAAAGGACAGTTGCTCGAGCAAGTTTCTGGAGCGCGCCAGAGTCAGGAAGCGCGACGAGACGGGCGCGTTTTACGACTTGCGCGACATGCGCGTGGGTTCGGTGCTCGAAATTCACTCTCGCGCTTTCAAGCTCGGCGAGAGCGACGAATTCACGCGCAAGTACCTCGAAAACGCGGTGTGAGCGCGTGATTGCTGACGCGTGAATATATGTAATGCATTGCTCGCTATTGATACGTTTCCACGAGGGGTATGTGTTCGGCGCCAAACATCGTCTGGAAATCCGTGATGCAATCACCGCGCTTGAGGTGATGTCCCGCACCACTGCTAATTCCAGCGACGCCAACTCCACCCAACTTAGCCTTGGTGTAATACATCAAACTTGCCGGCACGTACACGGGCGCCTCGCGCGTAATCGAGGAGATTAAAAATTGCATCGCGATGTCCTCGCAATTCCCCCCCCCCTTGTCGATGTATTCCCGCACACCGTCGGGTAAATGCTCCTTATACAGTTTTAAATATTTTTGATCCATGAACGCCGCCTTGGTGAGGATGATACTGTACTTCCCACTCCACCAAAGTTGAAACTCGTTCGCGACGTATCTCCACGAGCACCCGTCGCTCGGCTTCTTCGCCGGCGCATAATTCCTCGCGTAATACCCCACCAACGCGTCAGGGTGCTTCTGCCACGCCTTAAATCCTCTATATAAAGTCTCACACGGAATTCTCACGTCCTCATCCACGTTAAACACCGCCCTGGTGCGCAAATCATCCAACGGTTCAAATCTATTCTGTATGCTCGTCGATTCCGCGTGCGCGTCGTATCGCACCAATCCCGGCTTCTTCTTCACAAAGTATCCATCCTCCGCCGTCCCCTCTCGCGGTGCGTCGCGTTTTTCGCTCCACACCACGCGTATCTCCTCCACGCCTCGGCATTTCCCGTAGTGTCTCAGCGCCGTCTTCAACAAATCCGGTCTTTCAAACGTATTCAGCAGCACCGCGAACCCATCCGCGCGCATCGCCTCGCTCTCTGCCGTCAGCGCCCGCGCCCGCGCTCGCGCCGCGTCGACGTCCCACTTCCCCGGCGTCTCCTCGCACCGTCCGCTTCGATCGCGGTGCGCGTTGAGCGTCGGCGCGAACGCGCGAGACGTCGCGCGCGCCAAGTGCGCCATCGCCCAAATCCCCAAAACCGTCCCCGCGACGCGCGCGACGACGCGCGGCGCCCCTCCTCGCGCGCGCATCGCGTGCGTCGATCCGCGCCGCGCCGCCGCGGACGCGTGCGTCGCCGCGCGCGCGCTCGACGCCGTCGCCATCGCGGACGGGCGAACGCGCATGCGTCACACAGTGCCGCGTCATGTCGCGCGCCGACGACGACGCGCGCGCGCGCGCGCTCGACGGCGCGATCGAGGCGTTGGGAAAGCGGTCGACGTTCAGCGACGGCGCGCGCGCGATCGAGCGCGCGGCGAGGGCGCGAGACGAAGGCGACGCGCGCGTGAGCGTCGCGCTGGCTCGCGCGGGACGGCGCGTCGCGACGACGCTGAAGAGTCGATACGGCGATGCGCGCGCGGAGGCGTGGGACGTCGGCGTGCGCGCGATCGAGGCGTGTCGCGACGCGGTCGGTGGGAGCGATCGGGAGGCGCTGGTGGCGGCGTTGGCGACGTTGGCCGAGACGCGCGAGGCGACGGCGACGGCGCCGCGCGAGGACGAGACGGCACCGAAGACGAAGACGAAGACGAAGGACGAGACGATGGATGAGAACGTCGATGGTGTCGTGAACGAGGCGCTGCGTTTGATTTTAGCCGCGCGCCGACGATCTCTTGAAAGTCTCGTCGACGGTTTAGAACGAGACTTTGACGAGAGCGAAGGTTCGCGCGCGGCGGCGTCCACGGTGAGCGTGGAAGCGCTGAGATATCGTAAACCACGCGATGACGAAGTAGGGATGAAGTGTTCAATTTGTTTCGATTGCTACGCGACGGATGAAGTGGTCGTGGCGATGCCGTGCAGCGCTTCGCACGTGTTTCACGAGCGCTGCGTGAAGGAGTGGCTGGCGCGAGACGATTCGTGTCCGTTGTGTCGCAGTTCGTTGCCGGTGTGGCTCGGTCGGCCTCAGTATTCGTAGTCTTTAGTATTCGTAGTCGGTATTTGTAGATTCGTTGTGATGTTATTGCATGTAAAAGTAGTTGGAACTAGTCTAGGCGCCCGCCGTGGCCGTGGCGGCGTACCCAACGCGGAATGTCTTCACCGCCTGAGCCGCTTCGTCCTCGGAACGGAAATAACCCAACTGTTTCGATTTACCCTCAACCTTAACTTCGGCACGCCATTTGACAGTCTTCTTACCGCTCTTCCAGGTGTGTTCGTACTTGCGTACACCCTCGTGCTTGCTCGTACAACGGGATCGAGAGGTACCTTGTCTTCGAATCTTGATGTGTAAGCTCGCTCTATATTTGTCTAAATCACCCGCAAAATGGTCTAAATGCGCGAGTTGGTACTCCTGCCGATCGAAGTTCGTCACGGCCAATCCGCCGAGACACACTATAGCCGCTTGATCGTACGTCCTCGCGGCGTCCTCCTCCTTTGCGTGCACTCCCAAGCTAAACTTTTTACCGTTGTGTTCAATCTCGCTCCGATATCGTCCCGTTCGCGAGCACCGGTGCACGCCTCTATACACGCTCATACTCTTCGACTTATCCGGCGCCCTATCGCTCGTCATCCTTCGCAACGCTTGTATGTTCCCGTTCAACTTTGAGAGCTCGTCCAACTCAAATTCATACCGATTCGACGTCGCGAAATTCTTCGGTTGCCTCCCGAGCACGATGCTCGCCCGGTCGAACGCCATCGCCGCCGCCTCGACGTCGCTAAACACGCCCAGCCCGTACGTCTTGCCCTCGCTATTGATCATCGCGCGGTATTTTCCATTTTTCCACTTGTACACGCCTCGGTACTTGCCGAGCGATTCGCCGCTCACTTCCTTTGTTTTCTTCGCGCGCGGTTGCGTGCCGGGCAAGCCATCGACCGCGTGCGCGCTTTCGCTCGTCGGCGTTCGCGCGCGGCTCGCTCGGAGCGCGGTCGGCATCGCGCACGAGTCGCGATTTGACCGATTGCGAATGCGCGATTCGAAAGAATTGCCCGGTGACTGTCCCCGCCGGGACGCGCGCGGGTAAAGTCTGTCGGCGATCGAGACGCGTGGGAGGGGTCGTGGAATTGTGCGCTAGCGGTAAATGAGATATACAATGAACGATTCGCGCGCGAGTTAGGCGTCGTTGACGTCTTCGTCGTCGGAATTCATGGCTTCGCGAACGCTGCGCAGGGCGAGCGCGGCGGCGCACAGGGCGAGCGAGACGCCCAGAGACGCGGCAAAGTTGGATGACTCCAACGCGTCGTCGGATTCGCGCACGGATTTGTGCCTGGAGTGACGCGATGGATGCACGAGGCGAGACGAAGCGGTCGGTGGTGGTGCCGCGCGCGGGACGTCGGTGACGCGGACGGAGAGCTCGTATTTGGGCTCTCTAGCGCGATCGATCGCGGGAAGGCGGTCGAGCAAAGACCGCGAAGGGACGTACAGGACCTGGCCGGGGTCAATCTTGAGGAAGTGGCTCTCTGGATGCGGACGCAAGTTGTTGTAGCGCGCGAGATCCATGACGCTGATGCCAGCGATGCTGGCGATGTCGAACAGATTGTCCTCCGGCTGCACGACGACGCGCAGCGGCTTGGCGAGCAACTCGCCATCCGCCTCGCGAGAAAGCTTCGCCGCGCGCTCCACTTGTTTACTCAGCTCGTGGTGCCGCTCAATCTGTGCAGCGCTGTACTCGTCATCTCTCATAATCGCACGTCCGCTCGAACCAGGGTTTAAAAACGTCTTCAGTCGACTTTTTTGCGTCGCGCTCCTGTCGTGACGGAGGAGCGGAGATACGAGTCTACTCGTGCTCGCGATTCCACCAGCCAAAATACCGCGCGCGCCGGTGACACCATCCTCGACGCGTGTTTTTAAGCCCTTAGCGTGATGGACCAAGCTCGCACGCGCACCGCGTATGGTGTCGACGCCGCCTTCGGTGGACGAGTGCAGCTTGGCGACGACGACGCGTTGACGCTCCGCGAACGCTTCAACGAAGCCATCCACGCGTGGCTTCACCGCTTGCACCATTGGCCAACTTCCAACGGCATCCTCAAACCCTTTTAACTTTTCTTTAACCTTTTTAGACGTTTCTTCGCTCACGAGGCTTCGCAAAGGATCGACGCGCCTTTTCAGTTTCCCATCCTCCGTCGCGACCGACTTCTTCCGCCGCGGCTTCGCGTCGCCATTGGTCTTCGTCACATCGACCGACTTCTTCTTCGCGTTTTTCGACTTCGACCCGGACGCTTCGCCACTCTTTTTCGACTTCGTCCCGTCCCCGCCTGGTTTATTTCGGTCATCGAAGAAAGATTTCACGCTCGCCAGCGCGGCCAGCTTGGCGTCGTCGAGCCCTCGCAACGCCTCTTTCGTCTTCTCCTTCGCCAACGAGGCCACCGACGACGGTTCAGACGCCTTCGACGCCTCCCCACGCGCTTCTTTGCGGTCGTTCCCGCCCTTGGCGATCGTCATCGTCTTCATCTTGACCTCGCGCGCGATTCTCGCGCTCGCCTCCCCCGCCGTCGACATCGTCCGTTCGCCCGCGCGTCGCGCCGCCCCCGCCCCCGCCCCCACCACGCGCACCGTCAGCGCGCACGACGCGAACATCGTCGCAAAGAATACATCCGCGAACGTCCGCACCTCGCACCTCGCGCCCTTCACCACCGATCGCACTCCCGGCGGCAGCTTATTCTCCACGCTCCGCACGTACACGTTTCCGCACACCGCCAACCCCGCCGTCGCGCTCTCCCTCGCCGCGTCCACGATCGACCCCCCCGTCGCTCCCACGCCGCCATCGCCTTCCCTCCCGCGCGTTTTCCCGCGCTCGTTCGCTTTCCTTCGCCCCTCGTCGTCGTTTTCCTTCGCCTCGTTCGTCCCGCGCGTCGCCTCGTCCCCGCGCGTCCGCGTCTTCGTCCCCTCCTCGTCCGCGCGCGTCGGCGGGAACAGTCGCGCGTCCGTTCGTTCGTCGTCACCGTCGGTCGCTCGCGCGTTCGTCGTCTCGTCGTCTGCGCCGTCGCGCGCGTCGTCGCTCGACCGTCGTCGTCGTTGATTTCGAACGCCATCGTCGTGATTGCGATGATTATTCGTCCCTCTCGCGTCCGCGCGCGCGCGCGACGCGCCCGCGCGCCGCGCGTCGTCGCCGTCGTCGCCGTCGTCGCGCCCTCGGCCGTCGTCGCCGTCGTCGCCGTCGCTCGACATCGCGCGCGGCGCTGTGGCGACGCGCGCGTCGACCGACCGCGAACGAACGGTCGGGCGTCACGTCGACGCGCGCCATGGCGCCCGCGCGCTCGAACGCGCGCGACGTCGAGTCGCAGGAATCGTGCGCGGCGACGCACTGCGCCGGGAACGGGCACCCCGCGGTCGCGGCGCTCGTCGCGCCGTTCGTCCTCGCGTGGAACGCGATCGATGCGTATCTGACGCCGTGCCTCGGCGCGTACGCGCGGCTGGGCGCGCGCGGCGCGATGGGATCGCTGTGCTGTTGCCTGCTGGAATGCTTTCGGTACGAGGATAAGGTCTGGGCGGGCGACGCGGCGCTCGGGGTGGATTGCGAATTTCGCGGGTGCGATTGGGCGCGCGTCGACGACCTGAGCGCGGGGAGCGAGGACAAGCCGATGGTGCTGTATCAGGGAATCATCGAACCTCGGGACTGCGTGCAGGGCCAGCTCGGGGATTGTTGGTTGGTGAGCGCGCTGGCGTGCCTGGCGGAACACCCGGGAGCGATCAAACGGTTGATATTGAACGGGGAAAAGTCGCTTCGCGGCAAGTATCGCGTGCGGTTTTACGACGGCAAGGAGAAGAGGTGGGTCACCGTGACGGTGGACGATCTCATTCCTTGTTACAAGGGGACGAAGAATCCGATATTTATGCAACCGCACAACAACGAGTTTTGGCCTTTGATCGTGGAGAAGGCGATGGCTAAGTTTATGGGGAGCTACGCCGCGCTGGACGGCGGGTTCGGCACGTGGGCCACGCACGCGCTCACGGGCGATAACGTCTTCTTGCTCAAGAAGCGCATGGACGTCGAACGCACGTGGCGGCGACACAACATGAAGTTTATCGGTAAGCCCGGTGACGGCGGTAAGAAGGATCGCATCTATCACGAAGAAGTCGAGGAAAACATCGTGCGCGATAAATTGTTCAACATCCTGACCCAGTACGACAGCATCAAGTCCCTGATCGCCGTGTCGAGGATGACTAAAAATGGCGAGAGCAAAGACGAAACCACCGGCTTGGTGTCCGGTCACTTGTTCTCCGTCATCTCCGTGCGTTGGGCTGGACGCTCTTGGGGCGTCGGTGGAAAGCGTTTCATCAAGCTTCGCAATCCGTGGTCGACGTTTGAATGGAAGGGCGCTTGGGCTGATGGATCGAAAGAATGGGACAAACACCCGGCCATCGCGAAGGAGCTCGCGTACGTGAACGATCATCACGACGGCGTGTTTTGGATGGAGTTTGACGATTTTTGCGAGTACTTCAACCAAATCGCGGTGTGTGACCGAACGACAAAGCGCGACTTTTCGCTCCGGTACGATCACGACAATAAATATTGTGGTCCATTGATGGGCTGCGTGAGCGGTTGTGCGTGCTTCTGGTGCGGATGCCAAGGTCCGTACAAACTTTATTGCGGACACCAATCGACGACCGAAACGCGTCAGGCGACCAAGTGCTGCGGCACGATGAAAGTCGCGAACGACGCGTGAATAAATTAACGACTACTTTACGCGAGTCGGCTTGTAATGAATTTGAGAGCTCTGTCTCCGCGTTTCGCGACACTCCGTGCGTTATTTAAGCCACTATCGACAGAAGGTCGCCGGAAACGGGGCACATGACCATTTTGAAAATGTCCCACCTCACTTCGACGATGCCGCGCACGCCTCGAAGGCGATGGCCCAGCGCTGTCTCCCGCGAGCAACTGTAATAAAGTAATCACGTGCGTCCACAAAGTATTCATTCGTGTTGTTATTTCAATTCAAATGGCGTGTTTTTGCGTCGCTGGTGGTTTTTACTAGGACGAGGGAGAAGAGAAACGCTTACGGGAGCGTGTACTTGCCAGGCTTGTCGAAGACGTACTCGGCCGTTTCGTTTTTCTTCACGACGAATCCCGCGAGCGCGTCGACTTCGGGCGCACCTTTGCCGGTCGGCTTCCACTGCCAACCCTTGTTCGTCACTTTCAAACCATCGACGATGACTTCCGCGCCCTCGCACGCCTTGATGACGAGCGCACCATCCACTTCGACGTTTTTCAAATTGACGCCAGAGCCTTCGACGACGAGCGCGCTCTTCGCGCCCAACTTGACGGCGCCGACTTTCGACTTGAGTTCATCAAAAGATGTGGCGACATCCGGACCGAGCACAACACGTGGACCCATGGGAAGCTTCATACCGTTGAATTCAGCGTCGACGGCGGCGGCGGGGACGTCGGCACCGGCCAAACGCAACAAGTTTGCGCACGATTCGTAAAACTCAAACTCGCCGCTCGTCGCCGTGTGCGTCGGGCCGTTAGATTTGAACTTGGCCAAACCGTCCGCCGGAGAGTTCTTCACCGGGCTGTAGCCAATCCAGTTCGCAAAGACGGTGAAACCAACCTTAGCCTTCGATCCGAGGCTCTTGGGATAGTCTTGCATCATGCACTCCAATCGCGTCGGCGATTTGAAAGCCGTCTTTGTCTCATCCTTGTACTTGGGATTGACGAATTCTTCGATCGCGCCGCCAGTCTTCTTGAGTTGTTTTGCGTACTCTGGAAGACTCACGATGAGCTGATTGATGTTACCCGGGAATGGGGAGAAGCCCGTGGCATCGTTGACGTCGCCTTCGGGATTCGTAGTGGCTCGCAAAAGCGGATCGAGCTGGTTGTATTCGACGTTGATGGTCATCTTGCGTCCATCCTCGTGAGTTAGCAACGAAATCGCACCGACCGCTTCCTTGGCTTTTCGCGGAACGCACAAAGAATTGAACTCAAGATTCATCGTCTTCGACACCCCGAGCGCACCAGGGATGACGCGGAACACGAGCGAGTTCGTGTCTTGAAAGAAGACGACCCACTTCTTGCCTTGGCTCATCCACTTTGATAACAACCCGCTCGTGTGCAGGAGAGAGTGCACGTCACCGTGGCCGTGCGGCTTGAGCGCGAGCTTGTAAGGATCGTCGTCTTTCACCGCCAAACGTGCATCGTTATCCATCAAGCACGGCACCTTTTCTTGCTTCATGAGCGTGATTTGATCGCGAGACGCGCCAAAGTAATCGTTGCGTTCGAGCAAATCGAGCGTCAGCGCGTGCGTGTCCTCCGACGTCATGATCGCCAACGGAATCTTCGTGGACGATTTCGCCTTCGCGCCGCCACCGCCGAAGCACCCGCACCCACCCGCGTTCGTCGCACCCTCCGCACCCTCCGCGCGTTTCTCCATCGCCAAGATATTCTTCACGTACAACTCCAAATAGCACGCGTTCGTCGCCCGCTCCACCGGCAGCGCGACCTTGATCCCCGAGTACCCCAATCGCTCTCCCAACCCCCCCGCGACGAGCACGAAGCACGTCTCCGCCGTCTCCCGCATCCCAATCTTCTCCAGAATCTCGTGCGCCGCCGATCCGTACTCCACCGTCTTCCCCGTGGGCACGCTCGGCGTCCATCCCTCGAACGGATTCTTCCCCTCCTTCGACGCCCTCAGCAGCTCGCGCGCGTTCGACACGTACTTCGCCACCCCCCCCGGGTACCCCCGATCCGCCCGTCGCACTTCCTCGACGAACGCGCGCTTCCTCTCGTCGTCCACGCCCGGCGCCGGCCAATCCGCGATCAGATGCGCTTGTCCCAGCGCGATCGTTTCGCGCAGCGTCCGCGCGTCGTCCGTCGTCAGCGCGCCGCGCGCGACGTGCGCGTCGACGACGGCCGTCGCGCTCGCGCGCGCGTCGTCCATCGCGGCCATCGCGCGCGTCGTCGTCCGTCGTCGCGCGGCGTCGGCGCGCGCGCGCGCGTTCATTTCCGACACGTATGGGTAAACAGTCACAAGATTTCCGACACGTATGGGTAAACAGTGCGAAGACACACACGGGAGGATTTTCAAACGCCGCGACAGGTGGCGCGAAAAATTTAAAATTCCAGCGACGACCGCGCGACTGCGCGACGCGCGGCGCGACGCGACGCGACGCGGGAGACGCGCGCGCGCGGCGAAGCTTTCGAGGCGTCGGACGCGCGAACGAACGCGAGAACAAACGCGAGACGACGCGAGAGACGACGCGGGAGACGCGCCGACGCGGTGACGATCGACGCGGTGACGATCGACAAAGGATGGCGACGGTCGAACCGGAGACGAAGCGATTGAAGACGGAGGATGGGGAGAAGGAAAACGTCGCGCTCAACACGGGGAACGTGGGGAAGGCGCGGGTGAAGAGCTTGATGTATAGGTATTATAAACAATTTTACCCGGCGGATCTGTTGTTCAAGTGGTTGGCGCACGGAAACGACGAACGACACGCGAGGGCGGAGAAGACGTACCCGAGCCGGCGGGAGTTTTGTTTCGTGCTGGATAAGGAACAAGAAGAGGGCGGGGGAGAGATTTTTGCGCGGTATCAGAGTTTCGTGGACGCGAAGGATTTTAAGACAAACGTGGAGCGGAAAAAGCCGGCGCGCATCGAATTCGGGCCGATTTGTAACCGCAGACCGTCCGACAGGCACACGGTGGAGTTAAAACCGGAGGAGCGGGAGTTGGTTTTTGATATCGATATGACGGATTACGACGACGTGCGGACGTGCTGCAAGGAGGCTGGGATCTGTGGAAAGTGCTGGCCGTTGATGACGGTGGCGCTCAAGGTGCTCGACGTCGGCTTGCGCGAGGATTTCGGTTTCAAGCACTTGTTGTGGGTCTATTCCGGTCGTCGCGGTATTCACTGCTGGATCAGCGATGAGCGCGCGAGAAAGTTGAGCGACGAAGCTCGCTCTGCGGTTGCCGAGTATTTCGCCGTCGTCAAGGGCGAGGGTCAGGGGCGCCGCGTGTTGTCGTCGACGCCGATGCACCCTTCGGTGAAGCGCGCGTACGACGGCGTCTTGAAACAATATTGGATCGAGTCGTACTTGCCCACGCAGCGAATTCTCGAGGACAAAACCAAGCTCGAGCAACTCCTCAATCTGATTCCCGACGAAAACATTAGAGAGGATCTCGCGTCGGAGTTTGCGACGAGTTCGCTCAACTCGGTCGACCGCTGGGGTGTCATCGAGCGCCGCGTGCAAGACTCTTTGAAGAAAAATAATTACAAGCTTACCGGTGCGCTCGAAAAGATAATCCTCTGGCACATCTACCCTCGAGTCGATATCGAGGTGTCTAGACACATGAATCACTTGTTGAAGGGTCCGTTTTGCGTTCACCCAAAAACTGGGCGTGTGTGCGTGCCCATGGATCCCGCCACCGCGGATTCCTTCAATCCGGAACTCGTGCCCACCGTCGTCGATCTGGATTCCGGTGCGCAAACCTTAGACGGGGCGATCAAAACTTTTAACGACACGTTCTGGAACGCGTGCGCGAGGGAAAACATCGAGCGGCTCACCGCAAAGACGCGTCAAGCCAAGGCGGAGCAACAGTCTGGGATGGAATTCTAAATGATGAACTTGTGTAATTGAAAGAGAAAGATTTCGTTAAATTAATTGAATAGTACTTAATTATGGCGCGTTTCTCGCGAGCGACCACTTATCGTCGTCGTCGTCGTCGTCTTGGCTCACAGGCGTCAATTCTATCGACATTAAGCGTTCGCTCGAACTCAACACCTCTTGCCACGTCGGCGGCTTGCTCTTGTCAAAGTACACGTTCTCGACCACGGTTGTGTCCCAACTCTCCCCCGTAGTGCTGTTCCCAAACTTTCGCACGCTACCATCGGGGGATAACACTTCTCCCCACGTCCGGCTGAACCGTTCGCCATCTTCACCGACGCGCCACGTCTCCCCGCTCTTGCGTCCGCTGCCAATCTTGCTTCGGCGCTCTTCCCATTTATCGCCCCATCGCATCCCCATGCCGTTCTCCGCCCACTTATCCGTCCACTTCAGCGTCGCGCCCTCGCCATCGTACTGCTCTCCCCACTTCTCCCACCACGCCTGTCGAACCTCTCGCCCGCTCTTTTCCACCCCTCGCTCGACGGCGCCGTTGGCGTAGTACCGCTCCCACCACTTCTCCTGCCACTCCTTACTCTGCGCGTCTCGCGCCCACTTATCGGCGCTCCTCTCGATGTGTTCGACGCCCGTAAAATCATCCCGGCAATAGATCTCTCGCCACGTCTCCCACCACGTCTCACCCGTGTCGTTAAATCCGCTCTTCTCGAACCCGAGCTCCTTGTAACCGCTAAAATCGCACTTCGCCCACCGCGTCTCGCTCGATCCGCTTCGCCCATCCGGGCAATCTCTCTTCGTCGTCCACCACCTCGACTGATACCCACCTTCTCCACGATCGAATCCTCGCTTTCGCGTCGTCTTCATTCCTCCCTTCTCCTCCACGGACGTCGACGTTTCCCGGTTTCCGCCTCGCGCGCCGTCCTCGCTCGCGCCCGCCGCGCCGTCGTCCTCGTCGTCCGCGTCCTCGAACGCCTCGTCCTCTTTCGCGATCCCCGTGTCGCGCTGCGGCGGTTTCGCGCGCGTTCGCACGTCTCCTCGCGGTGCGTCGCCGCCGCAGACGCGTCCGCGGCGCGCGCGCGCGTCGATCGCGCGCGTCGATCGCGCGCCGCGCGATCGCGTCGTCGTCGTCGTCGCGCGTTCACGGCGCGTCGCCGCGGCGCGCGGAGACGCGCGGCGGAGCGACGCGATCGTCATCTCGTCGCGCGACCGGGTCGCGCGATCGCGGCGCGCCGGGCTGTGCGGACGCGCGATCGCGTCATCGTGTCGGTTGGGCGCGCGCGGGCGCCGGCGCGAGACGGATTCGCGGCGCGCCGACGAGGGGACGAAGCGACGAGACGAAGGCGCGGATGCGGACGAAATCGACGGAATGAGGGAGATGCGCGACAAAACTACTTTCTGCGGTACTTGCTGGCGCTCTTGAACTTGCCGCGGGCGGTCTTGAAGGGCTTGGCGGGGGCGCCCGGGCTCGCGCCGCGAAATCCTCCGCGGAAATCGGCGCCGCGGCCGGAGGATTGGACGCGCGCGTCGTCGTCGTCGTGGACGTCGGCGCGCGCGGCGCGCTTGGCCTTGGCCTTGGGATCGCGCGCGTTTTTGACCATGCGGACGACTTTGGTGGCGACGCCGCCGGTCAAGCGGGCCTCGCGTTCGATGGCTTTGACGGATTTGACGCCCTTGGTCACGCGAAAGCCGCCTCGAGGGGTGTCGTCGTCGCCGCGCTCCTTTTTGTATAGCGCCTGTTGCGCGAGTTTGCGTCGCGCGCGCTTGCTGTCGGGTAAACGATCGGGACCGGCCGCTTCCTGTCGGCGCTTGGCGCCCTTGCGGTGAGACTTTCGATCCATCAAGTCCATTTCGGCTGTTTCCATCGCCTTGAGCGCGTCTTTTTGCGCGTTGCGTTTGTCGCGTTCGCTCTGGAACCATGTCTTCGCCGGTCGCGATTTGATCTCAGCCGCGTGCTCGAGAATGTTCGAAGCCTTATTTGCCTCCATTTCGGCCTTTTGAAGCTGACGTTCGGTGCGCTCTTCGTAGTTGATTTGCACAATTTGCTCCTCCATATCCTCGATTTTCTTGTGCCACTCGGCGACGATGTTCCCGGGCACGATTCGCGCTTTGAGGTTCGCCCCTCGTTTTGCTATGGTTTTGACTAGTTTACGATCGGATTCTTCCATGAAGGTCAACGCCGTGCCTTTCTTCCCCGCGCGCGCTGTGCGCCCGACTCGGTGTAAATAGCTCGCCAAAGTCTTCGGCGCGTCGAACGAAATCACCGCGTCGACGGATGGAATATCCAAGCCTCTGGCGGCGACGTCTGTGGCGATCAAATGCGTGACTGTGCCCGTCCTAAATTCATCGAGCGCTGCTAAGCGCTGCGTCTGCGTCATGTCCCCGTGTAACTCACCCGCTTTGATGTCGCTTAAACCCATGATGATCTTCAAACGATGCGCCTCTTGCTTGGTTTGGGAAAATATAATGGTCGACTTGTCGTAAGAACGACTCACAATGGCCATCAAGAACGCCTCTTTCTGAGCACTTTGGTTAGGTTTGAGCTTTAACACTTCCTCCACCAACCGCTTGGGCGTCGTGCCGAGCGTGTCCGCGGAAAGCCTCGCCGGATTCTTCATCGAAAGACTCGCCAGCGCCTCGACGCCGGCGGTGAGCGTGGCGCTGAATAATAACGTTTGGCGCTTCTTCGGGCATTGTCGAACAATTTCTTTGATCTCTTCCAAGAATCCCATCTCCAGCAAACGATCGGCTTCGTCTAAAATCAACGTCGCGAGATCTTCTAGCCCAAACGAGTGCGTGTTTCGCACGTGGTCGATGACGCGACCGGGCGTCGCCACGACAATTTCGGGTCGAGTGCGCAGCGCAGCTGCTTGCACGTTCGCCGACAATCCACCGACGACGAGCACGGCTCGAATTGTTGTAAACTGCGCGAGACTTTCCGTCATTTGATGCACCTGAACCGCAAGTTCGCGCGTCGGCACCAAGACCAACACGTGCGTCGCCGCCGCCGGCCTCGGTCCTCGATGTAACATCCGCTCCAACTGCGGCAGCATAAACGCCGCCGTCTTCCCGCTCCCCGTTACCGCTCGCCCGCAGACGTCGCGACCAGTCATCGCGATCGGAATCACCGCCGCCTGAATCGGTGTCGGTTTCTTATACCCGAGCGCCTCGCACGCTCGCGTCAGCGGCCGCGACAGGTGCAACTCGTCGAACGCCTTCGCGTCGAACGTCGTGTCCCCTTTCGCCCCCTTGACGACCGCGCGCTCTTGAAACCCATCCTCCGACTCGGAATCACTCTCCGACGACGTCGCCGTCGCCGTGGGCGTCTTTGCTTTCTCGTCCTTCGCCGCGTCTTCCTCGCGCGCCTCGCGCTCTTCCTCGCCTTCGCTCGTCCCATCCTCCTCTTCCTCCTCGCGCTCGCGCTCGCGCTCGCGCTCGCTCTCGCTCTCGTCGTCGTCATCATCACCGCTCTCGCTCTCCTCACCACTCTCGCTGTCTCCACTGACGCTCGCGTCGTCATCCGTCTCGCCGTCGTCCTCGCCCGGCAGCGGCGCGTCCTCCGAGTCGCTCCCGTACTCGTCCTCCGACCCACCCGCGCTCGCGCTCCCTCGCCTCCCGCGCCCTCTCGCCCGCGCGATCTTCTCGTCCACGCTCGTCATCTTGTTCGCTCGCAGCTCGCGCGCGCGCGCCTCGCGCGCGTCGCCAAAGTTCCACGCCTCGGTCGCCGCGCGTCCGCCGCCGCCGCCGCCGCGTCCCTTCGTCGCTCGTCCCGCGCGCGTCCCGCGCCCGTCGTCGTCGTCCGACGCGTCGAACGTGAACGAGGGGTTAAACTCGACGTCGCTCCCGTCCGCGTCCGCGTCGGCGGTCGACGCGCGCGGCATTTCGAGTTTTCGTCGCGTCGCCAAGTGTCGCGAGGGGGCGGCGCTCGCGGCGCGTCGCGACACTTCGCGACGCGGCCGCGATGGCGCGCGACGCGCCGAAGAGCGCGATCCCGGCGATGTGCGCGCACGTCGCGTTCGGCGTGTGTTACTTTCTCACGGCGCAGCGCGTGTTGGACGCGCGATTGGTGTCGCCGGAGGCGCAGCCGTTGACGGGCATGATTTACGCGAGCGACGCCGCGAGCGCGAGCGCGGGCGTCCTGATGGCGCGATTACGCGCGAGAAGAGACGGGCGAGTGACGGCGACGGCGAGGCGCGCGGGAAAGTTCCCGCGCGCGGCGCTGTTGCTGCCGGTGTTTGATTTGTTTGGGCTGACGTGCGCGTTCGAGGCGATGCGAGCGCTCGGGGGACCGCTGTACCAAACCATCTCTGGGTTGCTCATTCCGCTCTCGGCGTTGCTGTCGAAGGTGGTGCTGAAACGCACGTTCACTAAGGGGCAGATTGGGGCGATCGCGGTGGTGATTTGTGGGCTGGCGGTGAAGGCGAAGGACGTGGCGGACGAGGCGGCGAGGCGCGGGACGGCGATCGACGCGAGGGGGATCTTGATCGCGAACGCGGCGACGGTGAGTTATGGGTTTCGGGGATTGGTCATGGAATACCTGAGCGCGTCGAAATCGAGTCTGAGCGGGAACGCGCAGACGATGCTGATGGGAACGTGCGGGTTGGCGGCGTTTGCGATTTACACGCTCGCGAGGACGGCGCGCGATATGGACGGGATGGTATGGGCGTATTACAACGCCTCGCCGCGAGATGTGTCATCGATTTTAAAGGTGCACCTAGGAAACATGCTCAGTCGGGCGTTCATGGTGAAGATGATGATGGCTGTCGTCGCCAGAGCGGGCGCCACGCAGTTGGCGCTCTCGAACGCGATTCGCAGCGTCGGCGTCATCGCGTTTTCGCACGTCTTATTTTGCTCGGACGACGCGAGACAGTGTTTGAGTTACAATGGCGCCATCAGCGCCGTCATGGTTGTCACCGGCGGTCTCGCGTACGCGATGAGTGGGAAGCCGAAAACCGCCGCCGCCGCCGCGCCCAAAACGGCTCGCGCGAGAAAAACCACAGTCGCCGTCGCGCGCGCCGACGCAAAACCGACAGCGTCACCCTCTTCGACCGTCCGTCGCCGCTCCGCGCGTCGAGGATCGTGAAATCTCGCTCGAAACATTCAATGCCACTAATCACGCACATTTCCTAACAATGTTCGTCGCGTCGCCCGATCTCGCCGATGTCGTCGTTCTCGGTCTCGAACGAGCCTGGCACCAGCCTCACACCGCGCCGCACGTTCACGCCCGACTCGAAACGACCGCCGAGCGAAACGAAACGACATGCCTCCCAATCGCGATTTCGCCACTCGCACCGCCCGTCGCGCGCCGCGCGCGTCCCGAACCACGCATCTTCTGGCGTTCGCGTTTGCGCTCGCCTCGTCGCGGCGCGGCGCCGCGCGCGCGGAAGACGGACTCGGTTGGCGCGAAGGCGGGACGGCCACGTGGTACGGCGGACCGAATGGTCCAGGCCCCGACGGCATGTCGATTTATACCGGGAGCTGTAAATACGGCTCGAACATTCCGAGTCACTACGTGGCCGCGTTGAATACCGACGGTACGTTGAACACCGACGCTGCTGCGTGGAATTTCAACTCTGAAAACATAAACTGCGCAGGTGGATACGATCACGGGCTCACGGACGAGTGCGGCGCGTGTTATGAAGTGATGTGCGTCGCGGGTCGGCAGCGAGGACTGGCCGACAGCGCGCTCGGCCCGTGGGCGGGCTGCGCGAACGGCGACGGCGAGAAATCGATCACAGTGCTAATCACAGACAGTTGCCCGTGTGGCCATCCAAATCCGAGGTGAGGAAATTCGTCGGTGTCGCAATTTCTCGATCGATAAAAATTCGATCAATCTTTTGCGGCGCGCGCTCGAGACTGACGAACACGTGTTCACGCGTCAGTAATCAACGATGGTGCTGCGGTGGCGAACAAAACGCGCGCCACTTTGATTTGAGCTACGCGGCGTTCGATTCCATCGCGATCAGGCACCGCGGCATCGTCGACGTCAAATATCGTAAAGTGAGTTGCGATGGGCTAGGACAAGAAAAGTATTATGCGTGACGTCGAGGAATGCCCCGCGCGCCCTTTTGTATACTACGCCGCGCGCAAACGACGCGAGCAGCGTCCCGCTCAACGATACGCGTGAAATGATTTAGAGTGAAACGGCGCTGGGTTGCTTGCTCGCTCGCTTGTTTGATTTGTGTTGTTTCTTCTGTTTGTGATGATGATTTTGATTTTCGATGTAGATGCGCGTTGATTATTGGGCTTGGAACGTTTCGCAGTCTCGCCGATTCGACGGTTGGGCTCGCGCGCCGCGTGATGGGCGTCAGAGTCCCGCGCGTGCGCGTCGGCGTGCGTCATGTCGCGACTCGCGCGACGTCTCGCGACGTTCGCACGCGATGCACACGCGTCGTGCGCGCGCGTAGATCTTCCGCACGCGCTCGCGCTTCGCGCATCCTCATCCGCCGCCGGGCCGAGTCCGCGGCGATTCGCCGTCGTCGGCAGCGGTCCCGCGGGCATGTACGCCGTCTTGGCGCTCACGAAGACGTTCGATGGCGCAAAAGTAGACGTGTTCGAACGCTACCCCGCGCCATTCGGTTTGGTGCGCTACGGTGTCGCGCCCGACCACGCGGAGACGAAGCTCGTGACGAACAAGTTTCATGAAACGCTCACGACGCGAGACGACGTCGCGTTTTACGGCAACGTCCAACTCGGGCGAGACGTGAGTTTAGGAGAACTTTATGATAGCTACCACGGCGTCGTGCTCGCGTGCGGGACGAGCGGAGACAGACGTTTGGAGGTACCGGGAGAGGGCGAACACCGAGGCGTGCTCGGAGCGAGAGAGTTCGTCGCGTGGTTCAACGGCGATCCCGAACACGGGCCGCAGAGCGCGACGCACGCGGCGGTAGTGGAGGCTTTGCGTAGTCGTGATGGTGATGCACACGTGGCGGTGATCGGGGTCGGGAACGTCGCCATCGATTGCGCGCGGGTGTTGTTACGAGACGCGGATGCGCTCGCGGGGACGGATATTTGCGAGCACGCGCTGGAGGTGCTGCGCGCCCATCCCGTGCGCGCCGTGTCCGTGATCGGGCGACGCGGGGTAGCGCAAGCTTCATTTTCACCGAAGGAGTTGCGCGAGCTGTTGAATTTGCGGAACGTAAGAGTGGTGATTTCGGACGAGAACCTCACGCTGGAGCCCGAAGACGAAGCCGAGTTGGCGGAGAACAGACCGCGGCGGCGAGCGCACGAGGCGTTCGTCAAGAGAAAGACCGCAGGGGAGTGTGCGAGCGAGGATGGATGCACAAAAATACTCAATGTGCGATTTCTCGCAAGTCCACTAGCGTTCGGGGGTGAAAATGGTGTGTTGAGTTGGATGAAGCTCGGTAGGAACGAACTCGTCGGCGCCGCCGGCGCGCGAAAATCCATCGCATCTGGCGAAACGGAGATGGTTCCCACCGCCTTAGCGCTGCGTTCAGTGGGATATCGTGCAGAACCGATTCAAATGACCGTCAAAGACGAATCCTTGACTCAATTGCGACTGCCATTCGACGAAAAGAATCGCGTTGTGCCAAACGCGTACGGCGCCGTCGCCGTCTCGGCGGATTCCGCCGATACCATTCCTCGTCTCTACGTCACCGGCTGGCTCAAACGCGGACCAACAGGAATCATCGGCACCAATCTCACGTGTGCCGACGAAACTATCGCAAAAATGGCTGCCGATTTCGCCGTCGCCCCACCTCCCGATCCTGTCGAGGACGGCGTCGACCGCCTCCTCGAGAAGCGCGGCGTCCGCGTCGTGCGCGCCGCCGACTGGATTCAAATCGATCGCCTCGAGCGCGAGCGCGGCGCTGCGCGCGGAAAACCACGAGAAAAGTTTGTCTCCACAGCCGACGCTCTCAAGGCGATCGACCGTAGCTTGTAACGCATTGATTGTTTAGTCTCGCGAGTCGTCGCGTCCCCGCGGCTGGTGACGCCACAATCGCGCGACCTTCACGCCTCGGTGCGCATGCGTCTCGCGTCGAGCGCTTCGTTCGCTTCGCGTCCGAGCGTTCGCGCGCGCTCGACGCGCAACGCGAACGTTCGACGCGCAACGCGCCACAGCGCGCGCGCGAACGCCGCCGGCCGCTGGGCGCCGCCGTCGCGGTCGACGACGCAAACGTCGACGGCGTCGTCGCGTGCGGCGCCGAAACCGCCGCTCGTCGCCGTCGCCGGGCGCGACGTCACGTCGTTCGCATTTGCCGCCGCCGGCGCGGCGCTGCTGACGACGGTGGGCGCGGTGGCGCCGCTCGTGCGGTCGCTGCGGGAGCTGAGCGCGAGCGTCGACGCGGCGGCGACGGCGGCGGAAAGCGCGGCGAATGAAGTGGAGGCGTTAGCGAAAAACACTGCGAAGGAGCTACCGGAGACGCTGCAAGCGATGGAAGAGAGCGCGCGAGAGGTGGAGGCGTTGGCGGCGGAAACGCGGGAGGCGTTGTCGAAATTGGATGCGACGGAGTACGTCGAGTCGCTCGTAAACGATTTCACGGCAAAGATGAAAGATCCGACGAAGGATTTTCGGGATTTGGGAGACGATGCGACTGAGTACGTCAGGCGTTTGTCGCTTGAGCTCGGGCTAGTCATGCAGAGCGTGGGCATTTATTTAGACGATGGTGCGTTTGACGAAGACGCGAAGAATTTGAGCGCGGCGGAAAAGGCGCGGCGGAAGAACGCCCTCACAGAGGCAATCTCAGCGGCGAAGGAAACGACGGAGAGCGCGGCAAAACTGTCGACGCAACTGCAAGGCGCGGCCAACGGTGAATCTAAAGGACGAGATCTAGCAGAAATCGTGGGAAAGATTGCGCTCGCGAGCAAGCAGGTATCGACGGCGATGACAAGAGTCGTCGAGAGCACGTCGGAGAGTTTCCGTTCGACGGATGAATGACGGATTCAGATTTTATGATTTTTTAACGCGCAAATATTATGTACTATAAAATCCTACGCGGTTTCGGTGGACTCCAGAACACCTTTTCAGGCGTTCGCAAGGGCGTGTGGAATAGTTCCACCTCAGGATCGTCCACGCGAACTAAAGTCTGATACTCGTCTGTATCGTTGCCTTCGATGAGCCGTGTGAACTGCTCGCCGAACGTTTCCCAATACCAATCGAGGAACAAGTTATGAGTCACGCGCTTGCTAACAACCATTCGTTGCATCTCTTCGCGCTGCCGAATCGCGTTCCGCCAACGTGTGAAGTAATGATTACGCGTGGCGAACTGGTGCGACGCGCGCATCTTGACGAGAGCGACCATTTGCGCCCGCCACATGCCGCGCCAAATCGCGAAACTTCGGCGCAGTCGAGACTGTCGTTGGCGGTTAAAGATGGCTAACGCGCTCACAGCGATCAACTTAGAGTGCTCTTGAGTGGCGAACTTCCATTGGTTCCACGAACTCAACAACACACGTTGACGCCATCTCGTTAGCGTCGCCGCTACGCTTCGTCTCTGCGTTCTCAACGTATGCGTGCGGTATCTCCAGCCTTGGAACGCTCTCAACAGTTCGTAACGACGTAGTTTGTTCATAAACTTTGAGACAGTGTGTTTACGGAACGCAGACTTGATCGTTTGTGATCGCCAAGCGTCGAAATTCGCTCGAATATATTTGAACCGCAACGACGCCATCGCGTGCACGACGCCTCTCTGATGTTGTTCCTCGCGCTGCCGTCGCGCACTCAGCATTTTCCAATTATGGAAGACGATTCGCGTTGTGTTATTTTTCATGCGTTCCCGCGTGACGGCATACATCTTTTCGCGATGCACCCGTACGAATCGAGCAGTCGTTCTCCATGCGAAAAAGTGAAGCTTCGTCAGCGTCTTGCGTGAGTCCTTGTTCCAGCACAGTAACACGCCGTTGTACGTCTTCTTTGCATGACGTGAATCGTCCACGACTTCTTTCCACTTCAAAAACGCTGCGCATGCGGTGCGGTTATCCCAGCGCGCGAACGTCCGCATCAGACGTTGAGTGAAACTTTTTCTCTCTTCCGCTCGGTTCTTCCAACACTCAAACGCGTCAAACATCAGACGCTCACGCATCTTGTGCACCGCGAGACGCTGAATCTTTGCGACATGCTTCCCTCGTTTCGCGTACAAATACCACGATACGAACACTTTTTGCTTCAGCTCTCTGGATTTATCAGTCAACGCACGTCTATGCGCCCTCGCGGCTATTCGACGCGTTTGATTTGATTCCGAAGCACACGACTTCCATCTATCAAAGAATTGTCGAGCAAGACTCTCGCGTCGCCTCGCGCTCAACAGCGCGTCCCTCTCGCGCTTCAACTTTCGAGTGTTCGCGTAATTCTTCCAAGCATCAAACGCCGCGCCGAGACCTCGTCTATCAGCCCGTAATAAGAACCGAACGACGCCGACGCGCTTTCGACGTTCCTTATCCGCAAACGCTCTCCACCTTTTAAAAGTTTCATCCCTGAACGCGCGTGCAGACGTCCGCGTCATGCGCTCTATCGCTTTCACCTGAACCGCTTGAACGCGCTTTCGCATCTTTTGCTGCATCGTCTTGCGCATTGTCTTCAAAGCTTCATTGTTGATAGACTCAAACTCTAACTGTACCGTTTGTACCGAGTTCATCCAGCTCTTCTCCACTATTTTCAGCTCTTCTCGCAAACCTTCCAGCTCCCGCTCCACACCGCGACGGATTTCAATTTCGTCTTTGAATATGCGCGTCCACTTTTCTACTATGGCGGCGGAAAGCCAACTTGGTGCAGACTCGGCCGGTTTCGGTGGCTCGATCAACACGGGTTGCTGTTCGACTCGCTTCTGTTTCGATTTTGGCTTCGACGGCGACGCGTTTGCTGCGGCGCTCGGACTCGGTGGCGCCGCCAAAGGTTTTAGATTGAGCACCGACGATTCGGATTCCGTGTCACTGCCGTAGTACGACGTCCCATATTCCACGTACGCCAAATCATCGTCGTAGAGACTCATATCATCCAACGCATACTTTGGCAAAAACTCCTTCGGCACCTCCACCACCGCGGCGTTGATCGTCACGTGCTCGAAGCGTCTATTCCTAAACAGCATCGCCCGTCCGTACGTCGCACGCTCGTGATCGACGCTCACCAGTTCCCATTGTTCGCACACTCCAAAGTTGTAGTTGTAAAAGCACAGCTCGCTCGCAGCCTTGCGTCTCGCTTGCAAAAGCTTCCCCCCCGCCGCGTGCGAACGAAACCCGTAGAATTCGCCAAATCTCAGCACCACCAACTGCGTCGACGCGTCTCTCGCCGTGAGCATCAACGAATCGATGTCCGCGCCACCCCCACTCGCCGACGTCGACGTTGAAACTCCGTCTCGCCGAAGCGTCGCGCACGAAAACTCCAGCGCGCGCTTCCCCTCCGTCGCCGCCGGCGCGTCGTTCGCGCGCGTCGACCGACCGCCGCCGTCCCGCGCCGCGTACATCCCTCGTCCTTCCCTCGCCCCGAGCGCGTACATCGCCACGCAGCTTCCCGCGCGCAGCGGCGCGTTCGAGTCCTCTCGCGAAGCGTCGTCATCGTCCGCGGAAACGACGGCGGCGCCGACGACGTCCCAAAAACTTCGCTCCGCGGTGGTGGCTCCAGAGCTCAACAATCCAATCTCTTTCGCGGCGACGTCGCGCGTCGTTCGCGCGACGTCTCTCGCGCGCGACGGCATGTGACGACGCCACGATGCGCTTTCTTTCGTTCGACGCGAGCCGCGTCGCGGACGCGCCGCGCGCGCGTCGGCGTCTGGCGATGTCCCGCGCACTGACCGTTGCCCAGAGCGCGAGACGGAACCGCGACGGTTCGCGCGTCGGTCGGGCGGTTCGCGCGGTCGGGCGGGAACGCGCGCGTCGAATGGAAACGTTTCAAATACAGTCGATCGATCGTTATTTCGCGAGTCGTGAGCTTCGACGCCGAGGAGAGTCGGAGGGATCGCCGCGTTCGTCGCGCGTCGATGCACGCGCGGCGCGCTTGGGCGCGGGCGAGAGGAAGGATGGGAAGTCTCCGCCGGGAAGCGGCGTCGGACGCGCGCCGAACAGCAAAGACGCGGTGTGATCCTTCGGCGGCGGTGCGACGGTGGGCTCGTCCAGTGATGGTCGACGACGCGCACCGAACGGTGAGGCGTACATGGTCGGTTCGGGAACCGTGTAGCTCGAAGTTCGCGCGCCCGACGGAGTCATCAGAGATTTGATGCCAGCGGGTGAGGACGACGGACCGCGTTCGAGCGCGCTGCGACGATCGGCCTTCGCGTCGTGCGGTCGAACGAACGTCAAAGGTTTGCCCGGGCTTACCAACATCGTCGTGGCCAACGCCGCCGTCGCGCTGTCGATCGACGGCTCTCGCCGCTCGCGCGCAAGTTCGATGGGTGGTTTGAGAAACGGCAAGATGCCGACGGCGGCGTCTTCGCTCTTCAACACGGCCTCGAATTCCTTGACTTCATCGATCAACAGTGCGCTCGCGGTGGTGGCCAAAGCGTCCTCCGATGCGTCCCGCACGACGAGCGAGCGAGCCAACAAGGCGTCGTCGTCGCCTCTTTGCCTCGCGGCTTCCGCCACGAGTACTTTTTGCGGCACCGGCAAGCGTGACAAACTCTCCTGCATTCGCTTCACGAGTTTCGCGGCGTGCTCGTCTTCTAAACGCCCTTCACTTCTGGCTTTGGAGAACAACTCGGACGCCTCGAGCGCGCGTCCTCGGTTGAGCAAGTACAAAATTCCAGTCTCCACGGGAACTTCCGAGCGTCGCGCCCACAAGAGGTCGAGCAGTAACTTCTCCATCTCGCCGTAAAACGGAAGCTCGAGGACCTTGTCCAGGCAAAGCTTCTCGACGCCGTGATCTAACAACAGACTCACGAGGTATGCGCCTGATTTTGAATCGCCGCGCAATTCGGGAAACGTCTTGAACGCGTCTCTGACGGCGATAAACGCCTCGGCGATGAGACCGCACGCGAGACGGATTGAAACATCTAAACCTATGGCCTCGGTGTCCGAGGACGAAGGCGCGCGCGCGCGCGCCACCATTAACGCCGTCGTCGCGCGACCGCGTCGAGCTAAACTCGCGATAAACTTCACCGGCAACAACGGATGCGCGACGCGAGGTAAGAGCGCGCACGCCTCGTCGAGCGACGCCTCGTTCTCTGAGTCATCGAGCAATACCGCTGCGCGCGTTTCTTGAAACAACCTCGGATGAATACGCGCTTGTCGCGCGTACTCCATCGGCGACCCGTCGTGCGGCAAGCCGGAATCGAGCAAAAAGTACAGAAACAAACACTTCTTCGCCACGAGCGCCGCCGGCGACGCGCTCCCGTCCACGAACACGCACTTCGCCGCATCCGTCACCGTCTTGAACGGATACGCTGGCTGATGCTCGCCCACCCCCGCGAGTAAATCATCTAAAAACGTCGTCGCGTTTGCGCCTCCGAATCGCGCGTCCCCGTTCGCCGCCGCGCTCCTTCGCCGTTGCACCGCCCCCGCCCACGCCGCCGGTCCACCGTATCGCGCCCCCACCGCATCACTCAATCCCTCTCTCGCCGCCCACAGCAGCGCCTCCGCCTGCAGCTGTCTCGTCACCACTTCATCCGCCGTCGCTCGCAGCGCCTCTCGCTCCGCGTTCGCCTCGTCCCCGTCCTCTCTCCATCCTCCCAGCGCCTCCACCGTCCTTCGCGCCGCCTCCAGCGTTCGCATCGCGTCCTCCACCGCCGCCACTCTCGCCTCTCGCGGTCTTCCCGCGCTCGCGTGCACTCTTTCGCTCGCTCGTCTCGTCGCTCTTCGCGCCCACGCGCTCGCGCACGCCCCGTCCCGCGCGTACGCCTCCGCGCCGTCGTCGCTCGAGAACCTTCCATCGTCGCTCAGGCACACTTCGTCGACGTAGTGCGCGATCACCGACGCGCACCCCGCGCGCGCGCACGCGTCGAAGACGTCGTGGAGGCGGTCGACGTCGAGCTGTTCGGGCGCGTCGGCGACGTCGCGCGCGGGCGCGGCGGCGACGCCGGGACACTGGGACGACCGGAGCGCGGCGTGCGCGGCGCGCAGGGTGGGAACGTGCGCGAGCGACGCGGGAGGTAAGATGGCGAGCTCGTCCAGCGCGATCGCGAGCTCGGGGGCGTCCATGACGGACGACCGGGCGCGATGTGACGCACATCCAGCGCGCGGGTTTGAACGGTCGTTCGCGACGCGGCGGGACGCGCGAGGCGCGTTTGGTTTTAATTACACCTCACAGATGGTCGATGACGTCCTTGAGAGACTTGCCGTCGATTTTGGTGGTTTCGAGCAAAAAGGTCTTCTTCTTAGCCTCCATGAGCTGGGCCTCGACGGCGCGAGATTGCTCCGTGTCGGGCGCGCGCGTCTTGGCGCGCTCGAGCTCGACGCGGTCGGTGTACTTGAGCTGAGCGCCGAGGACGTGGTTGGTGATGCCGGGAAGATCGCCCTCCGACGCGGGTTCGATCGTGGGCTCGAAATCGTCGGGAGTATACCTGTGCTCCTCGTGCATGTACTCGCCCTCGGGGGTGAGACGATGGCCGTGGGGCTCGCTCGACGACGGGTGCCGCGAGACGAAGAGCGCGGCGTCGGCGGAGTAGCCGAAGAGTTCCAACGTCTTCTCGGCGATGCGGGTTTGGACTTCGATGATGGGGGAGTCGGTGCGGTAGACGAACTTTTCGCGGTGGATCGTGAACCGTCGGAGGTTTTGCTTCATGTGTTCGTGGCTTCCCAGCGTGTTGGAAAGTTTCGCCGGGAGCTTGAGGAGCGTCGTGAGCTCTTGCATGACTTTTTGCGCGGCTTGGTACTTTTCCGGTTTTTTCCCGGTGGCGTCGCGTCGGAAGTGATCCATGTCCGGTTGCACCAAATCCTCCGCCCGGAGCACCGTGGCGTAGTTCTTGAGCGGGCCCTTGATGAGCGCCCCGAGCTCAAAGTTGATGGACGTCCAGTACGCCGTCGTGCGCAATAAATCAATCACGTCGTCCTTCTTCACGCTCGTCATCGACTGGTGCTGGGAGAGATGCGCCCACTCGGATTCAAATTTTGCCGTCAACTGCTCCCATCGCTCTTGACCAAAGTACGCCTTTTGTAAATCCCGCTCCTTGTCGTGCAAATTCCCGAGCGGCAGCGTCCGCGGATCCCGCACCAAGTGCACGTACGTCACCGACGGCCCGTACACGTCTCTCCAAATCGGCACCAAATACATCGCCAACGGATCCTTCCATCCCCACCGCCCGACCTCTTGATCGTGTTGTATCCCATTCATCGTCAATCCCGGGTGCAACCACTTCTCCTGTCTCGCAAACATATCGCACAAATGTTTCGCTAAATCCGCTTGCAAATCCATCGGCAAATCATCCGGTTCGTACAGCAACCGCTTCGAAAACGCCATGACGTCCACCACCATGTCATCCAACCCGCTCAACCGCTCCGCGTCGCTGTTCCCATCCTTATCCGTCGGTCCGAACGTCACCGCGTTCGAATCCCTCAGGAATTCCATCAGCGGCTTTCCCGCGCCGCCGCCGTCGCCGCCGACGATCACCGGCTTGCTCGGAATCTGCGTGCATCGCATCTCCGGGTGATCGCGCAGCAGGTGCGTCATCCATCGCCGCGCCGGCCGCGACGCCGTCCCTCCCGCGCTTCCCGCGCCCGCGTCCATCGCCTGTAGCGGCGCGCGCCGCGCGCTCGCGCCGCGAAACGCGCCCGCGCGTCCCAACACCAAAAACGTCCCGAGCGTCACCGCCGCCATCGTCTCGCGCGCGCGCGCGCCCCGCGACCGCGCGGCGCGCGCGCGACGTTCGCGCGTCATCGCGCGCGCGTCGCGAGGACGCGACGCCGTTCGAGCGCGACGCGATTCGAATCGCCGCGCGACGCGATGTCGACACTTCGCGTCGCGCGGCGATTCGAATGGCGTCGACGCGCGCGATCGCGGGCGCGGGATCGCGAATCGACGCGAATCGACGCGACGCTCGCGAGCGCGCCGCGCGCGTCGCTCGACCGGCGACGCGACGCGCGCGCGACGACGACGCGGCGGAATCGGAATCGGTGTCGGAACCGGGGTCGCGCGCGCACGCCGGCCCGCACGACGTCGTCGTGAAGCGCACGACGCCGCGACCGACGCGCGCGGTGGCGCGCACGGGCGCGGTGGCGACGAAGAGCGCGAAGGCGCACCGAAGGCAGCGCGCGTGGGCGCCGGACGCGCTGGAGTTTCACGGGCTGGTGCGGGCGCGGCGGGAAGATTTGGGGACGCGCGCGAACGAGGACGAGAGGGAAAGATTCCCGTACGGCGATGGATTCGCGTTCGCGAGGGCGACGTGCGAGACGGAGACGATGGTGGCGCTCGCGACGGCGATGGTCGGGGAAGAGCGACGCATGCGGCTGGAAAACGTTTTGGAGCATAGAAGTTTTTCGTTGCTGCCGATTCTAGAGGGCGTCTACGACGTCGGCAATATCTTGGCGGTGTGTCGGACGACGGAGGCGCTGGGGATCGGGTGCGCGTCGATCGTGAGCTCGAAGGGGCTGTCGTTCAAGGCGAGCGGGAGGACGTCGGGAGGGGCGCTGAAGTGGCAACACGTGGAGCAGTTTGAGACGTCGGAACGCGCGCTCAGAGTCGCGAAGGCGAAAGGATACCGCGTTCTTACGACTGAGTTTGACGGCGCGCAGCCGCTGTCGCATTACGATTGGACCGTGCCCACGGCGGTGGTGTTTGGGAACGAGCGCGAGGGGGTTTCGGACGAGGCGCGAGCGCTGCGGGATGGCGCCGTGTACATTCCGATGTTTGGCTTCACCGAGTCTTTGAACATTTCCGTCGCCGCCGCGCTCGTGATGTCGCACGCCGTGACGGACCGGATCAACCGCCGAGGGTTTCACGGCGATTTGACTGAGGAAGAAAAACGTATTTTGCGCGGCGTGTACATGTCTAGGTTGATACCGAACTACGCAAAGCAAGGATATCTCGAAGAACTCGTCGAGCGTCATAGAAAGGGTCAAAAGCTCGCGGTGACGGACGACATCGATGTGAGCGAGGAAACACTCGACGAAATTGAATTGTTGACCGAACTGGACGCGGCCAAGTTGGTCGGTAGGCGCAAGCCGAAACGAGACCTGGGATGGGACGAGCACCTGGACGGTTGAATTATTGAAGTTGTTGTTTATTGTGTCAAATGTTGTAAATCTAGAGAACTACTTTCGTCTTCTGCTGCGACTAGAGGTACTTTTATTAGCAGGCGGAGTCGGCTCCACCGTTTTTCGTTTCTTCTTGTTGTCCGCGACTTCCGGTTCTGGTTTAGCGGGCGGCTTCGCTTCTTCTTCCGTCTTTGGCGGCTCCGGAGCTTCTTCAGCCGGCGGAGGCGCGGCTCGCTCCGGCGCTTTGTCCGTGTCCTTCGGCGCTGGACGGAACGGAACGTACGGAATACCTTGCGCCGCGCAGCACTCTGGGCAGGCAAACTTGACGTTTTCGGCGTTTTCGTCTTCCTCGCCCGGCGCCGGCGACTGCATGCCGATGCACTCGTAATGAAACCAACCATCGCATCGATCGCAGCAAATCATCGGCCTGAGAGCGTCGTACGCGCTTCGGCAAACGCAATACAGTTCGCATCGCTCTCCCAACTCCTCGAGCTCCTCCTTCAAGTATAAAGGCAAAGATCGACCCTCTTGAAGCAGCAACTGCGCCGCCTCGATAGGAATCGTTTTGTCTTGCACGACGGCGGCGGCGCGTTCGAGCCAGATTTGTCCAGCAACCTCCAACGCGTGCGCGCGATCGGCCAAAGGATCAATGCCGGCACCAGGGCAAAGACCAGCAGCCATGGCAGATTCCTTGAGCTCGTGAAGCTTGATCAACCTCGGGAACGGCGCACCAGTCATGAGCCGCGTGGCTTGTTCTCTCCACGCCGGACCGCACACTTCGCGCATCAACGCGAGCGTCTCCTCAACAGGTTCCAGCTCCATCGCCAGAGCACCCTTCATGCCCGCGTACACTTGCAGCGCTGGATCGACATTATCTTTTCGAGGAATGTCATACGTGTAATCCATCTCTTGCTTGGGCATTCCAGACGCGTCGCCGACAAGCGATGGCATGGCCGGTTGCAACATGAACTGCTGCGGAACCATCATCGGTTCGTTCGTCTTCAACTGAGCAGACATATCGCTTGGACTACCATGACCCGTGGATGTTGAAGGTTCTTTGCCGGTGTCTTGCGCCGTCGGCGGCGGCATCATGCCAGACATTCCAGATAGTTGCAGAGTCGCTTCCATGAGCCAGTTGCTAGCGCCAACATTTGCCAGCTCTTCCTCGTGCTCGTTTGTCATCTTTAGATGCTGTTGCTGCATCATCAAGACGTGGAGGATGTGGGGCCTAGACCGAACTGGAGCCATGTGAATTTGAGCTTGGCACATCGCGAGTTGCATGGCGAGCTGTTGAAGTTGCCCGAGCTGCTTTGTGACGACATCTGAAATCTCCTGCGAACACGGCGAAATGTTCAACGCGTGCGTGCGCTGCGTTGCGGCGAACGTGACAGCTTGACCCATCAGCATGACTTGCTGTAATGGCGTGAGAGAAGCTGGAGGATTGGGGTTCTCTGCAGTCGCCGCGAGCGACGCTTCGGCGATTCGTCGTGTGCGTTCCTCAGATTCTCTCATCGCTGCTTCTTGGGCAATCTTCGAAGCTTGACTGATGGCGTTGTCGTGTGCTTCCTTCATACTCTTTCTATGCAAAGTCTTTCGTACTTCCAATCGCCACGCGTCGTGAGTATTGATGACTTGATTCAACACGGCTTCTTCTGGCACTTCTCCAGGAAATCGCTGCGCTTCACCGAGGAGTTCTCGCAAAAGCATGACGTTTGGGCGATTGGTGCGATGCACCGAGCGATACGTATCCAACGAGAGTGCGCTCGCCTTGCCACTCTTCGCGATGCATGGCGGACAGATGTAATTGTGCATCGTCTTTGCCATAGTAGGCGTCACATTGATACATTTTAAGTGATACCAGTCACCGCAATCATCACATCCAACCATTTGAATTCCTCCAGCTTGTCGACAAAGGCAGAACTAACCCTCCTCCGTCTCCGGCGGTTCGCCAGTCCCGGTGATGTCTTCCACACCAGCTTTGATGGAATCAAGAACATTGCTCAACATTTCGATAAGCGTTTTTTCTTGTTTGACTTCACCCTGATCGTTTGCCCAGAGCAACGCGTTGAGCCTCTCCGTCCACGCCGTGGCGGCGTTGCACGCATTTGTGAGCGCTTGTCTCTCTGAGCACTTGAAGGTCAAATCTTCCACCTCCGCTAGAAGATCGTATAATTCGTCAATCGAAGGGCGAGATCGACCTTCAGCGACACTGTTCAAGCACTTACGAACGGTGTCGACCCACTGTGCGTGATCCGCCAACGACGCCTCGAGGTCTTCTACCTTCGAGACGTCAGCGGGAAGTGCCTTGCCTTCGGCGATGAGGGCGTCTATTTCCTCCGGTGATGCACTCGGAGCCAATCGACCGTCTTCAAGGAGAGGAGGATCGAGCAAACGATCCGCTTTCTTGCGCCATTCGTCCACAATCGTGTACCGTTTCATGATTTCAGCGACAAGATCCTCTTTCAAGTCTTGAAGCACGTCGATTTCTTCCCTGAGCTCGTCCAAAACGGTGTCCTCGACGAGCTTCGCCTTGGGTGCAATGATCTTAGCGACGCGTTCTTCCCACTTGAGCGACTTTAAACGAATGCGAACTGTCTCCATGGCTGGTAATTCTAATCCAAAGTCTTCGTGCGAAAGTTCAAGCTCGGTCAACGTCACCTCGGCGCCGTCTTCTCGCCAGCGCTCGATGGCGTCCTTCGCGTCCACGTCCCACTCTTCTGCGGCTTCGACGCGTTCTTCCAAAGCTTCAACTTCCTTGACAAACAATTTCAAGTTCGAAGACTCTTTCATGAGCTCTTGCGCCTCGGAAAGCGGCGGAATCGGATTTGACACACCGCGACGAGTGAGCTGCTTTCCCTTCAAACAAGGTTGTGCACGATCCAACCAAGACTTGGCTACATTGACCGCTTCTGAAAGCACGTCGAATCCATTCAGAAAGATTGGAATCGAGCTTCCTTCGCGGATGAGCGACGCGGCGTCTTCGAGTGACGGTCGGTCCTTACTATCGAGAGATTTGAGCATCACCGCCGCGCGCTCGTTCCACTTCTTCGCCGCGTTGATGTGGCTCTCGCACTGCGCCAGCAGCGCTTCTTCATCTGGGGCAACCTCTTTATCTTCGGAGTCGAGGAACTCGTTACCCGCCCGCACGGCCGCTTCGACTTCGGCGAGCGGATATTTCTTCGATGAAACCATGTCCTTCAATTTCTCTGCCAGCTCCCGGACGACGATACGGTTTCGCAACCACTCGACTTCGTCCACTCGCACGCTAAACTTTTCACCCTCGACGAGAAGCATGTGCAAATCCGTCACTCTTGCTCCCGGATAATCACTCGCTCGAGCATGATCGGCCCACACTTTGACAGCTTTGATTTGATCGGCTAGTCTGTCGACCTCGTCGAGTTTTGTTGACAACGCCATGCCCTCCTTGAGAAGCGCCTCGGCTTCTTCCACGTCAACCTTGGCGACGAACAGCGACTCAGACTTTGCGCGCCAAAAATTCAACTCTTCTAAAGATTTGCGCAAAGTCAAGAGTTCGCTCTGCTGAACGGGTAATCCATGCGCCTCTTCGTATAACGCCTCGATCTCTCGAGCATTCGCTAGTTCCTCGCGCGGCGGGAGTTGTCGTCGTCCTGGAAGCGCGCCGCGCACCTTCGTGGACCACGCGCCTGCTCTAACGATGACGTCCTTCAGCTTTTTATATGAAGGGACTTCCACACCAAACTTATTCGCTTCAGTTTGAAGCGTCGTACAAGCGCGAGGAGATGGATTCGGTACCTCGGCGAGAGCCGCCTTGATGCGTTCCTCCAATTTCAAGCCCGCCGCGAGCAAATCGCGGAAAGGTTGAGTATCAGCCTTAGGCATCGGTACCGGTGGGTTGTCAAGGAGCTCTTTTAGTCTGTTCAATCTCAATCGCGCTTCACCAGCGTCATCGTGCGCGGCCTCGGCACCAGCACTGGATCCAAGCCTTTGCTTCAGCGCCACAAGACTCGTCTGCCACGCGACGGCGTTCGTCACGCGAGTGTACGCTTCTCGAGCCGCCTTCATATCAGCACCACCCCAAATAAACTCTTCACCCGCAGCGAGTAAATTTCTCATCTTGTCCAGCGGCGGCAAAGGTGGTTTGACGAGCTCTTCGCCCACTCGTTTCACCCAAGCCTGAGCCTTCTTGACGAGATTCTTGTTCACTGTGACTGAGTCCAAGTCGCTGTGCTTGGATTTTAAGCTGGCTAGTTCCTTCTGAGAAAGCGCCTTCTCCGTCTTCTTCACCAGACTTTCTAAATCAGCCACTGTTTCTCTGTAAAACATCGTCTTCTTCGACATCGCACATTTGCACAAGTCGTTGACGTGTCGCAAGCACGCCTTGCGCGTCTCGTCGCACGAGCACCCGACGCCAGACGAGTACAAAATGTGTCGACAAACAACGCACTCATCGGATCCAGAGTTCGATGCATCGTCAAACCTAGATCGTACTTTACGAGGCTTTTCGCAGCCATCGTCGTCGTCGTCGTCGTCTGCTGACGTCATTTGCGCGCTGCGCGTCACGCCAGACGCGAAAAGCTCGGCGCGACCGTTTGCCTCTTCAGCGTACAAGCGCGCAATCTCGGGCCACAAGTGCGGCGCTATGCTCGAACTAGGATTGTTTGCTACTCTGCAAACCAACTCGTCGTGACTAAACAATGAACGCTTGGCGTACGATCGGTTTCTCTCCACGCTCGCCGAGCCCTCTGGGAGCCAGTCAGCGGGCACAAAGTTGACGCTCTCCGTGCAGTTCAATCCACAGTTGAACGACGCGTAGTACGCCCCGGGATACGTCACCACGTATTCTCCTGGGAATTGCTCCAACGTGTGCACGGGCACTCCCGCGCTCATCAAGAAGCTCGGCGAGAGCATCGTAAAGACGCTTCCCAAATCGTTGACGTGCGCCTCGTAGACGTCGGGCATCACCTTCTGGAAGCATTCTTCCAACTTGTCCGCTGCACTCGCCGGCACGCAGTACCACAGTTTCGCGGCACCCCAGTGATTGTAAGTGATACTGTACATGTTATGCTCTTCTCGACGCCAAGTCGTGGAACTAAACGTGCTTCCGACTTCTAAGAATGGCGTCGTCACGCCCGCCACGTCATCCTTCAACGCGCCCAGTAGCGACGACTTTTCCCCACTCGCGCGCGCGACGTTGTTGAGATTCCATTTCGACTCTGACCAGCGCTTGATAGATTCCGGGCTCACGCCGTCAATCTTTACCTGAAGCGCTTCGCCGTGTCTCGGGAACCCGCTTCCGTACTTTGTCGTGTCAATCGCCGTGCCGCATTTGACCTCGCAAACATCATCCACCGAGCTCGCATCTTCAACCATTCGCCAGAAACACTCCTCAATCACCTGCATATCGATCCCAGTTCGCTTGGCGTCCTCGCCAAAGAACGCCGTATCAAATTCTATGCACGCCTCGTTGAAATCGCCGAGCGTAAACTGCGTCCCTTCATCCGCGCTCAATCGCTCCACCTCCGCGTCAATCTCTTCGCATCGTCCACAAAACCACTCTCCACTCGGCACTTCAGTCATCTTCGGCGTTAAGCAGTACATATGTGACCTACGCGCGCATCATTCGTCAGTCTCGTCGCTCCTTCGCGGCTCCTTCTCCCCCGCGCGCCTCTAAACCCCACGTCTAACCGTCGCCCACGCGCGCGTTCGCCGCGCCCTCGCGCGCCGCGCGAGCGCTCTCTCTCCCCGAACGCGCGTCCGAACGATCGAGATAATTTTCACGCGCGCGTTCTCGCGTGGCATTGTCGTATACGCACCCTCGATCGCACCCATCGCACAGGATCATCGCGTCTTCGTTCCCGCTCGCGCCGCACACGTCGCAGTCGGCGTCGCCCTCGGGCGCGTCCGCGAGCTGCGAGGCGACGAGATCGAGGCCCTGCGTCGCGAAAACACGCGCCGTAAAAGTCAGTCGCACGTCATCGCGACGCCCATCATCGCGCGCGCGCGTCGCACGCGCCGCGAACGCGTGCGATTCGCCGTCATCCCGGTCCCGCGCGAAGAAGATATGGCACGAATTACGCACATTTTCCACCTTGACTCGCCGTTCGGGCGCGCCCGACGCCCCAAATTCGAGCCCACACAGCGCATCGATCGCCAGCGCGTCATCTTGTTCGATCTCTCCCTTCACCGCGTCGAACTGCGCGCTCTTCACCGCGTCTTCTCTTCGCTTGGCGTCGCGCGCGAACGCCTCCAGCCACGCCCCGTGCAGCGCTCTCGCCGCGTGTCCCGCCGCGCATCCGCGTCCGTGCGCCCCGATCGCCTCCGCGACCTCGCGCCAGCCTTGATTTCCATCGATCGCGTCCGCGCCACCGCGTCTTTTCACCTCCTCGTACAGCGCGCGCAGGTCGAAGCGCCATCCTCGCACTCGATGGATGCGCCAACTCGCCCCTCGCGGCGCGCGTTCGTCCGGTCGCGACGCCCTGTGTCGCTCGTATTCGTCCCTGAACGGCACGCGCATGTCGACGGACGCGTCTCGCGCGCACGCCCCGAGCGCGCGGACCGGCTGCGTGCGCGCGGTGAACGACCACGCGCGCAAATCGAGGGCGAACGCGCCGCGGTCGCGATGGCGGAGACCTCGCGCGTCGTCGTCGTCGTCGTCGTGCGCGATCGTGAGCTTGCCGATGCCGCACGCGCGGGCGTCGACGGCGGCGAGATCATCGAGGGCGTCGACGACGCCGGCCTCCGGGCGCGCGGACGCGCACGGCGCGCGCGACGGGGCCCGCATCGACCGCCGTCGCGAAATGCGGTGCGCGCGCGACGCCCGCGCGAGACGCGCTCGCACGACACGGCGTTCGCGCGCGTCGCAATGCGCGTTCGGTCGCGGCGATGATTATTTATGCGCGCGTCATCGCGATCGCACATGGATCGAGACGGCGCCCGAACGCGCGTTTGACCGTCGTCGATCGGCGATAAACCGATGCGCGCGCGGGCGACGACGACGTCGTCGCGGTGACGGTCGGGACGCGCGCGCGGTGCGCGCGCGAGACGCGCGCGCGCGATGGCGCATCGAGACCTCGGTCGCGACGTGCGAGGGGCCGGAGGCGCGGCGTTCGGCGACGGCGTCAGCGCGGTGCGGTTCTGCGCGGTCAGCGCGGGAGAGGGTCGCGACGACGACGACGATGGGATGGCGCGACGGTTGACGCTCCTGGTGACGTCCTGGGACGGGACCGCGCGGCGGTACGCGTGCCGCGCGCGCGAGATCGGGGACGTGAAATCGTTGAACTCGATCGATTTGGGCGCGCCCGCGCTGTGCGGGACGTTCGTCGGGACGGATGAGGACGCGGCGTGCGTGGGATGCCTCGACGGGTCGGTGCGCCTCGTCGATTTTAAAACTGGCGCGTTTCGCGTCGTCGGCGCGCACGACGACGGCGCGGTGTCGGCGGTGGAGTACGATGATGCGACGAAGAAATTGTTTACGTTTGGCTGGGATCGAACGATTAGGGCGTGGGATTTGACGAAGGACGAGCGAGGGCGCGCGGTGTCGACGACGAAGACGGCTGGGAAGTGCTACGCGGCGGATTTGAGAGACGGTAAGATTTTCGTGGCGACGAGCGATGGGCAAGTTTTGGCGTACGAGACGCGAGATTTAGTGCGCGGTGTGGATGGTGATGACGGACGACGCGCGTCGGAAGCGCCGCCGCGTCCGTTGATAAATAGACGTTCGAGCATGCGGTTTCAAACGCGCGCCATCGCAGCAAATATCCGAGGCGATGGATTCGTGGCCGCGAGCGTCGAGGGACGCGTAGCGGTGGAGTTCATACGCGATGAAGAGAACGACAAGCGAAAATATGCGTTCAAGTGTCATCGCAAAACCGATGACGCGAGCGTGGGTGAGATTGTTTATCCCGTCCACGCGGTGGCGTTTCATCCCGTCCACGGCACATTCGCCACGGGCGGCGGCGACGGTTACGTCAATTTTTGGGATGGCGACGCTAAAAAGCGACTTTTTCAGTCGCCCCGCTACCCCACCTCCATCTCAGCGCTCGCTTTCAGTCCTTGTGGGTCCTTGCTCGCCATCGCGTCTTCGTACGCGCACGAAGAGCGAGAGAACAACAAGCCCGAAGACCGCGTCTTCCTTCGCGAGACGCGCGCCGAGGAAGTCACCCCGAAATCGGCCAAGACATCCTAGACAAACGACCGACCGAACGAACGCGCGCGCGTGTCAACGCTCATCGCCAGATATTCATTCGCGCGCCGAACCTTTCGCCGAGACGCTTCGCGTCCCGCTCGCGCCGCGTCCTCACTTTCCCTCGCGCGCGTCCGCCCGCGGCGCGCCCGCGGCCCGCCCGCGCCCGCGCTCGGCGTCATGTACCGCGCGTCACGCATCCCCGCGCGCGCGCGTTGGCGCATCGCGTCGCTCGCGTCGCCGCGGCGCGCGCCGTCGCCGCGTCACCGCCGCTCGCTCGTCGTCGTTCGCGCCGCGCGCGCGACGCCCGCGACGTTCGATTACACCGCCCTCGTCGCGAGCGTGCGGGAGATAAACGCGCTGTCGACGCCGGTGAAGATCGACGCGTGCGCGCAGGTGGACGCGCACTCGATGACGCTGGACGCGCGCGCGGCGGATGGACGGCGGAGCGTGCGAGTGAGTTGGCACCCGGTGACCGCGCACGTCGCGATGAGCGCGCGCGGGGCCAAGGTGGAGAAGGGGATGAATCTTAGTTTTGGCGAGAGCGCGAACGCGCTGCTCAAGGGGAAGGTGCTGCTGGATGCGCGCGTGGGGACGGCGTGGGAACGCGCGTGTCGGTTGCGATTCGGCGATAGGCCGGGAGGTGAGGCAGAGTACGAGCTGTTGTGTGAGGTCATGGGGCGGTACAGCAACGCGTTCTTGCTTGATAGTAAAAATAATGATGAAGTTTTAGCGTGTGGGTATCAGGTTGGGGAGAAACAGACGAGTGTGCGGCGATTGGCGATCGGGTACGCGTACGAGCCGCCGCCCTCGGCGCCCGGGATCGATCCCACGACCGGGGTTGAAGGGGGCGTGGACGGATGGACCGCGGTGTTGCGCGACGTCGCACGCGGTCGCAGTGGTGATATGGGCGAAGCGCGTTTGGATGAGTGCATGGTGCGCGCGTTTCGAGGGGTGTCACCGGCTTTGGCCAAGGCGTTGATTCGCGGCGCGGGCGTCGCCGATGGCGAGCGCGTCGAAACCGCGAGTGCGAGCGATTGGGTCGCCGTGTACGATGAGTTCATGCGATGGATTGCGAGCGTTTCAAGTGATGCCGACAGTGCGGGTACGCTCGCAAACGCCACGTGGTGCGAAGAGTTCGGGCAGTTGTTATTGCACCCGTCGTCCGCGGGCGTCGTCTTGCCGCCCGCCGCCGACGATTTGAGCGTTGCCGGCGGGCCGATCGGCGCTCTTTTCGGCGCTGTGTACGGCGAAGCGGGCGAAACCGACGTGTTCGAGCGCGAACGCTCGCGCATTTTACAAGCCGTGCGCGCGCGTCTGAAAAAGTTGGCGAGCAAAGACGTTGGGTTCCGCAAGCAATTAGAGGCGGCGAGCGGGCACGAAGAAATTCAACTGCTCGCCGACGCGTTGATGGCGTACAGTTACAACTATAAGCCTGGTTCGAGCGAGCTTGAGGGTCAAGACTTCACCACGGGCGAGACAGTGATGTTTAAAGTAGATCCCGAGAAAGGTCCTGTGGGCACCGCCGAGGCGCTGTACAAAAAGACGAGAAAGCTGCGTCGCACCGCCGACGCCGTCGAGCCGCTCATCGAACAAAATGCGAGCGAGATTGAGTATTTAGAGGGCGTCGAATTTAGTATTCTCGAAGTCAGCGAGTTCAAATCGCGCGACGATTTATTGTTCATCGAGGAAATTGGCGCCGAACTCGTGGACGGTGGATTCTTAAAGCCCACGGGCAAGGGCGCCGACGCGAAGACGCGCGCGATGGCGGCGGCGAAGAAGGGCGGCGGCGCGAAGCCGAAAACCGGTAAGCAAGCGCGTAAGCAAGAGATGATGAACGCCATTCGCATCTATACCGCGCCGAGTGGAAAGGAGGTGTACTGCGGAAGAAATAGCCGCGGAAACGAAGCGGTTTCGCTTTTCTTCGGACAAGACCAAGACGTGTGGTTTCACGTTCGCGGCGCCCCGGGCGCGCACGTCATCCTTCGCCAACAACCAGGCGAAACCGCCTCAGACGACGACATCCAATTCGCCGCCAACGTCGCGAGCTTTCATTCGAAAGTGAGAACGGGCGGCAAAGTCAACGTTTCGTACACGTCTCCTAAGTACGTGAAAAAGCCCAAGGGCGCCAGGCTCGGCATGGTCACCATCGACCGCGAAGACGTCATCGTCGGACGACCGGACGACGTCGCGGACGTCTGCGACGGGCGATGAATCGCGCGCATCGCTCAAACTTGTAACATTCGCCCCCTCGTCCCGAGGACCCATAAAGTCATAAAGCGTCCATCGCGTCGTCGCGCGCACCGTCGCGTCTCGCCGCGCCCTTCGCCGCGCGCCCCGCGGGCTTCGCGCGTCGCGCGCGACGCCGACGCCGACGCCTCGCCTCCGACCGCGCGCGCGTCGACCGCGTCGACCGCGGCGACCGCGCGTTTCGTCGCGCGGTCGCGTGACGTCACGCGCGAACCGTCGACGTCGACGATTCGTGTCGCGCGACCGACCGCTCGTATGCGTAAACAGTGACGCGCGAAAATGACAAAATTCGACGTCACCGTCGACGGCGCGCCGCATCGCGTCACTCTCGCACACGCACGCACGACATGTTCGCCGTCACGACTCGCCCCCAACTCGCCGCCCGCGCCGTCGTCAAGACGCAGCGCGCGCACCGCCGCGCCTCCGTCGCGGTCCGCGCCGAAAACGACGTCTCCAAGGCGGTCGAAGAGGCGAACTCCGAGTGGAAGGATGCCGACGCGGCGTCCAAGCAGCCGACGATGCGCGTCGACGCGATCGACCCGGCCGACGGCTCCATCGCCGAAGCGGCGCCGCTCGGGAACGATAACTCCATGCTCGACTCCGTCATGCTCGCGTTCAAGGACTCGCGCGCGGTGGAGACGATCAACGGTCGCGCGGCGATGATTGGGTGGACGGCGGCGCTCTACGTGGAGCTGACGTCGAACACGAGCTTCATGCACCAATTGTTCAACGAACGCACGTTCACGCTCGCGGACGGCATCACGCGCACGTCCACGTACCCGGCGGCCGGGTTCTTCCTCGTGCCGGCCTGCGTGATCTTGACCTTGGCGTCCTCTTTGGCGCCGGCGCTCAAGAAGTCGTCGCCGAACGGCTTGGACGAGGCGCCCGAGGCGTTCGGGCCGTTCCGCGCGGAGGCGGAGATGACGAACGGTCGCGGTGCGATGATCGGTCTCGTCGCGTTGCCGATCGTCGAAAAGATCATGGGCGGCTCCGCGCTGTTCTAATCGAACGATATCGGACAAAGATAAACAAACAACATTTTTTCAAGCAAGGATGGGCAGCGCTAACGATGTGCGCTCCGCCGCGCCAATTTTCACGACGATGATCGAAGACTTCTTACTTAGTCAGTTAGTGTAACAACACGAAAACATTTGCGCATCAATCATTAAAACAATTGCGTCTAACTATGGCTTCGCGAAAGCCCGCGTCCGCCACGTCGAACGCTTCACGCGAACTCGTACGCGCGGCGCGCGAGTCGGGCGATTTCCGCGTCGTCCGCGCCGCGAGCCACCGCCGCGTACATCGCATCCTCGCGTTCAGACCACACCATTTTCTTTGCAGAGATGTGAATCGGCGGTAAAATCACTTTTTCGTCCGTCACGGCTAAGATGTCCTCCACGGACCAAAATTTTTGATCTAAATATTCGTCGGCGCACATCGTCTTGCGCGCGATTTCCTCCTCCGTCAGCGTCGCCGCGAGGACCACGTTAATATCGCACGTCCCGTTCCCCGCCGGCTCCTGCACTCGAAATTCCCAATTCATCGTGCTCGTGGTCACGAATCGAAACCGCTCCGTGTCGATCTCGATCCCGATGTCTCGCTTCGCGTGCCGTCTCGCCGTCTCCTCCACCGTCTCCCCCGTGCGCATCCGTCCACCGATGTACCACCACGTCCCTTTCGCCGGTTCGTGCTTGCGCAGCCCGAGCAAAACCTCTCCCTTTTCGTTCGTCAGCAAGCAATCGACGCAGCCCTTCACCAGCGCGTCCAAAGCGCGTCCGTACTCGTCGTCCGGCAGGAACAGCCCGCTCGGTTTGTACGTCCCAGTCTCGAAGTGGTGGTGTCGCGTCGGCGGTCGCGTCGGCGCCGGCATCGTCTCGACGATCGCCCGCGTCTATCGTCGCTCGTCCGCGCGCGCGCGACCGGTCGAAGCGCGTCGGCGCGTCGCGACGTGCGCGTCGCGCCTCGGAGTCGCGCCGAAAAGTGTCCCGAGCGAAGTGGATAAAGTCGTCACTCCGCCGCGACGTCGCGTCGCGCGCGCGATCGCGCCCGACCGTCGTCGACGTCGTCCAACGAAGCGCCATGGGCATTCGCGCCGCGTGCGCGGTGGACATGCGCGGTAAGATCGCCGTGGTCACCGGCGCGAACACCGGGATCGGGTTGCAGACGGCCAGGTTGCTCGCGGACGCCGGCGCGCGCGTCGTCATGGCGTGTCGCTCGATCGACAGAGCGAGGGCGGCGCTCGAGTACGCGTCAAACGGGGGCGCGAACGACGTGGCGGTGATGGCGCTCGATCTGAGCGACGCCGCGAGCGTCAGGGCGTTCGCGGAAAAGTTTGGGAAGGAGTATGAAAAATTGGACGTCTTGGTGAATAACGCGGGATTGAACGGGGCGAGCGGATACAGTGGACCGAAGACGACGAAACAAGGGTACGACATATGCATGGGGGTGAATTATCTCGGACACTTCATGCTCACGTCGTTGTTGTTGCCGCAGTTGATGAAGAGCGACGGCGCGAGGGTGGTGGCGTTGAGTTCGGTGACGACGTGGTTCGGGTCAAACAAGTATCAGTACTACTACAAGGGTGCGAGTAAGACGAAGGGGAACTACGGGTCGAGCAAGTTGGCGTGTTTGGCGATGACGGTGGAGCTGCAGCGACGATTGGATGCGGCGTATCCGGATAACAAGATCGTCTGCGCCGCCGCAGATCCGGGCTTCGTGGCGAGCAACATTTGGAGAGATTACAACCCGGTTTTGCGAAAGATCATGAGCATCTTGGCCTTGACGCCCGCGCAAGGAGCGATGACGAGCGTGAACGCGGCGTCGCTGCCGTCCATAACAAAGGCGACGCTTTACATGCCGTTCAAGATTAAAATGTCCAAGCTGTTCAAGATGCACAAGAGCGCGACGTACATGTTCGGCATGCCTCTCTTATCCAAAGCGTTCGCCGGTTTCGGCGCCGATGCCATGGCGCCGCGCGCGAAAAACGCCGAGTCTAACGCGAAGCTTTGGGATTTGAGCATCGAGTTTTGCAAGGAGAACGGCGTCAAGAGCTGCGAGGCGTACAATTTGTAATGGCTGATTATCTTCGCCGCGTCTCCTACAATTTGTTGTCGATTTTAATTACACCACGCTCCACGGAATTTCCTCACCCGCGTAAAATGGCACCACCGTAGTGTCACCAAACTTGTACTCATCCGGCACTTTCCAAGCCTTCTTCTCCAACGTCACCGTCTCGGTGTTACGCGGGACGCGGTAAAAGTCGGCTCCGTTGTGCGACGCAAACGCCTCGAGCTTGTCGAGCGCGTCGACGGATTCGAAAGCCATGGCGTAGAGTGGCAACGCGGCATGCGCAGAGAAGATACCCGCGCACCCGCACGCGGCCTCCTTTGCGCCTTTGGGGTGCGGCGCGCTGTCGGTGCCGAGGAAAAACTTGCCGCTCCCGCTCGTCGCCGCCGCGAGCACGGCTTCGCGATGCTCCTCACGCTTTAAGATGGGCAAGCAATAGAAATGTGGTCTTAAACCACCCTTGAAAAGGGCGTTACGATTGAACAGCACGTGTTGCGGCGTCACTGACGCTGCGACGTTCGGCCCCGCCGCGGCGACAAACTCGGCGGCGTCGCGCGTCGTGATGTGTTCCATCACCACCCTCAAATCCGGAGATCTATCCAACAGCGGCATCAAAACGTCCTGAATGAATCTCGCCTCTCGATCGAACACGTCCACGCTCGCGTGCGTCACTTCTCCGTGCACTTGCAACGTCAGCCCCAGTTCCGCCATGCGTTTCGTCGCCTTCGCCACGTTCGCCACATCCGTCACCCCAAATTCACTGTTCGTCGTCGCCCCTGCCGGGTACAGCTTATACCCTCGCACGAATCCACACGCGTGCGCTTCCTCGACTTGCTCTACCGTGGTGTTATCCGTGAGATACAGCGTCATGTGCGGTTCGAATCCGTCGCTCGCCGGCGCCGCCTTCGCGATGAGTTCCCGGTACTTTTCAGCCTCGCTCGCCGTGCGCACGGGCGGCGTCAGGTTCGGCATCACCAGCGCGCGCTTGAACGTCTTCGACGTGAACGGGACGACGTCGGCGAGCTTTGAGGCGTCGCGGACGTGCAGGTGCCAGTCGTCCGGTCGAGCGATGGTCAGCGAGGACGCCCGCGCGACGGCGACGCGCGCGCGCGGCGAGGCGCGCGCGCGACGACCCGGAAGCACCGTCGCTTCGAGGGAGAGTCGCGACGACGCGAGGGCGCGTGGAGAGAGGAGTCGCGGCATGGCGGGCGGGCTCGAAGTGACGCGCGAGGGCGGCGGCGGCGCCGAGAGACGCTCGTCTCGATTCGAGCGCGCGCGTCGCGTCGAATCGCGTCGCGCTGCGCTGTTTAGTTTTACACGCACCCACCGTAGCTAGTGGTGGTTGTCATCTCGCGCGCGGCGTCACTTGCGCAGGGCGCAACAACCGCCGCACACGCTATTGAACATTCGCACAAGCGGACTGAGCTCGGCGCCGTCGCCGCCCCGACCGCCTTTGCCTTCGCCCATGAACTGCGAACTCGATCGACTGAGCGAGTTCACGCCTCTCGCGGCTAAATCGATGACGACCTGACCGGTCTTCGTGTTCCCGACCACGGGCATGTCGTCCTTGTACTGCTCGAAATCCATCTCGGCGCCGTTTTCAGTCAACCCGGCTTCGAGCTCCAAGCTCGCGATGCTCTCGTGCAATCGCGACTTGCTCGTCGTTAAACTATCGCTCACCGCGTTTATCCGCCCACTCACGCTCCCGAGCTCGCTCTTTTTATCGTTCCTCGCCGTCGCACCCCCAGCCACGCGTTCGCTCGGCAGCGAAAAATCAACCGAAAACTCGCTCGCGAGCTCATCCGCGTCCGCCGCGCTCCCATCGTCGTCCACCGTGCTCCCGTACATCATCGAGTACCCGACCAACGAATTTTCATCGTTCATCGATCGTCCATCGCCGCTATCTCCGCTCTTCACGCTCCATTTATCCCCTCCTCGTTCCCGTTCTCGTTCCCGTTCGCCGCGCGTCGTCCCGCTCGTCCCGTTCGCCCCTCGCGGCGCCTGTCCCGTCCCCGTTCGTTTCTCCGCGAACGACTCCAGCTGCCGCACCAGCGCCGTGAGTTCGTTATCTCCGCCCTCCTCGTCCTCCTCGCCGTCGTACGGCGAGACGAGCGTCGATCGCGGTTTCGATGCGTCGCGCGCGTCCGCGTCTCTGAATTCCCTCAGCGCGCGCTCCGTGAGCTCCACCGCCTGCACCGTGCGCGCGCGCGTGTCCGACAGGCGATGCGAGACGTCGTCCGCGCTCGCGCGCGCGCGCGCGAGGTCCACCGACGCGTCCGCGCGAGGGCGCGGCGGCATTCGCGTCGAGAATACGATCGCGCGCGATGTGGCGCGTCACAATCGCGCGACGCGCGCGCGACGCGAGTTCGCGGCGCTCGGGCGAACGGGACGCGATCGCGACGATGCGCGTCGCCGTCGCGCGCGCGGACGCGACGCGCGCGCGCGCGCGCGCGGCGGCGTCGCCGCGAAGGACGACGTCGACGGGGGTCGGTTCGAGGTTCGAGCGGGCGCGCGCGACGACGACGCGCGCGATCGACGACGCGCGCGCGCGAGGAAAGGGTGGTGACGTCGACGCGGAGGCGCGCGCGGACGAGGCGCGCGCGCGCGCGAGGGCGCGGCTGCGGGAGGCGTGCGCGGGGACGTATCGCGGGGCGCTGGCGACGCGCGACGACGCGGCGGAGATCATGGCGGCGGCGGGCGCGCTCGAGCGGCTGACGACGAGCGAGACGATCGAGTGGGATGCGCTGGATGGGAAGTGGCGGTTGGCGTACACGAACGCGGCGGACGTGCTGGGGCTGTTGATGGCGTCGCAGAGGTTGGGGGTGCCCGAGGTGGGGGATATTTTTCAGAGCTTCGGGTGCGCGAACGGGACGAATACGGGGATCACGAACGAGATACGCCTGAGCGTGCCGTTTTTGTTGAGCGAGGCGAAGGTTGGCGCGCCGGGAGGCGTCGGATTGCGCGTGCAGGCGAGTTTTAAGGATGTCGGGCGGCGGCGCATCGCGTTGACGTTTCAAGAGGCGCAGGTGAGCGAGATTAGTATTTCGCCGCTCGCCGAGACGTTGTTGGCGCCGGCGATTTTGCCTCGGTCGTCGCTGAATCATCAAGTGCTGATGTTTATCAAAGAGCTCGAGCTGAAGTTTCCGCTTCGGGGCGCTCTGACGTCCATGGGCGGCGGAGAAGCTGGCGCCGCCGTGGGCACGTATCATCTCACGTTTTGCGACGAGGACATGTTGATCGGACGCGCCGCCGCGGGCGGAATATACATTTTCACGCGCGCTTAATTAGCAATTCTTTCCTTGTAGATTCACACACGCTGCTACTACGTACGTGCGTACGCACCACCACTAAATTCTATAAGTTTCTGACTCGCGTCGATCATCGCTTGCGCATGTTCACGCCCGCTCTGAGAACCTCATCCGTGCAGAGTAACTGCGTGGCGATGATGGGCGCAGAGTGCAGAATTTGCTGTTTGACGAGAAAGTTGTCGTAGATACCACTCATGGTGGGGTCGAAGGGCTCGCCGATGCTGATATCGAAACCGACGACGTTGCCTCTGTCGTGCTCCTCTTGCATGTCGATGATGGCGTCTTGCGGATCGTAACCGCTGTTCTCCGCGAGTGTCTTCGGGACCACGAGCATGGCTTCCGCAAACGCCTCGACGCCGCGTTTCGCGCGACCTTCGACCATCTTGGTGACGTTCTCCTTCAAGTGCTTGTTCAAGGCCATCTCAAACGCACCCGCGCCCGGAACCACGGCCTTGTCGGTCAACACATTCTTCACCGCCCGCAAGCCATCTCGCACCGCATCCTTGAGCTGTGCGATGGTGTGATCGTTCGAGCCTTTTAAAAGTACCGTGCACGACGTCGGGTTGACGACTTTTTCCACAAAAGTGTACTTTTCCTCGCCCAAGACGTACTCGTACACTTCGCCGGCGTGGCCCAAAATTTCCGGCGAGAGTTCCTCAACAGAGTTGATGCATTGACCACCACATGCGAGGACGAGACGCTCCATGTTTCGGCGCTTGGCGCGACGAAGTCCCATAATGCCTTCCTTACAGAGCATGTCCAGAGAGATTGGGTCGATCCCCTTTTGTGTGATGACGACGAAACCCTTGTCGTTGCCGTCGCACACCTGCTTCTTGAGCGCGATCACCTTGCGCACGGTTTCATCGGTGTACGCGCGCTCGGCGGCGACCATCTTCTCGCGCTGTTCCGCATCGGTGTACATGAACGTCGAGTTCACCTCCGATCGTTCGTATTCCAGGCTGATGTTACACGTCAACACGAACGCGTCCTCCACGTATCTCTTCATATCCGGATGTCTCGCCCCGTGGTCGAGGACCAAACCCTGAATCAATTTGGTTTCGTCATCCGTCTGATGCTTCATGGTCATGATCTCCACCATGTGCAAATCGATCGACTCTTCCGGTTTGGCGATGCACAACACAGCGTCGACGACGATCGTCGTCAACTTATCAGCCAACTCTTCCCGCAACTTTGTTCGCAACGCCGTGCGCGCCACGCACAACAACATTTCTCGATCCGGCGCTTCCACACCCGGCGCCGCGCGCTTGAACGTTTCCAAAAACTTCAGCGACTCGCGTTTCGCCACATCGAATCCCTCCACGATCACTCTCGGATGCAAACCCTCATTCAAATACCGCTCCGCTTGCTTCAACAACTCTCCGATGACGAGCACCGTCGTCGTCGTCCCGTCCCCGGTGATATCATCCTGCGCCACCGCCGTCCTCGCGATCATGATCGCCGTCGGGTTTTGAATCTGCATCTCTCTCAGCAGCACGTTCCCATCCTTCGTGAGCTTCAAACCTACGCACATCGATTTCAACATCGCCGTCAGTCGTTCGGTCAACAGAGTCAACGCCGCGCCGCGTTCGCGCGAAATCCAACAGATCACCGTCACCGCGCATCTCTCACGCGCCGCCGTGACGCGCGAAACCGCGATGTATCGACGAAACGATCGTACACGCACCTCCAGCACCGTCGACGAGCATCTTGATCGTCCCTTTCGGGCCTAAATTCGTCTTCATCACGTCTTGGAGACCCTTGGCGGCGTTGATGTTCATGAACAGCGCGGCATCGGCGTTCATGAGCTCGGCGTTGGGGTTGATGGACTTGAGCGACATCGCGACGGCGTGGGATCACGTTCACGCGCGCGTGTGCGCGTCCAAAGGGAGATCGATGCGCGCGTGCGTCGTGGACGCGTCGCGATCTGATGCCGACCAAAGTCATCCATCCAAAGTCGCCATTCGCGAGTCCAGCGGCGGTTCGCGATTTTGACCGTGGCCCCGACGCCGGCGCGGTCGGTCGATTCGGCGCGCGGTGGCTAAAATTAAAAGGGCTACTTTTAGGTTTGGATAGTGCGTGGAACGAGGCGCGAGCGGTCACTTGATGTCGCAAAAATCGACGTCGCCGGCTTCGCCAGAGTACGATACGTGGAGCTCGAGCTCGGGATTCGCGATGTGGAGCATCATTTTGACCACGGCGCACTCGCTGGTCATGACCGGGCCAGATTTGGCCCCTACGGCTAACGCGCCGAGACCGGCGGCGTAGAGCTCCGGTCGTAATTCGCCGCTTTGACACTGCGTCGATAGGTAGATTTGCAATCCGCGCGACGCTTGGCTGGTGAGCCAAGGGACGAGGCTCTGCGGGAAGTTTCCCACGCCGAACGCTTCCAAGATGATGCCTCGCACGCCTCGACCGTACAAATCGCCGTACGCCTTTTCGATGTCTAAGCCAGGAATCACCGGGACGCGTATGACGTTCGAATTCAACTCAAATTGCGGCGCGTACTCTGGCGCCGGCCGTAACAAACGCGCGTGGTTCCAATCGACCCCCACTCCTAATCTCGCGAGCGCTGGATACGAAGGTGAACTAAACGCCGCGTACACCGTCGCGCTCGTCTTTGACGCGCGATTCCCGCGTAAAAGCTTACCGCCGAAACAAATCGCCACCTCCGCGAAATCCACGGTACCTCCGCAGCTTCGACTCGCGCAACAGCACGTCAGGGCGTCAATCAAATTTTGGCGCGCGTCCGATCGCGCGAACGACAGAGGCAACTGCGAGCCCGTCAACACGATCGGCTTTCCGAACCCAACCAGCATCAACGACAGCGCGCTCGCCGCGTACGCCATCGTATCCGTTCCGTGCGCCACGACGAACGCCGAGTACTCCTCCCTCCTCTCGTGCAGCGCCCGCGCGAGCGTCACCCAATCCTTTCCGTCCATCTCGCTCGAGTCTTTATTCATCAACACCTCCACGTCCAGCCGCGCGAAATCTCGCAGCTCGGGTATCACCTCCTGCACGTCCAACAGATATTTCGACGCCCCCAGCGGTCTGTACTTGCCACCCGCGCGCGGGACGACGTCCGCCTCTCGCAGCTCGAACGACTCCACCCCCATCCCGAGCGTGCCGCCGCAGTGGAGCAGCATCACGCGCGGTCGCTCGTCGTCGCCCGTCGTCGCGCTCGCGGAGGCATCGCGCGCGCGCGCGAGCGATTTCACCGGCGACGCGCGCGAGTCGGGCACCGACGCGACGAACGCGTCGTAGCTCTCGCTTCGCGGGATCGCGCCGGGCGCGAACGGCATGGACACGCGCGACGCGTCGCGTCGCTCGCTCGCGACGTCGGGCGCGCGCGACATCGCGTCGCGAAGTGCGCGAGGCGTCGGTCGGCGAAGCCAATCGTCGTTTCGAGGCGCCCTCGCGCGAGGACGCGTTGCAAACGGCTACGCTACGCTACGCTACGCTACGCTACGCGACGGGATCGTCGTTTAATACGCCTAAAACGCCCTCGTACGCGGCGAACGTGATGGCCGAACTCGGTAACACGCGAACGACGTTGGGGGCGAAGCCCTTGTAGAAGCCGCGAACGCCCTCGCGAGCGAAGGTGCGCGAGACGGCTTCGCCGAAGCGCGCGTACGTCGGGGCGTCCGCGGGTCTACCGACGTCCGAGCGCTGTTGAATGCGCGCGCGCACGACTTGAATTGGATAAGTCGCGGTCACGGCGATGAATTTCGACGCCAAGCCCAGGGCGCCAGCCTCGACCGGGGCGACGTCCGCCGCGCCCCCTCGCGCGCGTCTCGCTCTGCCGCTCGCCGCGATTTCCTTCAACCACTCGTACGCCGTCAACTGTATCGAACCGTGCGAGACGAGCCATATCGACGGCACGAGTCCCTTGTATAACCCTCTCAACCCTTCCTTTCGCGCGATCGTCGCCAACGCGTCGACGAATCCCGCGTATCGCTTTTCGCCGCTCTTCGCCGCTTCGCTCGCCGCGTCCCCTAATCCTCCTCCTCTCTGCAACTGCAACCGCGTCTTCACCACCCAAATCGGGTTCGTCAGCACCGTCGTCACCACCCCCGCCTCCGTGGCCGCCATCATGTTCGCGCCCGCCGGCAGCGCCCCGTTTCGCTCTCGTCCGAGCGCGTCCGCGTACCGCGCCCGCGCGCCGTCGTACCACGCGAAATACGCCCCCCAGCTCACCGCGCTCCCGACGATCGCCGGCGCGGCGCCCGCGTAGATCCCGCGCGCGCCTTCCTCGGCGACGATCCGTCGCGCGCCTCGCCACGCGCCCGCGTACCGCGCGCGTCGCGCGTCCGGGTCGTCCTGCACCTGCAGCCGCGTCTTCACGACGTCGAGCGGGTGCAGCGCGAGCGTGCTCGACGCGCCGCCCGCGACGCCGGCGACGAACGCGCGCCAATCGCTCGCGCGCGCGTCGCGCGCGTCGGCGCGCGCGCGCGCCATGCTGCGGCGTCCGCCGCGCGGGCCGTCGAGGCTGGGCGGCGTTCTGCTGATACTCACACTGTTTACCCATACGAAGACACATACTCTTGAGTCATGAACCGTCGACGAAACGCACGCGTCGACGCATCCTCGCGAAGACCCCAGGACGGCGGCGGCGCCATTCTTCGACGGTCAAAGGTGCGCCCGCGCGCGGCGAACGACGCGCGCGCGACGGCGATCGACGGACGCGGCGGTGGGAAATATTCGCGCGCGTCGCGGCGCGCGCGCGAGGGCGCGCGACGACGCGAGGGCGAGGCGATGCGGGCGCCGCGCGATCGATCGCGGACGACGATCGATCGCGGACGGCGCGCGGACGACGATCGGACGCGGTGACGCCGCGATGCGACGCGCGAGGCGTCGGTCGCGGATGGAAACGATCGGGAGGAATACGCGCGCGATGGATCGGGCGGCGCGGGACGCGCGCGAGGGTCGCGAGCGAGGGGGGGGGGCGAGGTTGACGATCGCGATCCGATGGCGGCGCGATGGCGGGAGGTTTGGACGCGGGACGAGGCGAGACGAGAGGAAGGGGGACTGACGATGCGCGCGTGGCTCGAAACAGTTGAAATAAACGCACAATGTCTGAAGGCAAGGAACATCTTTCCATCGTGATCTGCGGTCACGTCGATTCCGGTAAGTCGACGACGACCGGTCGCTTGTTATTCGAGCTCGGGGGTATCCCGGAGCGCGAACTCGAAAAGCTTCGCGCCGAAGCCGATGCGCTCGGTAAGTCTTCTTTCGCGTTCGCGTTCTACATGGATCGCCAAAAGGAAGAGCGTGAGCGTGGTGTGACGATTTCTTGCACGACCAAGGAATTCTTCACGGACAAGTGGCACTACACCATCATCGACGCCCCGGGTCACCGCGATTTCATCAAGAACATGATTTCCGGCGCGGCGCAAGCCGATGTGGCGCTTCTCATGGTGCCGGCGGACGGTAACTTCACGGTCGCCATCCAAAAGGGTAACCACAAGGCTGGTGAAGTCCAAGGCCAAACGCGCCAGCACGCGCGTCTTCTCAACTTGCTCGGCGTCAAGCAGCTCATTTGCGGCATCAACAAGATGGATTGCGACATGGCTGGCTACAAGCAAGAGCGTTACGAAGAAATTCGCAACGAAATGAAGAACATGTTGATCAAGGTCGGCTGGAAGAAGGATTACGTCGAGAAGAGCGTCCCGGTCCTCCCGATCTCTGGCTGGAACGGCGACAACTTGTTGTCCAAGTCCGCGAAGATGCCGTGGTGGAACGGCGTCGACGTCGAAGACTACATGGGCGGCGGCAAGAAGTTCCACATCGACTGCCTCCTCAACGTCCTCAACGACATGGTCGACAAGCCGGACCGCAACACGGAAGCCGCCATGCGCCTTCCGATTTCCGGTGTCTACAAGATCAAGGGTGTCGGTGATGTCCTCGCCGGTCGCGTCGAGCAAGGTCTCGTCAAGCCGGGTGAAGACGTCGTCTTCCTCCCGACCCACACCTCCTCCAACCCGTGCGGTGGTAAGGTGTTCACCGTCGAAATGCACCACAAGCGCGTCGAAGCCGCCGCGCCGGGTGACAACGTCGGTATGAACATCAAGGGTCTCGACAAGCTCAACATGCCGCGCACCGGTGACGTGATGATCTACAAGAAGGACACCTCCCTCGCCCCGTGCAAGGAGTTCACCGCGCAAATCCAAACCTTGGACATTCCGGGTGAACTCAAGGCGGGCTACAGCCCCATCGGTTTCGTCCGATGCGGCCGCTCCGCGTGCAAGTTGACCGCGCTCAACTTCAAGGTTGGCAAGGAAACCGGCGGTAAGAAGCTCGAGTCCCCGATGTCGTTGAAGTCCAACGAAGTCGCCGAGTGCGTCTTCGAGCCGGTCCACCCGCTCGTCGTCGACTCCTTCAAGAAGTGCGAAGGTCTTTCCCGCATCGCTTTCTTGGACGGTAACACCGCCGTCATGTTGGGTAAGATCACCAAGGTTGAGTACAAGGCCATCTAAAGCCTTTGCTTCTTGATCTTAGCGGTATAGAGTCCCAGTGAGAAAATACGTCGTACCATACTTTTGTGTTCAACGAACGAATGTGATCCTAAAATAAAGTTGTAACGAGAGACGCATTCAAATTTTCGCCGAAAACAACCTCGAATTCAACATCAAATTAAAACACGTAAATCTACGCCGCCTACTTGGAAATCTTTGCACACGCGCGTTCGAGCCACGTTTTAGTCTCCCCCGACACTCGCGGGGAAATTTGTTGCCAAACTTTTTCGTGATACGCGTTCACCCACGCGATTTCTTTTTCACTCATAATGCTCAAGTCCATGAGTTTCGTTTGAATCGGGATCAACGTCAAGACGTCAAAGCATAAAAATCCAGTGTCTCCGAAGTTGTGCGCAGTCTTCGCCTCCTTCACTTGCAGAAGCGTCTCGATGCGGATACCGAACGCACCGTCTTCGTAATACCCCGGCTCGTTGCTCAAGATCATTCCTGGCATAAGGGGCGTCATGTTTCCAAAACGCGGAGAGATTCCTTGCGGACCTTCGTGCACGTTGAGCGCCGCGCCGACGCCGTGGCCGGTGCCGTGACGGTAATCCAAGCCGTTGGCCCACAGGTGCGATCGCGCAAAGGCGTCGAGAACGAAACCTTTCGTGCCGACAGGGAAAACCATTTGGTCGAGTGCGATGTGACCTTGGAGCACGCGCGTGTAGCACTCCTTTTGATGAGCGGTGGGCGTTCCGAAGTGCACCGTTCGAGTGACATCCGTCGTGCCACACGCGTACTGGCCGCCGCTGTCGCAGAGTAATAAGCTGTCCTTACCGATAGCCCTCGCGCTCTTTTTCGAAGCACGGTAGTGCACCACGGCGCCATGAGGACCTTCACCCGCGATCGTCGGGAACGATTCTTCGAAGAAACCGTTTTGCTTGGCTCGGCACGCCAAGACCCTCTCGCCAGCTTCGTACTCGTCAATGGCGCGCCCCTCGGCGACGTCTCGCTCGATCGCGCACCAGAATTCAGCCATCGCAGCGCCATCCATGAGGTGGGCTTCGACCATACCGGCCATCTCGGCCTCATTCTTCACCGCCTTTGCGATCGGGACCGGACACGTGCCCTCCTTGATGGCGGACGGCGCGCTCTCCGTCTTCACCTTTTTCGCATCCTTGGGCGCTTCGGCGGCTCCGGCTTCAGCCTGTTCGAGCATGGCGATGGAGACCTTATCGACGTCCATCCAGAGTCGCTCACCGCGCTGTGCCGCGGCATACACGTCTTTGGCCATGTCTTCGTACGGCTTGATCGTCACGTTTGCCTCGGCGAGATGCGCCACGACTTCAGGCGTCGCCTTGTCCGTGTCGACGTAAAACGAAGCGTCGTTTTCACCCACCAAGACGTAAGACAACGTCACCGGATTACACGGTGCATCACCGCCTCGAACATTGCATAGCCACATGACGTCATCCAACGAGCTCACGACGAGCTTCTGCGCGTCGTTTTCCTTCATTTTTTCTCGAAGGTTTTCCAATTTTTCCGCCACGCTCTTCCCCGCGTACTCCATCGGGTGCACTCTGAGCGGCGTCTTCGGGAACGGTGGACGATCGCTCCAAACCAAATCTACCAAGTTCTCTTCGACGCTCATCAACTCGATCCCGCACGCGCTCAACGCTTCTCTCAAACCTCGCGCCTCGCTCACCGAGTGCACGTTTGGATCGATGCCCACCTTGGCTCCGGTAAACGCCAGTCCCGCCTCCTCCGCGCACAACCACTTCTTCACGTCCGGCACATCCTTCACCCCACTTCGCATCAGAGTCCAGTCCTCGCTCAGCTCGTCTTCAGCCTGCACGAAATACCGTCCATCCGTCCACAACAACGCCGCCGCGTCCGTCACCACCACCGTCCCCGCCGACCCCGTAAAATCGCTCAACCATCGTCGTCGCTCGAAGCACGCCGCCACGTACTCACTGCGTTCCCCACAAAAACACGCCCTCGCCCGTTCGTCAGTCTTTCCCGTCGCGCGCGTCGTCGTTCCTCGTTTCGTTCGTTCGCCTTCGCTTCGCCGACGCGCCTAAAGTGCGGATCCTGCGACGGCACGACGACCGCTCGCACCCCTCGCTTCGCCATCGCCTCTCGCACCGCCGCGAGCTTCGACGCGTTCGAGCGTTCGCCCGTCGTCATGCTCGCTCGCTCGGCGATCGCGGCGTCGCGCGCGCGGGTCGTCGTTTTGAGTTTTCGAGCGGCGAGGCGACGCGATGACGTCGGCGTTCTCGCGGCGACGCGCGCGGCGACGAGACGCGCGGCGCGCATGCACGATTCGAACGCGCGCGTCGGTCGCGTCGGTCGCGTCGGTCCGTCCGTCGAGCCGGTGGCGCGCGCGGGAGTGACGACCGAGGCGCGCGCGGTCGACGCGCGTCGGTTGAATCGAACGGCTGGTTGGTTCACGATTTCAAGCTTTACGACCGGGCGACGCGCCGCGAGACGATTCGGAACGCCGACGCCGTTCGAGGGCGACGACGACGACGCGGACCGACTAACAGCGCTCGAAAATTTTGTACAACTGCTCGAGGCACGCGATCTGAATGACGGTGCCGTCGTCGGCGAAACGACGAGGCGGGGCGAGACGGCGCTTCATCGCGGGAAAGACGCAGAGGCGAGCGACGCGACGAGCGTCGGACTCGGCGTCGCCTTCTTCGGCTTTCGGATCGTGGAAAGAGCAGTCCATGGCGAAAAATGCGCCGATGACTCGAGCGCAGGTTTCGAAGCACTCTTTTTCACTCGTCCAATCGACGTCTTCGGCGAGGGCGAGGACGAACTCGGGAAGTTTGCCGATTTCCGGCGCGTACCCGGGAAGCATCGACGGCACTCCGGTGATCTGACGCCGTTCCTTGTCGATGACGACGCCGAGATACTCCTTGAGCATGTCCGCCTTTTCGACGAGCATCTCTGCGATTTTCTCTGCGACTTCCTCCTTGGAGCCATCGCTCGCGTCCCACTCTTCGTCGTCGACGAATTTATCCTCCAGCGCGCACAGCGCGAGTTCGGCCAAAGACGCGGGATCTTGCAGCGATTGGTACCCAAAGTTGGCGAAGTTCTTCAAAGCCATTTGATGGAACATTTCCTCGGTGAGCTTTACGGCGTCCACCATGAAGAGCTTGGTTTGGTGCTGAAGTAACCACACGCCTTTGCGCGCGTCCACGGCGCCGACGAGTGTGTGATTTTTAATCACGTCGCCGAGCTCCTTGTGCGCGCGATTGGCGATTTCGGTGTTAAGCTGGCGAATAGACGTCAACTCGCACACGTACGTGTCTTCGGGTTCCGTGCGCTGTCCTCGACGCTCTCTCACCGCGCGTCGAACCTCTTCTATTTTCTCGTGTTCGCGTCCCTCGGAATTCATCGCTCGCTGCAAGTACGCGTCCAAACTCCCCGCTGCTAAATTCGCATCCGTGCGAACGAGCTTGTGATCACCACCCGCGCGTTCGCGCTGTGTCCGCATCGTCTTCGCCTGCGACGCCGGCGGTTCGTCCGCTTTTTCGCTATTTTCCTTGTCGCCGCTTCGCTCGGCGTCGTTTTCGTCATCCTTCTTTGCCAGTTTCTCCGCGCCAGGAAGCAGTGTTTGCACGGTGAATGTTCGCGACGAATTCGTCGCGAGAAGAATCTTCTCTAGTTTGGACTGAATCAACTCCACAATGGCTTCTTGGTGCAGAAAGTGCACCTCCTGTTTCGTGGGATGCACGTTGACGTCGACGTCTTCAAACGGCAGGCGGAGGTGCATGAATACAAACGGCTTCTCAGCCTTGGGGAGTATCGCCGCGTACACCGACTCACACGCGCGCTTGAGCGGCGCGCACTCCACTAAACGCGAATTGATGAACAAAATGAACGTCGTCTTCTTTGAATGATAATTCCCACCGCTCACTAAACCGTCCACTTGCAGCTTGAAATCAAACTTTTTCTTGGACAGCTCGCTGTCGAAGTCGAGCTTCTTCAAATCTCTCGCCACCGTGGGACCGTAAATCGCCTGCAACCGCTCGACGCGCGATTGCGCCACGGGAGTGTGCAACGTCGCTCGCGACTCACCGTGCTTCCGACACGTGAACGCCACATCCGTTCGCAACGCCGCGTACCTCTGCAACACCTCGAGCACTTTCGAGTACTCCTCTGACGCGCTCTTCAACGCCTTCCTTCGAGTCACGACGTTATAAAACAAGTTCTCCACGCTAATCGTAGTTCCTAACACCCCCGCGATCGGTTTCGCCCCCTCCGCATCCATCTTCCCATCCGTATACGTCGCTCGAGTCGCGTGCGTCGCCCCCGCCGCCATCGTCGTCGCCGACACGTGCGCCACGTAGCTCATGCTCGCCAGCGCCTCTCCTCGAAACCCAAAGCTCTCGCATCGCGCTAAATCCTCAAACTTTTCAATCTTACTCGTCGCGTGTCGCTCGCACAGCAGCGGCAAGTCCTCTATTCGCACTCCGTGTCCGTCGTCTTGCACTCGCAACAGTTTATTCCCGCCCTCCCTCGTCGTCACCGCGATCGACTTCGCGCCCGCGTCCAACGAGTTCTCCACCAGCTCTTTCAGCGCGTTCGACGGTCGATGGATCACCTGCGCGCGCGTTCGGTCGTCGCGTCGTCTCGCGTCGTCAGTCGCGCGTTCGCGTCGTCCGTCGTCGAGCTGACGTTCAAACATTCAATCTCTCATCGCGCGCGCCGTCGCGCGCCGGCCCTCGACGCACCTCTCCCGCGGCGACGCGATTGACGACGTCGCTCGGCAGGCGCCCGATGGCGCGCGGCGTCGACGCGCCGTCGCGCGCGCCGTCACCGCGCGTCATGACGAATCCTTTCGCCGCACACCGCGTCGCGCTCTGCCGCGCGCGCGCCGTCGGGCGCGCCCGCGCGTCGACGCATGCGCGCCGCCGCCCGCGCGCGCTCGCCCGCGCGCTCGAGCGCGCCCGCGCGCGCCGTCGCGCGCCGTCGACCGGCGCCGATTCGCCGCCGCCGCGCCGCGCGCGCCGACGCGACCGCGACGCGCTCGAGCGCCGACGACCGCGACGCGCTCGACGCGTTCGCGCGCGCGACGCCGCGCGCGACGCGCGCGTTCGAGCTCCTGCGCGAAAGCCGACGCGCGATCGACGCGGAGGCGATGACGGCGATGTGCTACGTCGGCGCGATTCGGCGTCGGCGCGCGACGCGCGGCGAGACGGCGTGCGTCGCGAAGATTTGTGAACGGTGGAGCGCGCGCGTCGGCGGGCGACTGGGACGCGTGCGAGCGTCGCTGGAGGCGGAGGATGGGTCGGCGGCGGCGCGAGCGGTGGCGAGGGAGGTGGGAAAGTGCGAGGCGGAGGCGACGGCGCTCGCGCGGCGATTCGCGCACGAGGCGATCGAGGCGACGGAGGCGTTCGAGACGCGCGAGGCGGCGGACGACGCGACGACGTCCGAGGCGCGCGGTGACGGTGACGGTGACGGTGACGGTGACGGCGTGAATGGGATACCGGAGAAGTGGCGCATGGCGTGCGGGAACGTGAACGGATACTTGGAGTACGCGGGGGCGACGTTGACGTTTGAGGAGTGGGCGCGGGTGCGCGAGGCGTTCGACGCCGTCGTGACGGAGGTGGACGGGGACGACGCGAGCGCGCGGTACGTGCGCGACGATGGGAATTGGAACGCGATGAAGGCGATGATGGATGATTCCGTCGTGCGACCGAGAAGGCTGTCGCAGGTGGAGAATAACGCGCGGTACGCGAACGCCAAAGCCGAGCTCGACGAGGCGAAAAAGGCGTGGAAGGAGGCGAACGAAATTTACAAGGACGCGCGAAGGAGAATTAAGCAGGCCAGGCACGAGGTGCACAAAACGCGCAAGGCGGTGAGAATAGAGTACAGATGATGACGATGACAATCCGCGGTACGAGTAGTAGTTTTGTAAGGTGACGCGTACGACATCTAAGGACGAGACGTCTTCAAAACCTCGACGCACCAGTTGCCGTGATCGTAATACGCCGCCGTGACCTCGCACCAAGGAAGGTTTTCAAACAGCTTTGGAAGCTCACCCTCGGTGTACACGTGACAATATCGCTGATACACAACCGATCGTTTCTCGCGATCGGCCTCACCGTGCGTGGGCGCGCCGCTCACGCGCGATTGGCGCTCTCGCTCGTCCTCGGGCGCGACGCCCTTGACTTTGATCTTGTTATGAAACGGCACCAAGACGTCTTGGCCTTCAAATTGGTGACCAGAAACCCCCCCTTGCTCTTGCTCGAGCGCCCAGGCGTAGAATAATGCGACACCACCAACCTTGACGATGCGCATCGTTTCCTTTACGAGCTCCACGCGACGTTCGGGAGACGATATGTGATGCAACACGGCGATGTTGAGCGCGTAGTCGAACACGTCGGATCGATACGGCAAAATAACGGCGTCGGCCACCATTACCTCGTATCCGCTATCGCGACAGATTTCAATCAAGCCTCTGCTAAAGTCGCTTCCGAGCGCGAAACCACCGCCCTTGACGATTTCGGGAATGTTCTTACCGTTGCCGCATCCGACGTCCGCGGCGAGCAAACCGGGCGGCTGTTTCCTAACGAAAGCCTCCACCCCGGTCCACGCGCGATACCTCGTGCCGTGCCATTGCTGCGCGACGATATCGTACACCTTCTGCACGTGCTCGCGCTCGACTTCGGGCATCGCTGTCACCTTTTCCGCGGCGTCTATGAAATTTTCTGGCACCACGGCGCACGCTCGCTTGGGCGGCTTCTTCACCAACTCTGTCGCCGTCGTCCCTGCGTTCGACACGCTCGTTTTTACGGACGGCGACGGATTCTTCCTCGTCGCCTCTTCCATTTCGAGCGCATCCGACCGCTTACCTTCCTTGCGCAACTGTTTCGCCTTCTTACGCTCCTCTCGCGCCGCCTTGATCGCCGCCCTCTCGGCGGCGATGCTCTCGCGTCGTCTCTGCTCCTCGGAAACTTCCTTGGGTTCCTTCAACGAATCGTCTCGACCGACCGCGCGCTTTTCCCTATACATCGCTCGAAACTGCTCCGTCATCGCCATCTGCGCCGCGATCGCGTCGCCTTCGGTATTCGCCGCCATTCGTCGTCTAAACGTGAGCGAAATCCTATCCTCGCTCACGGGCGGAATCGCGTGCTCGTACTCGTCCGCCGCCCTTCCCTCCATGCGCACCGCCGATTTCGCCGGAAGCACCACCCTGAACTCCTCCCCCTCATAAACGACCCCCGGATCCGGTTTTTCGTCCCCACTCGGCCACAGCATCCCTCGCCCCATCGTCATCGTCTGCGCGCTCGCCAACGAAACCGTCACAAACGGCCGCGCGAACGTCGGATTATCGATGTGCGGCGGTATCCACTGTCCCTTCCCGTACACGTTCACCGTGCACGAATCCATCTTTTCATCCTTCCCGATCACCCCTCTCGCCACCAGCGCGTCCAGCACGTCTTCAAACATCGCCGGCATCGCCGCTACGCGCGTCTCCGCGTCCACTCGGTTACTGTGCGTGTACGTCCCGTACTGCAGCATCTCCCTCGACTGATCCCTTCGCGCCCACTTCGGCGGCACCGGCGCGTGCGTCTTACCCTCAAGCTCCCCTCGCCGTCCTCGCTCGAGCTCTTCCGCGACCCACGCGCACACCGCGTCGTGCAAACCGTCGTCGACGGCGTCTCGAAAGACCTCGGCGCCGATCGTTTCGACGTCCGCGCGCGTCGCGCGCGCCGCGGCCGACGCGCCGGACGCCGTCATCGCGTCGACCGCGCGCGTCGTCGTCCGGTTCCTTCGCTCGCGCGCGCGCCGAGGCGTCGAGCGTCGCGCGACGCCGCGCGAAGCGACGCGGTGTGCGCGCCGCGCGCCGTCCGTCGCGCGACCTAAACCGTTTTTTTTTGCCGATTCGGCGCCGGCACGCGCGCGTCGCGACGCGACGCGCGCGACGACGGGCGACGCGACGCGCCGAAAACGATGGATCGCTTCGTTTTCGACGCCCCCGCGCGCGCGACGCGACGCGCGCGCGACGCGACGCGCGTCGAAGGCCGACGGCGGCGCGCGCGACGGACCGTTTTTATTTTACTCGAGCGCGAAACGCACGTCGACGGAAAACGCGTCACACGGCGACGCGCGCGACGATGGGCGCCGGCGACGCCGACGATGGGTACGACAGCGACGGATGCGTCGCGCGCGCCGACGGCGACGCCGACTCGGCGCGCGCGCGTCGCGCGTGGTCGTCCGCGTGTCGCGGTTCTTCGAGGTGCTGGACGGAGATTGCGTTGTGGAATCAAACGACGTCGACGGTGGAGATCACCGTCGAACTGCCCGCGAACACGCGCGGGCGGGACGTGCGCGTGACGGTCGACGACGGCGCGCTGACGGTGTGGACGTCGTGGCACGGCGTCGTCGAGGGATTATCCGGCGCGCTCGCGCGGCGAGTCAAGGCGGACGAGACGGCGTGGAGCGTCGCGTCGGACGCGCTCGAAATCGTCCTCGCGAAGGACGCCGACCGCGACGGCGATCCGTGGGGATGCGTGTTCGCGGACGCTCGCCTCGGGTGCGCCAAGTCGCCGCGGGAGGTTTTGAAGGACATGGTGTTCGCAGACGAACCCTTCGATTCCGCGGACGATTTCTCGCTCGAGAGTCGAGCGCTCCTGGGCGAGATGCGTCAACGCCACGCCGCGCTCGTCCGCGGCGCGCTCGTCGATCCGGGAGACGATTTAGATTTTAAGCTCGGGTTGGCGTTGAACGCCAACGCGCGCTTCGCGTGAGAACTCGCGTGAGAATTCCGCGCGCTTCGCGCGTCGCCTTCGCGTTCGCCGCGCCGCCGGCGCCGCACTCGTCGTCGCGCGTGTCGCGCGCCGTCCCGTCATGTCGCTCCCCGAGGACGGGCTCGATCTGTTACCCGCGGCGTCCTTCGACGTCTCGGGCGTCGCGCACGTCGTGCCGACGCGCCACGGCCCCGTCACCGTCACCGCGCAGGGCGCCGATCGCTCGAGACCCGCGCTCGTCACCTACCACGACGTCGGTTTAAACCACCGCACGTGCTTCCAGCCGCTGTTCGTGTGCGCGGGACCGCGGAGCGACCTCGTCAGCAGGTTCTGCGCGTATCACATCGACGCCCCGGGGTGCCAGGACGGCGCGCGGGGGCGAGATCGAGGCGGGGACGGGGACGCGGCGACGACGGCGACGACGCTGGACGCGCACGCGGAGATCGTCGAGGACGTCGTGAAACACTTTGGATTGCGCGATGTGACGTGCTTGGGGGTCGGCGCGGGAGCGACGGTGATGGCGCTGTACGCGGGACGACACTCGAGCGCGTGTCGGGCGGGAATATTCGTGTCGCCGAGTTGCGGACGAGCGAGGACGATGGAGCACGCGTTGGGGGCGGTTTGCAAGTTTAATTTGAAGCGTCACGGATGGACGCCGTGGACGTTGAAACACTTGCTGAAGCGAATGTTTAGTTATCGCGGACTTGGTGGGTCGAATGGGATGTACGAGAGCGATCTGGCGCAGACGGCGCGAAGGGAGATGCGAGAGATGAACCCGGAGGCGACGTTGGCGTATTACGACGCGGCGTTGCATCGATTGGATAACGAGCACGTGTACGCGTCGTTAGACATAGACGCGATGATTTTGGCGGGAACGAGCAGCCCTTGGTACAAGGACACGATCGTGATGAATTCGTTGATGAAGGCGAGCAAGACGAGCTGGATCGAGATCGAGGGCTGCGGCACCGTGGCGACGATGGAGGATCCGCAGCAGCTCCTGTCGCCGATTAATTTGTTCATCCAGCGTTTGAAGAGCCAAGGGTTGGCGTGAGATTTCGACACGTCGGCGCTGCGATAGCCTAGTACTTCTACATCGACTACATCGACTACTGTAGCTAATTTCTAATAATTCTACGCACGATGTCATGCTCGGAGACGATGACGTCGCGCGCCGCGGCGTCTTCGACGAGCGAACGCAACGCGTCGACGCCGCATCGAGACAACGTATCGCGCGACCCGAGGACAATTGAGGAATATTTTGCGCGCGTCAGCGCGACGTTGAGACGACGTTTATCGGATAAAAATCCCACGTTCGCCTTTGCGTTGCTTCGCACGGCGGAACACACGACGACGTCCGCCTCGCTTCCTTGAAACGAATCGACGCTGTGCACCGCCACATCGCGAACGCCTGCTCGTTGCAAAGCTCGAGCGATGGCACGAACTTGCGCGCTGTAAAACGTAATGCACACGACGAAAAGCGTCGGAGACTTGGTTTTCAACGCTCGAATCAGCGCACACGCGACGTCGGCCTCGCGCTGGTTCCACTTCGATTTTCCCACTCCGCCACTCTCGACGCTCGCCACGTCCACGAAGGCGTACGACGGCACGCTGGATGAAAGACCTTGCGGGAGATTTCGCGTCAACACGTGATCGGCGTTCGCGAGGCGTCCACCGTAAAATTGCGCTGCAGGCCAACTCGCGATCGACGGATGCATTCGGTATTGCGTGTCGAGCAAACTCGCGCGCTCGGCGTTCGCGGACATCAATCGTTCCATGAGCGAAGTCGCGTGGCCGTGACGTCGAGCGATTTCCGAGATCAACGTGGCTGGCAACTGCGCAGGATCGCCCACGAGCAGTGCTTTTCTTGGATACCGCAAAAATGGAATCGCAATCTCCGGCTCGAGCGCCTGCGCGGCTTCGTCCACGACGAGGGCGTCGGGCTGCTCGAGCGAAGACATGATCGACTGGCCTGCGCTCGCGAGCGTGCAGAACACCAAGCTCGCGCGATTCAAAGCTTCGCGCGCGAATTCATCCGAACGCTCACCGCGCCCCGAGCCCTTTTCGATTTCTCGCGCGATCTCCTCACCTCGAGCGCGCATGGACGCTTCGTCGTCCATCGCGGCGACGGCGGAGAGACCTTCGGCGACGACGCCCTTGCAAAACGAAGGCGCTATGGATTCCAGAGCTCGCCGCGCGGCTTTCGCGCTCTCGCGAATGCCGTCGCCTCCCGAAACGAAAGATCGTCGAAAAGACGACGCGATGACGTTGCAACGTTCGAAAATGAAATAATCCATCGCCCCGCCGTCGACCGACGACGCCTCTCGCAACGTATCCTCGGCGCCCGTGAGCACGCACGGCGCGGCGTCTTCGCCGCACGTTCGCAGGTAAAGTTCCATCACGACGCACACAGCCTTGTTGCTCGGCGCGCACACGAGTACGCGCTGTTTCTTCGCCGCGAGCACCGCGAGGAGCGATACGATGAAGTGCGTCTTCCCACATCCCGGCGGTCCTTGAACCATTTGTAACTGATCGAAATGCCCGTCGCGCGCGAAGAATCGACGCAACGCCCGTCGCTGCGACGCATTCAGCGGTAAAACGTACTCGCCCTCGCGCTCGTCGCACGAGGATTCATCATCACCCTCGACACCACTTTTCCCGTCGACTCGCTCGTCGTCGTCTTCGTCGGAATCGCTAAATTTTATGTGCGTCGCGCGTTTGGCGCCGACGATTTGGTGCGCAAACGCCACGCGCGGTCGCACGAAGCACGCGTGCGCCATGCGCTGATACGAGACGAGCGACGCCAGCGCGACGGCTTTAAACTCGACGCCCTCGACGTCGTCGAAAATGCGCGAACGTTTCGCCAACAGCGGCACGACGTCCGCGCCCCGCGCGTCGCCGCGTCCCCGCACGAGCGCGAGCGCCGAGCGCGTCTCGTCGTCGGCGCGACGCAACAGCACCACCGTCGCCGGTCGACGCCAATCCGCGTCGTCGCCTCCGCGCCTCGCCGTCTTCTCGCCACCGACGCGTCGCGCGCTCAGCTCCACGAATCCATCGCTCGCGCGCGTCTCCACCACCTCCGCGTCGAACGCTTCGCCTCGTCCTCGCGACGTCGCCGCCGCCGTCGTCGCCCGCGCCTCCTCGTACGCCAACGCCTCGCACGTCGCGTACCACGCGTCCGCGCTCGCGTACGTCGCGCGCGCCGCCACCATCCGCCCGCCCTCGCCCTCCCGCGCGTTCGCCGTCAGGTCTTTCGCCGTCCACGCCGCGACGGTTCGCTCGAACGCCGTCGCCGCCGTCGTCGCCCGTCGTCCCGTCGCGCGTCGTCGCCGTCGCCGCCGCGCGTCGTCGTCGTCGTCGTCGTCGTCGAACGCGTCGCGCGACCTCGCGAGCGCGGACGATTCTTCTTCTTCTTCTTCGTCGTCGTCGCCGTCGTCGATCGCGCGCGCGTCGTCTCGGTCGTCGACCGCGCCGTCCCAGCCGAAATCGCTCTCCATCGCGCGCGTCGCGTCGCTCGCGCCTACGCCGTCGCCGACGCGCGTCGCGCGCGACGCGCGTCGCGCTCGAGCATCCCGCGCGCGCGCGCGCGCTCGCGGGGCCGCGCGACGACGCGCGGCGTCAGATTGTGACGCGGCATCGCGTCGGCGCTTCGCGAATGTCGCGCGCGACCGACGCGGCGACCGGCGCCGCGTTCGTCGCGATCGACGACGACGACGGGACTCCGACGGTGGTGTTCGCGACGCTCGCGGGCGACGACGGCGCGCTCGCCGCGGAGCTGCGCGCGATGTGCGCGAACGTCGTCGACGGGAGATTCGCGTTTCCCGAGCGTCGCGCCGCGGCGCGCGCGCGGACGACGGACGGCGCGACGACGACGACGCGATTCACGTTTTGCCTGACGCGCGCGGACGGCGCGCGGACGATCGGGGCGGTGCGACGCGTCGGCGCGAGGCGGGCGGCGGCGGCGCTGACGCGGACGGCGCGGTTCGAGTACCACGACGACGTCCTGCGACACGCGATGACGCGCGCGATGGAGGCGCTGGACGCGACGGCGCGCGGGACGACGCGGGAACTCGCGCGGGGGGACGCGCTGTGGGAGTACCTGGATCGAACGATCGGGACGCGGGCGCCGACGGCGGGGACGACGGCGGACGTCGGGCTGCCGTGGACCGAGTTCGCGGGCGTCGCGACGCAGAGCGTGCGGCTGCGAGCGCCGGATCTGAGGAAGGAGTTTAACGGGGGGATAAAATTTACGGCGCTGTTGGACTGCGGGCACGTGGAGGCGGTGCTGGCGCTGTTCGCGGCGTTGGTGACGGAGCGACGGGTGGTGCTGACGAGCGGGCGGTTGGAGGCGGTGAGCGCGGCGGTGCACGCGGCGAACGCGGCGCTGTATCCGCTGAGTTGGCAGCACATATTTTTACCCGTCGTTCCGGAGGCGTTTTTGGATTATTTGACGGCGCCGATGCCGTTTTTGGTCGGTTTGCATTCGAGTCTGTCGGAGGACGCGAAGCGACTTCCGTGCGACGACGTCTTTACGTTGAATCTCGACGACGGATCGTTCACGTACTTTGAGGAAGATTTCGAGGCGATTCCGTCCGGTCCGTTCACGCTCCTTCGCGTCGGGTTGCTCAGGGAGATCGAGCGCACGCGAGGTGAAGACTCGCAAGCGGTGGCGCGCGTGTTTCGAACGTTTTTCTCGAGCGTGCTCGGGCCGTACAAGCAGCACATCAAGGGCGTCGTCGCGCATCCGCCGCCTCGAGACGCCATCATCGCCGATAGTTTATGGCTCGACCAACGAGGACTCGAGCTCGGAAACTTGAAGCACGCCGGCATTCTCGCCGCGATGCGAGGGACGCAAATGTACGAAGTCTTCGTGCGACAGCGATTGCGCATGTGCGCCCAGGTGGCGAGGAAAACCGGCTTCGTGCCCATGGGGGACGAAATCGTCGATTTCGATCTCGAAGAGGGCGAGTTGACGCTTTCTGATTTAATGATGCGAGGTCAAGCGTTGTCCGAGCAGTTCGCCTCCGCTTCGTCGCACGCGTTCTCCGTGGGAAGCTCCGCGCTTCGCGAGACGATGCGAAAGGCGAAGAAGGCGTACTCGACGTCAAAGACGATTCAGGGCATGCGCGAGGCGTTCGCATCGAAACGTTCGCAGCTCGCACACTCAATAGGAAAACTCAGAGAAAAGAGTTCGGAGGATTTGCAGGCGAAATGGGCGGAGTGGACGGACGAGGGAACGGCGAAGAATTTGAGTTTCGCCGAGGCGTCGACCGCAGAGGCGCCGGTTCCCGCGCCGCCGCAGACGCAATCACCGGTGGTCGAGCGCGAAGCCGTCGAAGTGAACGAACCAGTGGCGATGAGCGAGCCCATCGTCGACTCGCTCGCATCGGCACCGACGCCGGCTCCGACGCTCGCGTCGGCACCGCCGCCACGCGTCGAATCAGTCTCGGGCGCGGCAAACATGATGGCGAACTTGATGTCTTTCGACGACGCCGGAGACACGCTCGCCCCCGTGACGCCGTCTAAGCGCACGGGCGCGACGATGGCAGACGTTGACGAGCTCCCAAACTTAATCGACATGTAGAAACGTAGGAATAGCGCGCGCACTGTAAATAGCTTCAGCTTAGACGCTCGACGAAACGCGACGACTACTGTACGATTATCAAATCTCTAAACTCTTGATCGAATCAAGGCATCCCCGGCGTCCGCGGCGCCGCCCTCGCGCGTTGTCCGTCTCCACCTACATTCAAATATTCGACCGGAAACGTCGCATTCGACGTCGACGTTTCGCCTCGCCAAATCCGTCCCGCGCGCGGCGTCACCGCCCACCGTAATTTCACCTCCATCCCTCGTCCGGACAACCGCTCGTCCACGCTCCGTAGCTTATACTTCGCCCGTATCACGCCCTGTTTCCTCAATTTCTTCGCCTTACTCTCCGCGCTTTCCCATCTATCAAACTTTACCGCGTCGTCCCAAATCGTCGCCTCGTTGACGCCGCGCGTCTCCGTCTCCCACGACACCGTCACGTGCGCGAACACCATCTTCGTGTTCCAGCTCGCGCACGACGACAGATCGTAGTCTACTTCCAGCCTCACCACTGCCTCGTCTCGGCTGTCGGCGACGCGCGCGAAGCGTTCGTAGTCGACGACTCGAACGATCGGGCTTCGGGACATGAACGGCATCGAAGACGTCGGCGCGCAGGCGTGAAAGACATCGGTGACGGACGCGCACGCGACGAGGACGGCGAAAATGGCGACGGCGAGCGTGAGCGTGGCGTTGAGGCGGTGCCACGGGGAGTGGGACATGGCGGCGAGGCGCGCTCTGCGGCTGACCCGGGACGCGCGCGGACGGTTACAATACGAGGTCAAGCGGACGCGTCGCCGCGCTCGCGCCTATTTTGGGCTTCTAAATCTTTCAACGCGGTCTCCACGCGACGCATGATCTGCGCGTGCAGATGGTCGCGCGCCTTGGCGTTCTTCTCGCAGCGCGCGCACTTGGCCGTCAAGTCGGTCAAATCGAGCGGTTCGCCGACGGTAACGTGCACGCGCTTACCCACGCCAATCTCCCATCGCCCGTACGGTTTTACGTCGGACATGCCGGAGTGCCAAAACGGTAGCACCATCGGCGGCGTTCCGCCCGCGATCTCGACGTCGCACAGCAATTTCGCCACGCCTCTTCGCATCGTTCCCAACTCTCCGTCGCGACTGACGCGACCCTCGGGAAACAAGTGCACCCAATCCCCTCTCAGTAACAGATTCGCCGCCGTTCGCATCGCCGGCTGCTCCACCCCACCGCCTCGCTTGATCGCCAGCGCCTTACCGCACAAGAAAAAGCTCTCTCGCAGCTTGGTTTTCGCGCAAATCTCATCCGTGCACAGCGTCCACCGCACGCCCCCGCGCCGCGGCTCGCCGACGAAGACCGACCACGGGATCAGCGCGCTCAGCATTCCCGGGTCGTCGAACGTGCTCACGTGATTGCACACCGTGAGTAATCCCTGCGCGTTCGCTCGATCGCGATTCGCGATGGCGCGCTCGAACGTCGCGAGATTCGTCGTCGTCGTGACGTTGGCGACGTCCAGGACGCACTTGCTGAACGCCGCCACCGCGGCGAGCACCGCCTGACGCCCGACGACGCCCCAGGGCGAGGCCGTGGGCAGGACGTCGTCGTAGACCGCGCGTCCGCTCGTCGAGGGCGCGGCGTCGCCGGACGACGGCGCGGACATCGGAGGCGAGGCGAGGCGCGCGCGCGCGGCGGCTTCGGGACGCCGCGCGGCGGCTTCGGGACGCGCGGACGCGCGCGCGGACGGCGAGGCGAGGGCGACGCGCGCGGGATGGGCGGCGAACGGTGCGCCGACGCGCGCGCTGGTGGACGGTCGACGCGGCGCGGAAGGGCGGCGCGGTGTGCGGGCGACGGGACGAACGCGTCGAGTGGTACGAGTTACAACGGCGACGAATGAATGAAAAAAGTTTGCGGTACAGACGGATTCGTATCGAAAGAAAGAATGCGGTGAATCACCGAATGCTCGTGCGCGCGAGCGTGCTGACGGTGTTGTCGCCGGCGCCCGAGACGGGGGACTTCATGCCGGGGAAGACGTTCCAAAAGCGCAACGTCTCGTCGCCGGCGCCGGTGACGATGGTTTGGCCGTCGGGAGAAATGGCGAGAAAGAGCACGCGGAGGGTGTGGCCCGTGAGCGTGGTGAGCTTGGACATACTCGGATAACGCCAGACGACGATTTGATTTTGGCTGTAGCCGTGCGTGCTGACGATCTCGTTCACGTTCTTGCTCCAAACCAAGTTGCACACCTGCGAACCGGTGTCGACGCACTGCAACGGCGTGTTGGTGACGGTGTTCCAAAACCGAATGCATCGGTCGGCGGTACCGCCGCCGCTGGCGAGTAAGCCGTGTTGATGTGGAGACCACGCGATGGCCTTGACCGCGGCGGTGTGCTCGCTGCATCGCAAGATTGGTGACGTCGAGTGCGAATTCCACACGAAGAGTTGATTGTCGTTGCCGCCGCTCGCGAGCTGTTGGTCGTCGTAAGACCACTTCAATCCGCACACCTCGCTCTTATGCCCGAGAAGCTTGCTAGAGTAATCGCTCGGTGATCGAATGTCGCGATTCAAGATGGCGCGATCGCGACTCCCGCTCGAGAGCGTGTGCGAGTTCCACGCCAACGTCCCGGCGCGACTGCGGTGCCCGAGCATCGCTCGCGTCTTTTTGCACTTGGCCACGTCCCATATCTGCACCTCGCCGCTGTTCGTGCCGACGCCCAAATACGTCCCACGCTGCGTCCACGCCACAGAGGCGACGGAATCGTTAGGAGCGAGCTCACACAGCTTGGTCACCTTGCTAGTGCACGCGCTCCACAGGTAGACGCACGTTCCCAAACCGACGGCTAACACGTTGCTCGAACTCCAATCGACGAGGTTGAGGTAGAAATCGTCCTGCAACGCCGGCGCGTCGAGTACTTTGAACGGACTACGCGCGATCTTTCGCGGCGCGCGGCGGCGCGGCGATAAAAGCGTCATGCCGAGCGGTCCGTCGCCGTCGCCGACTGGATTCAACGCGTACGGCGATTCGCCTCGAGCGATCGTCCCGAACGAGCCATCGTCGCGAAATTTGAACAAGTTCCTTCCGGGAGTGGAGTACGAGTACGACGATCCATCGATCGGCGTCGCCGGCGTCCGCGGTCGGTACCTCGCCGCGCTCGGCGTCGCCGGCGGCGTCACGCCGTACGCCTCGGGCGGACACACGTCTCCGAGCAACTCGCTTCGCAACAACGCCCCGTACGCCGCGCTCGTATCCTCGCGCTCGTGCGCTCGCGCCGAACCACCATCACCCCTGTGCGCGCCCGCGCTATCAGCATCGCGATTCGCGTCCCCCTCCCGTCCCCGATCGGCGTCGCCGCGTCCGTCCCGACCGATTCGTCCGCCGCCGCCGCCGCTCGCGCCGCCGATCTCTTCACCCCTACCCCCTCCCGTCGCCCCGACCCCGACGCTCGCGCACGCCTCCAGCATACTAAAATCACCCCGAAATCCCGCGCTCGCGCTCCTCGACGGCACGTACCGATCGCTGTATCCCGCGTTCGCCCGTCCCGCGCTCGCGCCGCGTCCCGCGCTCGCCCGCCCCTCCCTCTCCGGCGTCCCCGGCGCGCTCCCATCGCGCGCGCCCGTCCCGCGTCGCGTCGAGTCCTCGAAAATCAATCGCCGCGCCACGTCCACGCCGCGATGCCCCCCGTTCGCCATCCCGCGCGCGCCGTCGCCGCGAATCAGCGTCGTCGTCCCGGCGCTCCCGAGACGCAATTCCCGTCCGTTTTCTCGCGCGTGGGACGTCGGCGCGCGCGTTTTCGGTTCGCGTCTCGGCGTCTCGGCGTTAAAGCGCGCGTCCGCTCGCGATCGGCGCGGTCGAGCGGTCGTCGTCGCGCGCGACGCGCGTCGCGGTGCGTCGGTCGTCGCGCGGTCGCGTCGCGCGGTCGTCGTAATCCGTGTGTGACGCCTTCCGACGACAGTGATACTAAGTCACGACACGCAGACGACGCGCGCAAAGTCGTATTCACCGGGGCGAAACCGCGATCGCGACGCGTGCCGAATGTATACATAAACGCGAACGACGCGCGCAAAGTCGTATTCACCGGGGCGAAACCGCCATGAACTTTCGACGCGCGACGTGACCTTTGGGCGCCACGCGCGCCCGGAGACGGCGCGCGCGCGTCGGCACGACGCGACGCTCGAGGACGCGGGAGACGCGCGATGTCGCCGCCGACGCCGCGCGACGTCGATCGCCCGTCCCCGCGCGCGCCCGCGCCGAGACGCGCGACGCGAGGCGACGACGACGCGGGAGACGACGGCGTCGCCGTCACGCGCGCGAATGCGAAAAATGAAAATGAAGCGAATGCGAATCGAACGGCGCGCGCGTCGACGACGCGCGAGGACGCGCGCGAGGCGAACGGGAACGATGGGAAAACCGCTCGAGAGCCGACGAGGGTGCGCGCGACGCGCGAACGGGCGATGCGATGGCGACGGGAGGGAAACATTCGGGAGATGGGCGATCTTTCAAACGGCTGGTGATTTTGAAAGATTTTTTAAACGCGAGGACGCGAAGACGCGAGGGCGATCGGGGCGCGGTGAAGGCGCGCGAGAGACTGACGAAGGCGCGAAACGTGGATTTTTAACGTCGCAGAGCGCGTCGTACGAGTCGAGCGAACGACCGATGATGACGCCGTCGTACATGGAGTGGTATCGAGCGGCGATGGCGAACGGCGGCGTGGTGCCGGCGGCGGGGACGCCGTTGCAGGTGGTGTCTCAGCACGAGTTCGCGGTGCCGGTGGTGGTGCCGGTGAACTTAATGCCGGGTGGGGAGGGTATGTCACCGCCTGGGGTGGCGGATATGGGGTACGGGGGGTACGATCCGCACGCGATGGCGGCCGGTTCGTACGCGCCGGCGGGCGCGTACGGGGTGCCGCCGCCGATGATGATGATGGGCGCGCCGGCGCCGCCGGGGGCGTACGGTGAGTACGCATACGCGGCGATGACGGCGGCGCAGCACGAGTATTACGCAGCCATGCATAACGCGCATCATTACGACCACTACGGGTACGTGATGCCGCCTTACATGGGCGCGGGCTTTGTCCCTGGCGGTCGCGGATACGGCAGGCGATCGCCGGGAGGTCGCGGCGGTCGAGTGGGAGGTCGTGGCGGCCGAGGTCGCGGCGAGCAGTGGCGTAATGGTGTGCACGTGAACGGTGGTATCGTCGGTGGCCGCTTCTACGGCGCCAGTGGACGATATTTCGGCGATGGACGTGCGAACGAAAAGGCGGTGCCGTACACCGTCTTCGTCAAGGATGTGCCGGCGAGCGTGAGCGAACGCGAATTAGCGGATGTTTTCGCCTCGTGCGGCCGCATCATAGACTGTCGCATGTGCGGTGATGCGAACACACACAAGTTTAGCTACGCCTTTGTGGCGTTTGAGTGCGCCGAGGCGGTGGATCGGGCGTTATTGTTGGACAAGACGCCGCTCCACGGGAAAAACATCATGGTGAAGAAGAGCGACACCGCGGTGATCCCAGTGAACCCGTTACTGCTACCGCAGAATGAACGAGAGGTTGAATCGTGCGCGAGGACAATTTACGTCGCAAACGTCGACAAGACCGTGGACTCGCACGCGTTGAAGTTACTTTTCGAGGACCGCGCCGGCCCCGTCAACCGCTTGCATTTGCAAGTGAAGAACAACGCCGTGGCGAATGTAGCCTTCGTAGAGTTCGTCGACCTCGAAAGCGTGGGAACCGCGCTGCATTTGACGGGTGAACAGCTTGGAAACCGCATGATTCGCGTGAGTGCGTCAAAGACGCCGCTCCGTTTGCATCGACGAACGAATCACGGATCCGCGGCTTCGACTTCGGGCGACTCGTCTGCCGAATCGCAGCGCGCAACCATGCCACCGTTCCCTTACCCGTACTCGACGTCCACCCGGACCATCGGTGATGAACCGACGACGCCGGAGTCGCCGCCGTGCAAAGTTTACGTGAGGAACATTCCGAAAACTTTATCTCCAGGGAGTCTCAGGGCGATGTTTTCCGAATGTGGACAAGTGAGACACGTCGAGTTGCTCACCAACCCAAAGAGTAAGTTTCCGTACGCTTTCATAGACTTTGAGGACAACGAAGCGGTAAAGCGCGCGTTGGATTTAGACGGCAAAGAAGTGGATGATTGCCAGCTCAAAGTTGAGATCTCGCACAGCAAAAAGCGCGCCCTGACACGGCCATTGGATCCAGTAGCGCAAGAAAAGGCGGATCGCACGGTTTACGTGACGGATATCGACCCTGAGATCGAACCGACGCTCGTGCGCGACAAGTTTGAGGAGGAATGCGGTGAGGTGGCGTTATTCTGGTACAAGGCGTTCGAAAAGGGCGAGAAGCAAGCCATCGCCTTCATCGAGTTCGCTGAACTGAGCTCTGTGGGTAAGGCGTTGAAGCTGTGTCGGACGCACTTTTTGTGTGACTCGCGCTTGGTCAAGGTTCGACACTCCGTCACAGCGTTGACACCCAAAGAAGGTCATCCCGGGACGTGCCACACTCCTGAATTAGACAGCCCCGCGAGCTCGAGCGGTGATGAAGGTCCGGATGATCGCGAGAGCGTCGTGCGTAATTTATCGTCTCCGCTCGACGCCGAAATCGTCGCGGCGAAGGTTGAGAAGTTAGGCATGAAGAACGCCGCGGCGTAGGGCACGACACCAGAGAATGTACATATAAACTAAGTGTGATATACTACTACAATATTCTACTGCGCCTCGGCTATGCCGCGAACGATGCCGTTCGCGTGCGCCAAGCCGGTGACGATGACGCACGTGACGACTTCGTCGTCGTCTTCATCAATCCGCGGCGCTTGCGACGCCTCGACGCTCGCGCTCGCGAGTAAATACCCAGCCGGATGTGTCTCTAACGCGTGCACGTCGCACTCGTCCATTCCTTCGATCCAAACCTCCAATTTCCGAGCCTTTGTCGTCGGGCGCTCGCCCTCCACCACGCGCGTCACTCGTGCGCGGCGCATGGAATCCTCAACGGCCACGGTTCCAGTACGTCGAGCCGCATCGCCTAGAATCTCAAAGCAAGAACTACTCACGTAATGTCTCGCGCGCCCGAGTAAACACCCGAGCTCGGCGCCCACGAGGGATCCGCCATTCGCTTCCGCGAGCGAGTCCATGAGCGCTAGCCAACGCGGCTCCCACAAGTTCAGCCTTCTCGTTTCGCCCCGTTTCAGCGGACGTTTCAGCGTGAAGCACGGCACCGCGCCAGCATCACTCGGGGTGAATGTTTGCATGCTCTTCTTCGTCGCCGACGGATCGGTGGAAAACCCAAATCGCACGCGGCGTACCCGCCCTCGAGCGATGCCCGAGCACACGTCGACGGCGTTCAACGCGTTGGCGCACAACACCTCGTCTCTTTCCATCCACAGCGTCTCCACGAGCGGGCAAAATAATAAAAGCGCAAGGAACACGCCGACTGCGTCCACGAGACCGTTCTCCGCTCCGTTCGGCATCGCCAAGCTCGCCAACGTCGCCGCGACGAACGCCGCCGCCGGTCCCGCGAGCGGCGTCAGATTTCTCGGCTCGTCCATGAGAGCTCTCGCCACGTCCGCCGCGGCGAGCGCGCCATCGCTCGAAACACCCACGGATCCACCATCCCACGCGTTTTTCACGTACGCCAACACCGTTTTCCACCGTTCGATCGCGAAAGGGTTCGTCCCGAACGCGCGAGCCGCCAACGCCTCGCCTATACCTCTCGCCCGCACGTCCCCGTACACCGTCAGCGCGTCCTCGCGCTCTGATTCGATGATACCGGTCAACAAATCGCTCCCGTATTCGGAATCGTCGATCACGCGCGCGCGTTCGACGAAGCTCGCGACGAGGGCGTCGGCGCGCTCTTGGTCGAGCTCGAGCACCACAGCCTGCGGTTTCGCGCGTCGTATGACCCGTCGAACGTCTGCCGCCGCCGCCGCGCTCGCGTGGGAGGTACCGACGACGTAGAATTCGCACTGCGTCGCGCGGGAGGGTCGAGAGACGTCGAGTTTGAGGCTTTTTGAGACGAATCCCGTGCCGGGAGGGAGCCAGGTCGGGACGGCGGCGCCCGACGACGACGACGACGACGACGGGACGTCCGGGACGACGACGCGCACGCACGCGGCGCGCATGGCGATCGACGCCGACGTCGGGCGCCTCGCGCGCGTCGCGACGTGAAGTTTGGGTCGGTTCTCTGTGTGTGACGTAGCAATTTGTCTATTCTACCCGACGGGAGGGACGACGACGACGACGCGGGCGGCCTACCTCGCTTCACCGCGGCCGCGATCGCGCGGCTTTCACTTTTCCATCCTTGCCGCTCGTTTCTTTTTAGCCTTCTCTTCCTCTCGAGCGAGTTTCAACGACCTGGACGCGACGAAGCCTTCAAACGTCAAATCGCCCGTCTTCGCGATCGCCTCCTCGTCCGAATCGATGTCGTCGTCGGTGTCGTCTTGCGCGAGGATTTGCCTGCCATCGCGCCACTTTAACGTGGACTTTCGGTTGTCGATGCCGATGATCTTGGCCGTGACGTCGCGGCGAGTCTCGTCTTCTTCTTCTGACGAATATTCGGCCGTTTGCAAACGGTCGCCGGTGTCGGTGTCAAACAGCTCTCGACTTTGATCGTGGACGTTGCGAGCGACGAAAACATCGCTCCAAAATTGACGCCACACCGCATCGCCGGAGAGCGTACACGTGCGCTTATTGATGATGATCATCGCTTGCAAGATGAAACCGTATCGCTCGTCGATGGTGACGTTAATCTTCGGGGGCGTTCCTTTCCACTTTTTGACGTCGATGGGCTCGGTCCAGCCGTATTTCACCACGCGACGGTTGTTCTCCTCCTTAAAAGCCGTCGACTCCACGTTGCGCGTCGCGATGAATCGCCGCCATCGCGACAAATGAATGGGTTTATTGAGTGTGAGCTTTTTCGTCTCCACGCTGCAATGCATGTAGGCCAAGTAGCGCATCAAATAAACAATTCCACCGCCCAACGCCGACCACGCGAGCATGTTCAAGATGAACCAAACCGCGGGAACATTCACTATGTACGGCTGCACCGCTTCGACGGCCCATCGAATCTCGGTGAACGAAAGGTATTGCCCCGTGAATCGATCGAGAATGTCAAACGCGAGCGTCCCCGACAAAATCACTTGCGTCACCTCGAGCGTGGTGCTGTTGCGCGCCTGCGCTCGGAAAGCATCCTCTAAGTTTTTCGTCGTCCCTTCTATCGCCTCGTTGATGCGGAGCTTTCTTCGTGAGCCGATGACGGCGTTCATTTCTCGCAGAGACTCGAGATCGTTGACGCACGCCGCGATGACTTTTTCCAAGTCAACGGCGCGTCTTTGCAAGCGTTTCCACGACGGTTCCAACTGAAACAAGTCGTACAACACTTGCGACGCGCCGTCGCTCATATCCGCGCTCAACTTTTCACGAGACGTGTCGACGTTTTCGAGCGACTCGAGCACGAACTGCTGAGTGGCGCTCAAGATCGTCACCGTCGTCGTGTGATCGGCGAGGCGCGAACGAATGCGCGTTACGTTCGTCGGATCGATCTGATAGGTTTCAATCAACGCTCGCGTCTTCTTCAACTCGTCGTTCAGCGCGAAACAACTGCTGAAGACACTTTTGATGAACAACGAGCGAGCTTGGAACGCTGAATATGTCGCGAGAAGCTTGTGATGACGTTCGGTGCGCGGACCAAAGACGACGACACCGCGTGAACCAAAGACGATGACTTCTTGTTCGTTCAGGTCGTACGCGTAAAACGTCGCGCCGATGACTTGCTTGAGCTCGTTTTCGTTATCTTCACCATCCATGTACGCCGCGGCTTTCAGTTTTGGCGTCGCGCGCTCGGCGATGATGCACGTAAACTTGTCGCGATTGTCCGGCTCGCCCTTGTATGTGATGTTCAACATGGAGCGCTGACGCTCGGAAAATAAATTTCCCACCAGCGAGCTCGTGTCTTCGTGGACGTCGGAAAGTAAGCGCGCGAGTAAATCGACGCTGATATCGTTTCGAATTCGATCGGCGATGCCGTTGACGACGATGCCGTAAGTGATGGCGCCGTTTTCCCGAAAGTTGATGCCGAAAACCTCGATTTGCTGCTGCACCAAGTTACTCTTGGGCGCCCCGGTGGCGAGCAAGTCTGCCTCGACGTTTACGAATCGCGTTTCGTCGACGTCGAGGACTTTTAGCTCGGTTTTATTGTCGGCGTTGATCCCGACCACCATGTTGAATTCGTCCTGCGTCGCGCTCGCTTCCGCGGTGAACATACCGCCCGCGACGCGGTCTCCCGTGCCGAGTTTTCTACAGAAAGAAACCATTTCGTTCGATCCCATCGGCACGTATTCGGTGACGATGATTTTCACCGAGTCGAGCAAGATACTTTCACTCAGGCGCGGGTCGCGAATATCGCGACTACTTTGAACGGCGCCGCCGAGCACGCGTTTTGCCTTTTTGTGCCCGTTCAACGCGTTCGGTGTGAACGCATCGGAGCTCAGCATGTGCGGAGGGATGTACGGAGACGAGACGTACGGCACGTCTTCGACGTCCGTGATGGTGGAGCGGATGCGGACCCCGATCGAGGGGACGGTGAGGAAAAAATCCGAGGACTCGCGGTCGTACCGCACCTCGAGGAGGTGACCAGCTTCGTGCACCAACGAATCTACCGACTGGCGCATCGCGCTCGTGAACCGTCCCGAGGCCGTCATCCTCTGCAAGAATTCGCTCCCCTTCTTGGAAATCTTCAACAACGTCGAGTGATCGTACGTCTCGCTCGTCACCTTGAGCGCCGTGATGAAACCAAGCTCACGCAAATCGTCTAAATCGTCTCGTCCCTCTTCCGAGACGTTCAAATACCTCGGACACGCTCCAAATATCTTTTCTGATTTTGGCGCGTAATCGTAATCGAACACCGCGTTTCGCACGATGCCCTCGTACACGAGCACCAGGAGCGGCAGCTCGCGAATCCAGGGAGAACGTTTGTTGTTGTTGTTGTTGGAAACCGCAGACTTCGACTTCGACTGTTTCTGAGACGCGTCGGTGTACAAACTCAGCATGTACAACAATTTCAACGCCTCGGGCGATTCCTCCATCTCCCGCTCGCGCGACTCGACTTCCCGCCGACGCCGAGTCGTGGACGAGGCGGAAGTGCTCGAGTCGGCGTCTGAAGCGCTCGAGTCCCGGGCGTCCCGGGCGTAGTGCGAAGAATCATCGTCATCATCGTCATCGTCGACGCGAATCGTTGCGTCCGAATCCGAATCGTAGCCCTGCGGCGCCCCGCATTCCGCGCACGTCGCCGCGCCGCCGCGCACGACGGCCCGGCACGTCGCGCACCGCGTCGAATCCATCGTATCCACCGATGGATTCGACCGCGGAGTGACGACGAACGAACGAACGCGCGAAAACCACCGACGTCCTCGCCCGAGCCCTCAACCTGTAACATTCGCGATCGCGGATCGACGGCGTCAAGCCGCGAAGATCTGTCGCAAACCCACCATCGAGCGACGTATAATACCAATTATTCGTCCACCTCGCCGAGTTAAGCCTCGAAATAAAGAGCATGGGCAGTCGAATGTCCGCGATGTTGTGCGTATGCATAAACAGTCTTCCTTAACTCAGCTGGTAGAGTGTCAGACTGTTAGGAAAAAGTCTCCGTCGAATATGACGGCTGCTCCGATAGAGATCTGGAAGCCGCGGGATCGAAACCCGCAGGAAGAGATGTGTCGACATCAAACCTTACTTTTTCCCATACCCGATTGTCCGTGATGGAAAAGCGACACGACAACACTGTGACTTTCGTCGTTTCGGGGTGACGGATAGTACTTTAAAAAATTTATCGCTATGAGTAATAAAAATAAACTTTTTTTTTGAGTTGGGGCACCCCAACATGATAAAACCGCACATCGACGTTGATGTACCGCATGTAAGATTTCTCCAGAACCAATCGTGTGAGTGAAGTGGTCAAGCCAAGCCGCGTAACTCATCTACCGTAAATTGATACTTGTCGAGACTGCGCTTCGAAGGCAGCGTGCCGCGCGCTCGGGCATTCTTGAGGCACGTCTTGCGCAGTATTCCTTTTGCGTGCTGCTTGTAATAATTGAGTTGTCTGTAGTTACCATCGCCGCCGTCCCGCTTCGGCGTATATTGAGCTCTGCTGTAGGCTGGACTCTCGTCCACGTTCTCGCGGCACGCGTGTTTCTGGCTGCGTCCAGCAGCTCGGGAGTTGAATAAGCCGTCACGCTTCTCTCTCATGTAGGCACCTTTACGTTGATGGAGCTCTCCAGCTGGAATGTCCTTTTCGAGAACTCTCACGTCCGCGTCGCCAAACGTGAAGATTGGATGTCGTGCGTATTTATGCGAGGCAAGGCGCGCTCTGAGCGAACCCGTCGTCGATCCGATGTACGTTTTGTTACATTTCGCATTATCGCTAAACATTTCGTACACGCATCCCGACGGCATTTGTCCTGGTTACCTATCTATCCCTAAGAAAATATTGTTGCCAAAAGTGCCTCCTCCTGCGGTTTGCAGTCACATCCGAGAGACCATAGGTACGCGTATCGCTGCGTGGGCTGCAAGGTCCGGAATGTAGATACCGAACCGCCTGATTTCACACCTGGACGTTCGTGATCCGTCGAGACCTGACGAAATGACGAACTTGTTTTGTCGTCCACAAATTCGTCAACCCGTCGTTCGGTGACACTTTGTGTGTACCAATGATGAAAATGACGAAATGTTAAAATATTTTAATGTTTATTTTTATTTTAGATCTATGACAAGCAACAGTGTGGACCTTTATGAAAACAGTTCGTCATTCGTCATTTCGTCAGGATCCAAACCATGGTCTTTTTGGTGTCTCGTTGAGTCTTCATATTGCAAATGTACGAATTACAAAATTAGTATGAGCACCAGACGACCGCCGGCGCGAGCTCCGTCTCCCCTGTGTACCCATTGTCCTTCAGCCACTCGAAGCACCCGTCGCGGTGAATTTCCCAATAGACGCCCTTCTCGTCTCTACCTTGCCTCAGGTGGTCCTCTTCCATTGGGACCCTGTGGCCCTTTTCCTTCTTGAAGAAGTCCTTGAGCTTATTGCCGACCTTCGTCGCGCTATCTTGACCGCGCGCAGCCGCTGGCAACCACGTCTGGTATTCGATGAAGATGTCACTGTGTGCATAAAAATGACTTGCGCTCACATCGGTGTGGGCTCACTATAAAGGACAAGCTTACATGTCGGAAGAGTTGCCCGAGTCCACATCTCCACCCTGTTCCGCTTCAGTGTCACCTAGAAAGACATCAGACTAAGCCGTCGTTTTGAGAGGGCGCCGACTTTGCCTTTGGTTTTGCCTTCGACTTTGAAGTGGGTTGCGGCCTGATCTCCTCTTCGATCTCCTCGTCGTCGACCAAATCTTCGTCGATTTCTTCGTCGTCTTCGTCATCGACTTCGTCGTCTTCGTCTTCGTCGTCTTCGTCTAGAAAGACATCACCCATGACTGCTCTCCAGCCATCAGAACCCATTTCGAATTCTTCGTCGGTCAAGAGGCAAGAGTCCAACGTTGATTGAATTTCATCGTATTTAAGATCCTTGCCAATGAACACCAGTTCTTGTCGGCGATCACCATAAGGCCCCTCCCAGTCTTTACGAAGTTCTTGCTTTATCCCCTGTGAGCCGACCCAAGCATTTTTATTCAGCGCGGTCCATCGGCTTGATCCTTCGAGAGAGTAAATATTACCAGCCTGACTGAAAACAATTATCAAGTCGTGGGCATCACTGAGCCACGTTACACCCTTCGAACGTAGCAGCACACCAATTTCACCTTCCCTTTTACGGCGCTTGAGTTTCATCGCTTCTTGTCGCGCTCGAATATCTTTCACTGCACTCCAGTCTACACTTGGTGTCTCTTCATCTTTTTCTTCATCACGGTCATCGGCCTCGAGGGAGCTGAAGAAGCGCTCGACAAATGAGCCTAAAAACCGTTTGGGATGAAAAGGTCTTCTGGCTCGGTAAATGAAAGACGTAATACCGAACCGACTATCGTGACGTGTTTGGGAAGAACTTGGTGCAAGCGTGACCTCGCTTAAGGCTGTTTCTCTCATGCGAGCTCGCTTACAGCATGGAGACTCACCTTTGTCCCTAGCGCCGGCGCAGCATGACTTCACAGATGTTGCTTCTATCTCTTGTTCCCATGTTATGAAACCAGCAAAGTCATTCTCTTTGTAAAGTTTTGTATTGACGATTCGCGTAACGTCGATCGCGCCGTTCACAGCTTCAAGAATATCAGCACGTGAATTGAGAAGTTGTATCTGCGCTTTAATCTCGGCGAGTTGTTCGTCATCGACAGTGTCGACCTTGTTCAATACGACGACATTCGCGTACTCTATCTGTTCAGCCAACAATTGAGAGTAAGACTGCCTGTTCACAGCTGACGCCCTGAAAGAATCAATCATGTCGAGAAAGTCACCTGCAGCGATGACCGTCACGCACGTATCCAGCCGCGCCAGTGTGCTCAAATGTTCATGCTCATCAACGTGCGCAGCTTCATGATCGTGATCGTCCTCACAATTTGCGAAGAGTTTCGCAATTTCCGCCGGTTCCGACACTCCTGATGCCTCTACGATCATGTAGTCAAAATTGCCACTCTTGGCCATGTCCCCGATTTGTTTTACAAAGTCTCCGCTCAACGAACAGCACACGCATCCGTTCTGCATGGCAACCACCTCGTCGCTCTGCAGCAAAGCGGAATCATCGATTAATTTTTTGTCGATGTTCAACTCCGCGACGTCGTTCACGACGACGGCACACCGAAACTTTCCGTTCGCGTCTCGCTTAGCTTCGAGCACGCGTTTCAGAGTTGTCGTCTTCCCAGCGCCGAGGAACCCGCACAGCGTTGTCACCGGCAATCGATTATGATTGGCGATTGCGGCGGGTGTGGACATGATGTACGGCGATCGACGTCTCCGCGCGCGAACGAGCCGAAGAGGCGTCGCGAAGTGCGGCGATGCGCGCGCGTCGTGCACGTGTCGACGATTCGCGTCGTGCACGTGTCGAGGATCGTCGTACGCGACGCCCCGCGAAGCCCATCACGGATCGCGTCGCGACGCGCGTCGTAAACATGTCGACACGCATGTCGACATATTTACCCACGCGCGTGTACGCATTGAACCCCGTGATGCATCTATATACGAAAAACGTCTCGACGCACATGTCGACATATTTCGACATATCCAAGTACCACCGAGATGTGTCGACACTGCGGCGGATGTCGACATTTTGTCGTTCGCGAGTCGTGACTTATAAACGACCGCCCTCCATCGCGCCGGTTCGGTTCGTATGCCGCTTTAGTTTGTGCGCAGCCGCACTTACCGACGCCGGCGAAGACGACGACGACGACGGAAACGATGACGAACGAAAACACGAAGAACACGAAGACGACGATGCCGCCGCGCGAACGCGCACGCGGTGCGAGGACGGTCGAGCGACGACGAGGGCGAACGATGCGCTGCGCGAGCGCGCTCGGTGGTGGCATCGCGATCGTCGCGAGCGCGCTCGCGCAGCGCGGCGCGCACGCGTCCGGCGCGCACGCATTCGAATGGGCTGGAATCTTTGAGACGCCAGAGAATGAATACGTGTGGCAGGCGCAAAAGGTGGCCGATAAGTACGCCGCCGATACCATGAAAATGGTCATCTACGACGAAATCGCCGCCGGACACGACGAGCTCGAAGCCCGCGAGGATAGCGGTGATACCGCAATCGGGGGAGCTTGTACGACGGCTAAGATACGAGATAGTGTTTTGACACCTGATAGTGGGTGTGTCAACCTTGAATTTGACAACACCTGGCACACGACGCCGTTTAAGATTAATACGACTGGCATCGACGCGATCTCAATCTTCGCTGAGCACGTTCCCACCGAGTTCGAGCGCGACGCGCACTATCTCAAGGACCTCCACGGAGATGACGTGGTGCCAAAAGCTTCACTTCCCGAAGCATCCACCGTGAGCGAATCGAAATCAAAACCGTGGGCCAACGCCATTGGGGCGGCAATTATCGTCAATATCGTCACACTTTCTGGTGTGGTCTTTCTCATCCCGAGTATCGCTAAGAAGCAGAAAGCGTACCCTGAAACTGTGAGTTGCACAATTAACTCGTTTGCCGCCGGCGCACTTCTTTCGGCTGCGTTTTATCTGATGTTCTACGAAGCCACGCATTTAATCAAACCTGCTGGCTCGGATGAGGCAGAGCAGACCGCATGGTGGGCTTCCGCTTCTATCTTCGGCTTTCTCATGGCCTACTTCATCGACTTTGGTATCTCTGTCGTGTTCCCAACTCTTGGAAATACAGCGAAGACAACCGATGCGGAACTTGCAGTCAAAGGCGCTCAAGATGACTGTGATACTTGTACTTGTAACTCACACAAGTATCGCGTTCGAAGTGGTATCATTCTTGGAGATTTCATGCACAACCTAGTGGATGGTATTTTCATTGGCTTCGGCTTTCTGAACTGCGACAGTACCATGGGATGGTCGATCACCGCCGCGACCGTCTATCACGAAATCGCTCAAGAGCTTGCTGACTACTTGGTGCTCGTAGACCCCTTCCAGGGCGATCTCGCGCCGTTGCCGACGCTGACTTTAAACTTCGTTTCCGGCTTGAGTGTCATTCTTGGCGTCCTCATTAGTGTTGGATCGGGAAATAACAACGACTTCTGGCATGGACTGCTGCTCGCCTTCGGTGCTGGAGTCTATCTGCAAATCGCCGCCGCAGAGTGCATGCCCCGAGTATCAGTGAGCGCCACTTCACCTCGTCTTCGCGCGACGAGCATTCTCACCTTCATCGTCGGCGTTGTTGCCATCAGTCTCGTGCTCCTCAACCACAAGCATTGCACAGGCGGTGGCGGTGGCGGAGACTCACACGCACACGCGCACTAATGAGAGCGGTAAAAAAATGTCAATTACTATCAAATCAAGTTGTGGCAAACACACCCACGGCCACTGACGGAGATCTATTTTTCAAGCTAGAGGATCATATAAATTGTAAATCGAAACGCTCTTCGTAATTTACGGCACCTGTTCCTCGATCTCCTGGCGAACATCGATGAATTATTTCGATAAGATGTCCCAGATGTTACCCACACCACGGTACTTGTGAAGCTTAATCCAGATACGCGCGCACGCCTTTCTGAAGCATGGTCGGTACCTCGGCTTTCAACTTGTCTGGGAGCGTCGCGTCGGCGTCCTTGACCTCGCGCAGAAAATCGAGCACCCTATTGGTGGAGAACTGTCAGGGAAGGATCCAAGGTGGCGGCATTTGATACACAGGTTGCGCCAGGCTTTGTTAGACAGCAACGGACTCGATTTTACATCATCCGCCAGTATTGCAATTCCTACACGCTTCCCATTTAGCCAGTGCTTGGGCTCCTCGAATTGGTCTGTTTCGGGATTATACAGACTGAGCATCTCTGGGGTCAAATACTCGTCCCACACGGAGGCGTTCATCAGGTGCCCATCGAGTTCCTTGTATTGCTTCAATCTCGTCGCGGTATCTCTGTAAACAATTTTGCTGGTAGAGTGTCAGACTGTTAGGAAAAAGTCTCCGTCGAATATGACGGCTGCTCCGATAGAGATCTGGAAGCCGCGGGATCGAAACCCGCAGGAAGAGATGTGTCGACATCACACCTTACTTTTTCCCACACCCGATTGTCCGTGATGGAAAAGCGACACGACAACACTGTGACTTTCGTCGTTTCGGGGTGACGGATAGTACTTTAAAAAATTTATCGCTGTGAGATTCACCCCCATGGGGGGAGCTCGGCTTCCCTGATTTTTTTGTCACTTTTTCACGACGCCGCGAACCCCTCGTCCCGAACTCCGAGACGCGACGCGAGACATCCATCCCATCACACGAGTCGCCCCCCCGCGAGATAATCGGCGACTCGCACGACGCGCGCGTTCGCGTCGAACGCGCCCGCGTGGACGTCGTCGTCGCCCGCCGCGAGCGCGGCGCCTTCGTCGTCGAAATCCACCTCGTCGAGCGCTCGGTAGCTCTCCATCAACGCGGGATCTTTGGCGGCCATGAGCTTTAAATCTTCCAACACGCGGTCCAGATTGACGTCGTCGACGAAGTTTCCCGCGAACGCCACCGTGCAATCGAGGTTTCGAACGGCGTGCGGCGAGCCGCCCGGCACGAAAAGCACCTCGCCCGGGCCAAGATCGACGTCCCATCGGCGCGCGCCGAATTCACGCGGGAGCGGTAACATTCCCATCTCTTCTTGTTCCTCCAACGGTGGCATCGCGGGATCGAGCGTGCCGCGCGACCAGCTCGGCCGTAAAAACGCGAGCGATTCGCGCGAGAAGACGGTCCATCGCTTCGTGCCGCGCACCACGGCCATGAAAAAGTGCCCCTGCCACTGATCGACGTGCAGGGACGATCGCGTGTTCTTCGCGGCGACAAACAAGCTCGGCCACGACCGTGAAAATGCCGTCAATCGCATCGTGCGCTGCATGTAATCGTGTGCCACGTACGCCGGTACGCGCACGCTCTCCGACAACGACGGCAGCTTGAGCGGAATCGACGTGTCGTACAAGTAACTCCCCGCCCCTCGATCGTCCACGACTTCCGCGAAAAAGTCCTTTAAATCCAAAACGTCCGTCACCTCGCACGACAGCGTCGCGCGTCGGTGACCATCCTTCCTCGTGACGGCGACTTTTTTATTCCCGGCGCGCCGCGTCAACCACGCGCACGTCTCGCCGTCCGCGCCGTCCTCCGTCAGCGCGCTCCCGAGCCCCTCGATCACGACCGGGGTATCCGTGGCGACGTATTCGAGTCGAAAACGTCGCGGCGTGAGATCGCGCGCGTGCACGCGCGCGACGTCGCGTCCCGTCGTCGTCGGTTTTTCGACACCCGAATCTGCGGCGGCGGCGGCGGCGAGCGTCGCGCGCGCGCGCTCGACGCGCGCGACGATCGCGTCGACGTACGCGCGACGACCGTCGTCGGTCTCTCGGGCAGCGCGCGCGGCGAGATCGGCGCGCTCGACGTCGAGGCGCGCGATCTCTTCGTCGAAAAGCGTCATCTTGTGCGGGACGGCGTCGGCTCGACCGCGCTCGACTCACTGCGACTGGCTCTGACTCTTCTACATCTTCGGGACGCGGCGTCCCGATCCCTAACGCGTTCGCCGTCGCGACCTATCGTCGCGGCGCCTCGTCGTCGTCGTCCGCGGCGCGCTCTAACAACCGTCGCGCGGCTTCGAAGACGCTAAAAGTAATCGCGCTCGCGGGGGCGGACTTGATCAGACTCGGCATCAAGCCCTTGTAAAACCCACCCACGCCCTCGCTGCGCGCGATCGTTCGCACGGCGGCGAAGAAACTTTTGTACGCGCCCGCGTCGACGCGTTGGCCGTAGGCTAAACTTCGAGAGAATCCGGCGACTTGGAATCGTTTCTTGACGACGTCGAGCGGGTGAATGACGAGCCGCGCGATGGTGCCCGCGGCGAACCCGCACGCGAAATCGTTCTCCCCGAACACTTCGGGGAGGTTTGATTTCAACGCAGCGTACGAGCCGAACTGCACCGCGCTCGCGGGAACGATCTCGGCGAGCGTCACGGAGACGCCCGCGTACAAACCTTTGGCGACGCCGCGTTCGCGAACGACGCCGAGCGCGGCGTCGAACACGTTATTATACACCTTCGGGTGACCCTGACTCGCCAGTAACGTTCGAATGACATCGAACGGGTACGTCGCCACCGTCGCCACCGATCCCGCGGCGGCGCCACCGATGAAACTCACCGGCAGTCCCGCCGTCGATCCCGGTTTCGCGCGCTCCCGCTCCCTCGCCGCCTCCTTAAACTTATTCAACACCGTGAACTGTATCGCCGTGTACGGCACCCACAGCAGCAGCGCCGGCACCGTCCCCGCCCACATCGCGCGCCCCCCCTCCTCGCGCAGTATCGTCCGCGTCGCGTCCGCCAGCCCTCGATACTTCCCGCTCGCGCCTCGCTCGACTTGCACCTGCAACCGAATCTTAATCACGTCCAACGGCGCCACGCACACGCGCGCCGTCGCGCCCGCCAGCGCGCCCGCCGTCGTCGTCACCCACACCGCCGTCGTTCGCGCGTCCTCGCTCGCGTCCCTCGCGATTCGCGTCCTCCCTCTCGTCGCGTCTCGCGTCGTCGTCGCCGTCGTCCCGCTCGCGGCTCGCGCGCGCGCCTCCTCTCGCGTCCCTTCGCGTCGTTTCGCCGACGTCGACGCCTCCGCGCCGCGCGCGCTCGCGCGCGACATCGTCGCCGTCGTCACCGTCGCCGCGAGCGTCGCCGCGGCGAGCGCGCGCGTCGCGCGCGTCGTCGTCTCGCGTCGCTTTCCGCGCGCGTGGAATTGGAATTTGAATCCCGGCGCGCCGTCGCCGAACGCCGCGCGCATTCGCGCGCCGCGCCGGCGCGTTCGAACGCCGACGTTCGAGCGCGCGTCGCGTCGTCGCGTCGGCGCCGCGCCGCGCCGACGTCTCGCGCGATTCGACGGCGCGCGCGCGATCGAGCGCGCGACGATGCTTACACTAAACTATCACGTACACTAAATACACACACCCGTATGTCCGAATACGTACGACCAGTATTGTGATTCATATTTACCCCATCACGTATATTTTCTCGAAACGCTATCCACGACGGCGCCACGCGCCACACCGCGACGCGACGCGACCGCGCGACGCGCCGGCGCGCGCTCGACCGCGCGCGCGCGACTCGAGCGTCGACTCGACCGCGCTCGACCGCGCGCGAGCGCCGACGGACGCCGCGGTGGCGACGATGCCGACGACGACGATGCGGACGACGACGACGGCGACGACGGCGACGACGCGCGGCGGGCGACGCGCGCGCGAGGGACGCGCGCGCGACGACGGGCGACGACGCGCGATGCCTCGATGCGGCGCGACGGCGCGGGACGAGCGCGCGATGGGACGCGCGCGATGGGCGGGACGAGGGCCGGGACGCGCGCGAGCCGGGACGCGCGCGGCGGCGTCGGGCGACGATAAAAAGGCGCTGACGCTCGAGGAGCGCATCGCGAGCGGAGAGTTCACGAAGGCGTCGTCCACGGGACCGTTTCGAAAGGTGGCGGACGGGCTGCGGGGACTGGTGCCCGAAGACGCGGGACCGGTGGGGCGAGGGGTGTCGCTGGCGCTCGCGAGGTTATCGAGGCGGTGGCGCGCCGAGGCGATGTCGAAGATGCCGGTGGCGAGCGGGGACATTCGCGAGATCGCGGGACAACCGGTTTTTGTGCCGCTGTATAAGCTGTTCTTGGCGTACGGGGAGATGTTCGTCCTGGCGATCGGGCCGAAGAAATTCGTCGTCGTGAGCGACAACGCGGTGGCCAAGGAGATGTTGCTCACGCAGGCGAAGAGCTTCTCCAAGGGATTGCTGTCGGAGATTTTGGACTTTGTCATGGGTCAGGGGTTAATCCCGGCGAACGGTGAGGTGTGGAAGATTCGACGCAAGGTGATCGTGCCGAGCTTGCACAAAAAGTACGTCACGTCCATGGTGGACATGTTCGGCGACTGCGGGTTGAAGGGGATGTCGCAGCTCGCGCGCGCGGAGAAGGCGAACGAGTCGGTGGAGATGGAGAACTTTTACTCGCGATTCGCCTTGGATATCATAGGCAAGGCGGTGTTCAATTACGATTTCGACTCCTTGTCCACGGACGACCCCGTGATCAAAGCCGTGTACACGGTTTTGCGCGAAGCCGAGTACCGGAGCGTGACGTTTATTCCCTATTGGAAGGTTCCCCCGCTTCGCTGGCTCGTGCCGAGGCAGCGTCAGTGCCAGGAGGCGCTGCAAGTGGTGAACGACACCTTGGATGACCTCATCAACCGATGCAAAGCCGTGGTGGAGGAAGAGGATGAGGAATTCGTCGAGGAGTACATGAACACGGACGATCCGAGCATTTTGCACTTTCTCATCGCGAGCGGCGACGACGTGACGTCCAAGCAACTTCGCGATGATTTAATGACGCTCCTGATCGCCGGCCACGAAACCACCGCCGCGGTGCTGACGTGGACGACATTTTTGCTCGCCAAGCACCCCGAAGTGAAGGCCAAGGTATTCGAGGAGGTTGACCGCGTCGTCGGCGACCGCAACCCGACGGTGGCGGATATGCGCGCGCTCGTGTACACGACGCGCGTCATCAACGAGTCCATGCGACTTTACCCGCAACCTCCGGTGTTAATCAGGCGCGCGTTAGAGCCCGTCACCCTCGGAGGGTACAACATCGACGCCGGAACCGACTTCTTCATTTCGGTTTGGAACTTGCACAGAAACCCGCGGATTTGGGACGAACCCGACGCGTTCAAGCCCGAACGCTTCCCGATCGACGCCCCGATGCCGAACGAGTACACCGAAGAGTACGCGTACTTGCCCTTCGGCGGTGGCCAGCGCAAATGCGTGGGCGATCAGTTTGCTATTTTTGAGTCAATCGTGTCGCTCGCCATGCTCATGCGACGATTCGACTTTGAACTCGACGAGTCCAAGCACCCCGACGGCGAATGCGGCATGACGACGGGCGCGACGATTCACACCACGAACGGCTTGCACGTCAAGCTCAAGCGCCGCGATGGGCGAGGTGGGCGAGAGATGGACGGCACGTACGTCACCGGTATGGCGTTGAGCAACCTGGAAGACGTCGACGTCGTTCGAGGGTCCATCGACGCCCCGACGGCGAGCGCGGACGAGTTCGACGCCGCCGTCGACGACGTTGACGGGGACACGTCGGAGAAACTCGAGCGCGCGAAAGAGATCATCGAGGAAGAGACAGCGAAGGCGCGCTAGTCGTAGGCAACGAAAATCGCATCGATCGTTCATCATCAGTAGCTCAAACGAATTTTAATTCTATTCATCGGAACGTCGAACGCCGAAGCGCGGTGGTGTCTCGCTTAGCGATAACGCTTATAATATCGGTATTAAGAAAGAATCGCGCGCGCACGCAGTCTAGTCTACAACAAGAGTTTATTAAGCGCATCGTCCATGTCGTTCACCACCACCGTCGCCGTGGACGTGTCGGAGTCGAGCGGATAAATAAACGTCACCACGGCGGTGATGTCGTCGGCTCGCTCGTCGTGCTCTTGCCAACGCGAGAACGCGGCGCGCACGATGGCGTGCGCGGCGCGTTCGGCGGCACCGGGCATGTTCTCCTCGTAAAATTTCTCCGCGATCGCCATCGTTTCCGCGCTGGACATGAACTCGAACACGCCGTCGGAGGCGACGACGACGCACCGCGTCGACGGCTCGGCGTTCAAGTCAAACTCGCTCATCTCGGGCGTCGCGCTCACGCCGAGCGACTTCCCCACGGTGTCACCGATCGAGCGAGTGAACGCGCATCCGGGAAAACGATAACCAGCCATGAAAACGCGCGGCGGGTCGTCGCAATATTCCTCGTCCGAACCCGGTTCGCCGTCGCCAAAGTCCTCGTGCGCCTCGGTTTCGCCCAAAACCATGCCGATGGTGGCGAACGTCATCGGCGACGTCGCCTCCGCTTTCATCCGCGCGCGCTCGTCCGCGCGAAAGCACGTCTGATCATGCGTCAAATCTCTCACCTCCCATCGCCTCGTGTGTCGATTCCCGACCGCGACGCCCGCCGCGCGCTCGACGCCGACGACGCATCGCGAATCCCCGACGTTTCCCACGCGCACCACGCCTTCGTCATCAAACAGCGCCGTGATCGCCGTCGACCCCGAAAACGACGCGTTCTCCCCCATCTCTTTGCACACCACCGCGTTCACCGCCTCGAACGTCCGCGCGTACCCATCCCTCAGCGCCGCGCCTCCCCGCGTCTCCCTCGCCAGCGTCTCCGCGAACGTCGCCCGCGCGATTTGCGCGCACTCCTCCCCGTGCTTCCCGTGCCCATCGAACACCCCCACCAGCACCCGTCCCGTCTCTCGCCGCGCCACCGCATCGTTTCCCTCCCCATCGATCACCGCCTCCTCGTGCGCCATCTCCCTTCCCTCCCACGTCGCGCACGCGTCCTGATTCACGTGATGATCCTTGTGCGGATAACATCCCTCCTGGCAGCACCACGCCACGCGCGCCGCGAACCGCGCGCTGAGCGCATACGCCCGTTCGCTCGCCACCTCCCGTCGCGTCGCGTCCATCTCGAACCTCAGCGGTCGCGCGCGCGGCGGCTTCGCGCGCGGTCGCCACGCCGTCGCCGCGCGTCCCGCGCGCGCGTTATCCGCTTTCGCGTCGGTCGCTGTCGGCGCGTTTGCGTCGATCGCGGGCGTCGCCGCGCGACGCGCCGGATCGAACGCGACCGTCGCGCGCGCCGCGTCGTGGCCATCGCGCGCGGGCGCGCGCTCGCGCGCGCGGTACGCGCCGGGCGCGAGCGCCATGTGACGCGTTACCGGGACGCGGCGGCGCGTGGCGGCGGGGCGACCGACCGTATGTGCGTAAACAGTACAGACGACATTTTCGACGCCCGCGCGTCGACGTCTCGAACGAATTCGTTCTCGAATACGACGTATGGAGGCGCAGTCAGCGCGCTGTTTGCGCGGTGCTTCAATACGGGCGGTGTGATTTAATTAGCGCCGACGGATCGCGCGATCGACGGCGCGCGCGCGACACGGCGACGCGCGATGCGCGACCTGACGTCGACGGTGCGACGCGACGCGACGCGAGCGCGACGCGACGCGCGACGGGAGACGACGGGAGACGACGGGCGGCGACGCGACGAGCGGACGGCGAACGCGAACGCGGCGACGCGGCGGCGGCAGGGTTTGCGCGATCGCGACGGCGACGCGGCGCGCGCGACGGCGGCGGACGCGCGAGGACGCGGGCGAAGAGTAACGCATCGCGAACGCGTCGCGGACGCGAAGGGCCGACGCGCCGCGGTCGAGCGCGAGGACTGACGGAGCGCGGGACGACGACGCAGATCGCGGCGCGGCTGGACGCGCACCTGACGCTGCCGCTGCTGGAGTTCGCGCTCGCGGAGGGCACGCACGATGCGAAGTCGCTGCGAGAGGCGAAGCTGGCGACGCTGGTGAAGACGAAGATGTGCGATTGGGCGGAGGAGGCGCGCGCGGAGGCGAGCGGGTCGGGATCGGCGGCGGAGGCGAAGGCGAGGCGGGACGCGACGGTGGAGGCGCACGCGGCGCTGGGGAAGGCGGCGGCGCGGGCGGTGAAGTTCGCGAGCGATGGGGCGCTGATCAAGAACTTGCGACGGGATAAGGCGGCGAACGCGAAGTTCGCGGAGGATAATCACGGGGTGACGAGCGCGGACGTGGACGCGCTGTACAAGTTTGCCAAGTTTGAGTACGAGTGCGGCGATTACGAAAACGCCTCGGAGCACTTGGGCGCGGTGCAGTTGTTGAGCGCGGACAACGAGCGGTGCGAGAGCGCGCTGTGGGGGAAGTTCGCGGCGGACATTTTGTTGCGGAACTGGGGCGGGGCTCTGGACGACATGAATAGGTTGCGAGACGCGTTGGAGAGCAACGCGAGCACGAGCAACCTCGTCAAGATGAAGCAGCGCGCGTGGTTGTTGCATTACGCCCTGTTCGTCTTCTTCAACCACCCGAACGGTCGCAACTTGATCATCGACGTGTTGTTCCAGGAGCGATACATGCAAGCGGTGCAACAAGAGGCGCCGCATTTGTTGCGTTACCTCGCCGTCGCCATCGTCGCCAACAAGAAGCGCCGCAACATGCTCAAAGACTTAGTGAAGATTATCCAGAGCGACGTGTACGACGATCCCGCGCTCGACTTCGTCGTCGCGGCCTTCGTCGACTACGACTTCTCCAAGACGCAAGAGATGCTGAAGAAGTGCGACGCGATGATTGAAAAGGATTTCTTTTTAATCGGCTGCAAGGACGCGTTTGACGAAAACGCTCGACAGTACGTCATCGAAAACTACTGCAAGGTGAACAAGCGCATCGACATCGCCAACTTGGCGCAAATGCTCGGTATGCCCGCCGCCGACGTCGAGGCCACCATCGCGACTCTCATCCGCGGCAGTAAGCTCAACGCGCGAATCGATTCCGAAGCCGGCTTCGTGCACGTGCACGTCGAGAAGAAATCCGTCAACGAGCAAATCATCGAAAAGACCAAAGCCTTGCTGTCCAAGACCACCGCCCTCACGCAAGCCGTGTTGGCCAACACCCAGGCGCAGGCGTATTAACGACAATTTGTCATCGTCAACGCACCGGTATAGTTCGCGCCGCGCCGCGTCCCTCGCGTCACTTCGCCTCGCGCGCGCGATGTCCCCGCCCCTCCGTCGCCTCGCGCGCCTCGTCCCGCGCGTCGCCGACGCGCGCGCGTTCGCGTCCGGCGCGGGCAAAGACGTCGTCCGCCGCGACTCGAGCGACGTCGCGTCGTCGTCGTCGTCGTCGGACGCCAATCCTTGGCGACCGGTGGTGGACCGCGAGACGCGGCGCGTGTACTTTTGGAATCCTCGCACCGGCGAAACCTCCGCGGTCGGCGCGCCGCGCCCCGCGACGGAATTTTTAGCGGACGATCCAGGCGCGTCCGCGCGCGAGGGAATCGGGACGCAGATCGGGTCGGCGTTCGCGATGGGCGCGGGCGCGTCCCTCGGTTTCGCGGCGGTCGCCGTCGCGGCGAGAATCGCGTTCGGTTGATCGCGAGCGGTTCTTTAAAGACGCGATCGATCGCGCGGATGGCGCGAACGCGCGTGGATCTCGTAGCGCGCTGTTGTTACAAAAGAATGGTTTCGTGGGTGCATCGCGGGATGGTTTCGTGAGCGCGTCGCGAGTTCGCGACGGGACGCCGACCTCGACGGCGTCCTCGCCGTTCCGACCAAATTTCACTCAAAAAATGTTTCGCCGACGCGCGACCGGTCCGCATCACAGCGCGTCTCGCGAGGATAGACGACGAGAATAATCATCGCTCGACGGCGTCGTCGTCGCCGCCGCGCGCTCGAATTCTCGATCGGAATCTCGAAATAAAATCCCGAGCGCCTCGAGCGCGGAGCCCCCGCGGGTCTGTAGAATTTCCTTCATCGGCGCCACCGAGGCGTAACCCACGCGAGGCTTCGCGCGTCGTTCGCCCTCGTCCGCGCGCGACGATTCCGACGAATCGTCGCGCCGTTCGATCCCGAGCGCGTCGAAATCTTGGAAAAGCGTCCCCGCGCGTTCTCGTTCTCGTTCTCGTTCTCGTCTCGGGACGTCCCGCGCGCGCGCCTCTTCGCTCTTCGCGCGCCGGTGCTTTCGCGCGTCGCGCGAGACCGCGCGCGGACGAAACTCGACGCGCGCGTTCGCGTCCTCGCGCTTCGGCGCGCGTCGCGCGCGGCGCGGCGACGCCGGCGCGCTCGCGACGTCCCGTCGCGCCGCCGCGTCTCGCCGCGGCGAGGGCACCTTCACCCGGCTCGACGACGTTCCCATCGCCGGCGACCGCGCGAGCGCCGGAAGCGCGTTCCCGTGTTCGTCCGTGATCAGGCACATGCGCCCGCGCGCGTCTCGGACGTCGCGCGCGAGGTGGCCGCGCCGACTGTCCGGAGACGCCCACCCCGAGCGCACGTCGCGAACTGCGGCGCGGCGTCGACCGCGACCGCTCGCGCGGCGACGCGCCGCGTCGATTTTCGTCGATTCGATCCTCGGCGGTATCGGAACGCGCCGATTCTCGGCGGTCTCGGAACGCGCGACGAGTCGGGAACCGATGGGCGCGGATTTTCGTTTGGTCGTTGCCAACGCTACGACGCGAACGCGCGCGACGCCTGACGACGCTACGACGCGAACGCGCGCGACGCCACGCGCGCGACGAAAGAATACAAGGAATACGCGCCGCCGACGACGGCGAAGAACGCGACGACGGCGAAGGCGGCGAACCACTCGCGCGAGACGCGCGCGCCGTCGGCCGCGGCGGCGACGCCGTCGGCCGCGGCGGTCGGTTTCTTTTTCTTTTCGTTTTCGCGTCGTCGAGCCGCGCCGTTCGACGCGTCGCCGTCCGCGTCATCCCGCGACGCGTCTTCGCGCGCCGCGGCGACTTCGCGCGCTCGCAAGAACGCGTCGATCTCGGCCATTCGCCGCGCCTTCTTCTCGGCTTTGTCCAGCTCGCGGCGCCGCGTCGCCGTCGAGGGCGGTTTCGCCGCGTCGATCGAGGTCGTCGCCGTCGTCGCGGCGTCTTCGCTCGTCGTCGCGACGTCCGCGCGCGCGACGCGCATCGCGGCGCGGTCGACGCGCGCGGCACAGTGCCGCGCGAGGATCGAATCGATTCGCGTTCGTGCGTCGCGATGTCGGCGTCGCGCGCGCTTCGTCGCGTCGTCGCGGGCGCGTCGAACGCGTCGCGACCCGCGCGCGGCGCGTCGGCGGTCGCGGACGCCGCGCCGCGCGTCGGCGGCGGCGAAGGGCGCGAATCGACGTCGTCGTCGATGCCGGCGTCGCGGTGGCGTCGCGGCGCGCGCGCGCGCGGCGCGTGCGACGGGACGACGTCGTCGCGGTGCGCGCCGTCGTCGTCGTACCTGGAGTCGAAGCGTCGACGCGCGGCGGTGGCGGCGGCGATCGCGCGGTCGACGCGCGCGGCGGCGGCGGCGGCGGCGCGGCGAGCGCGCGCGTGGGACGCGACGGCGCGCGCGGACGCGCGCGACGGCGCGTACCGCGACGACGGCGCGCGTCGCGTCGAAAAGTTGTCGCGGGTCGGCGTGCTGGGCGCGCCGAACGCGGGGAAGAGCGCGCTGGCGTGCGCGCTCGTCGGCGACGCGGTGAGCGCGGTGAGTCGAAAGACGAACACGACGCGGACGCGCGCGCTGGGGGTGCGCACGGTCGGGGACGCGCAGGTGGTGTTCGTGGACGCGCCGGGGATCGTGGGGCGCGAGCACTACAGGAACGCGGCGCACGCGAGAAAGGTGGAGGACGCGACGGCGCTGGCGAGCGAGTGCGACGCGTTGGTCTTCGTCGTGGACGCGGCGAGACAGTTGGAGCGACGGGATTTGCGCGTGCTGGAGGCGGTGCGAAAGACGCGAGCGGCGCTGGGGGAGATGCGCGCGCCGCCGGAGGCGGTGCTGGTGCTGAATAAGGTTGATAAGATTCCGAAGGAGCGACGCGCGGGGTTGACGAAGATGGTGGACGATTTCCGCGCCGCGGGGGATTTTGAATTCGCGCGCGTGTTTCCCGTCAGCGCGCTCACGGGGGCGGGAACGAGAGCGCTGATGGATCACATCGTCGCCGGCGCTCGGGAGGCGCCGTGGGAGTTCGACGCGACGTCGACGAGCGATATGACGCCGGCGCAGAGGGCGCTGGAAATCGTGCGCGAGAGCGTGTACGACGGCGTGCACGAAGATTTACCGTACGGCATCGACATCGCGCACGTCTCGTGGGAAGACTTTAGAAACGGTGACGCGCGCATAGAGCAAAATATTTTAGTCGACACCGCGTCGCAGAGGAAAATAGTCGTCGGAAAGTCGGGCGAAGTCGTCGGGCGAATCGGCATCAACGCCAGAGCGATGCTCGAGCGCGCGCTCAATCGCAAAGTGCACTTGATCCTGAACGTGAGACTGAAGAAGAAGAAGAAGAACTATCGCAGCGATGACGTCGTGTTCGCGGAGCAGTACTGATTAGTCGTAGGCGTAGTCGTAGATGGACGCGGCGCGGACAACCTTCGGGGCGTCTCGTAGCGGTAAACAACAACAAATCAATCACAACTGCACAATAACGTTAAACACGACGCGCCTCGCTTCGAAGCGCGACGCGACTACACGGTTTTCAAAACCTTCGCGTCTTTCGTCTCTCTGGACGACGACTCAAAGTACCTCCTCGTGGTTTCGATGACGGTGAAGTAAATCACCCCGCCCAAACCGATTTCCAGCGCGCGCGGCGCCGCGCCGCGAAAGAAAAACGACATCCCGAACCTCTCCTTCAGTCGTTTCAACCCCGCCAATCCCTTTGGATGCGTCTTGAGATCGATTCCCATCGAAGACGCGCACACGTGCGCCGTGCGCGAGACGTCAAACGGCGTCGTCACCAATCCCGTGAGACCGCCCGCGACGCCGCCGATGATCGCCGTCTGTCGCTTCCCCAGCGCTCTCTTCTTCTTCGTCTTCTTCCCGCTCTCGTCCGCCGCCGCGCCCTCGATCGCCAGCGTCGCTCGTTTCATCGCCTCGAACGCGCTCATCTGGATCGTGTCGAACGGCAGTTCCCTCGCCAGAAAGCTTCCGAATCCCGCGAACAGCTCTCCTCGTCTCGCCGACAGCCTCGCCGCCGTCGCCAGGCTCAACCGCGACACTTGCATTCGCCGCGCGATCAGCTCCATCGGCGCCAGCACCGCGCTCGACGCCAGCGCGCCGAGCATCGCCGCGATCGACGGGTCCAACCCGAGCGTGCTCTTCGCGCACTCGTACGCCGACATGAACAACGCGGTGCCCGGCGCCGCGCCGAGCAGCTCCGCCGCGACGCCGCCGTACAGCCGGTCCGCGGTCAATCGCCCGCCCGCCTGCGCGCGCGTCTTGAGCGTGTTCAGCGGGAACAGCACGAGCTGGCACGCGATGCCGGCGCACGCGCCGCTCGCGATGCCGACGCGGAGGGAACGCGCGAACGACGGCGGTCGGTCGGTCGCCGACGACGAAGCGTCGCGGCGCGTTTCGCGGCGCGCGCGCGCGCGATCGGCGTCGGCAGGGACGCGGGAGGGAGGCGGCATGCGCGCTCGACCCGGGCGTCGCCGTGCGCGCCGCGCGCGCGCGGCAGGGGCGCGGAGTGGCGCGCGATGGCGCGGCGATGGACGACGGGCGACGCCGCGAGCGAACGCGCGAGAGGGACGGAGACGCGAAGGAACGAATGCGCGGTCTTAGCGTTGAAACCGAGGCGCGTCGCGCGATCACTCGAGCGACTTGGAGACGATCTCGAAGACGTTTTCGCTCAGACCCGTCTTGGCGGCGATGCGCTCGAGCTGCGCCTTCATCGCCGACGCGCGCGTCGGCTCGAATTTGCGCCAACGCGTAAACGCGGACACCATGCGAGAGGCGACTTGGCCGTTGAGATCGTCGAGCTCGAGGACGATGTCGGCGAGGAATTCGTAACCGGAGCCGTCGATGGCGTGAAAGTTGGTGGGAGAGGCGCAGAAACCACCGATGAGGGAGTACACTTTGTTGGGGTTCTTGATGTCGAAGGCGGAGCCGGCGGCGAGCGCGCGAACGTTGGCGAGGTTGTTCGGGAGCGACGACGCGGCTTGGATGCTGAGCCATTTGTTCATGACGAGCGGGTCGTGCGACCACTCGGCGTAAAACGCATCGATGGCTTTGATGCGTTCGTCGCAGTCTTTGCCGCTGAGCGCGCTCAGGGCGGCAATCTTATCCGTCATGTTGTCCGCGGCGACGTAGCGCTCGTACGTCATCGCGGCGATTTCCGGCGCGTCCAAATACGACAAATATCCGATGCACGCGTTTTTCAGCGATCGCGCGGCGCGATCGGCGGGTTCGTTCGAATACACCGCGGCGCTGTTCGCTTGCGCCGTGGCTTCCAACTCAGCGCGAAGCTCCGTGGCGAGCGTCTTCATGACAAAGTCGCGAGCGGCGTGCACGGCGGCGGGATCCACCGTGCCCTCTTCGAGCATGTCGCTCAGCTCGCCCTCGGAAGGCACCATCATGGCGCGCGCGATGAACGCCTTGTCCGCGTCGGCAGCCTTGGCGCCCGAAAGAATCGTGCGCATCGCCGCCGTGATGGCGTCGTTCATCTTGAATGACTGCTCGCCGCCCTTGATCAGATCCAGGCAGAGGTTTCTGAGCAGCGTCTGCCCAGCCTCCCATCGGTTGAACGCGTCCGAGTCGTTCGCCATGAGGAACAACAAGTCGTCTTGCGTCAAGTTGGTCGTCAAACGCACGGGCGCGCTGAAGTTGCGCAAGATGCTCGGCACGGGCTTGGCGTCGACGCCGGTGAAAGTGTACGTCGCCGAGGCTTGATCGAAACGAAGCACCGCCGTCGTGCCGTGGGATTTGCCGTCGATCGTGAGGTTCATGTCTGCACCGTCGGGACCAACGAGACCAACGGCGATCGGGCACAAGACCGGAACCTTGGAGTCTTGACCGGGCGTTTTCGGAACCACTTGCGAGCATTCGAGGGTGAACGTCTTCGCGGCGGCGTCGTAAGACCCGTTCGCGGTGACGCGCGGCGTACCCGCTTGGGAGTACCAGGGCTTGAACGTGGACAAGTCCGCACCGTTGGCGTCGCACATGGCGGCGAAGAAATCCTCCGTCGTCACCGCTTGACCGTCGTGACGTTCAAAGTACAAATCCATCCCCTTGCGGAACCCATCCTTGCCGAGGAGCGTCTCGTACATGCGCACGACTTCCGCTCCCTTTTCGTAAACTGTCACGGTGTAAAAGTTATCCATCTTAATGTACGATTCCCGGGCGAATCCGGTGCGCCATCGGACCCGCGTCTTGGGCGAATTGCGCCATGCGAAGGCGCGAGACGTCGCCGATGCGCTTGACGCCTCGCGAGTTCATATCCGCGCTGAACTCTTGGTCTCTGTACACAGTCAGCCCTTCCTTGAGGGACAGTTGGAACCAATCACGACACGTCACACGGTTTCCAGTGTAGTTGTGAAAGTATTCGTGCGCCACGACACCTTCAATGGCGGCGTAATCGGCATCCGTGGCGCTCTGCGGCGTCGCCAACACGAGACGCGAGTTGAAAATGTTCAGCGACTTGTTCTCCATGGCGCCCATGTTGAAATCGTCCACGGCGACGATGTTGAAAAGCTCCAAGTCGTACTCCAAACCATACGTGTCTTCGTCCCATTTCATGGATTTGATCAAGCTCGTCATCGCGTGCGCGCACTTGTCCAAGTTGTGCGTCTCGGTGAAGATGCGAAGCGTCACTTCTTTGCCCGTCATCGTCTTGAATTTATCCTCCACCATCCCGAGATCACCCGCGACGAGCGCGAAAAGGTAACACGGTTTTGCCCACGGATCTTCCCACACGGTGAAGTGCTTACCACCCTCCAAATCTCCAGAATCCACCAAGTTTCCGTTGCCGAGCAGCACCGGATACTTCGTCTTATCCGCCGTGATGCGCGTCGTGAATATCGACATCACATCCGGTCTATCTTGATAAAACGTGATTCGTCGGAAACCTTCCGCCTCGCATTGCGTGCAAAAGTTCCCAGACGACTTATAAAGTCCCTCGAGCGCGGTGTTCTCTTGCGGCTTAATCGTCGTCGTCACTCGCAAATCAAACGCCTCCGTCGGCAGCGCGCGCAGCGTGATCCCCTTCCCCGTCCGTTCGTACGTCGTGAATTTCGCGCCGTCCACCTCGATCGCCGCCAACTCCACCGATTCATCGCCGTTCAGGAACAACGATTTCCCATTCGCATCGTTCGCCGGTCGAACTCGAATCGTCGACGTCACCGTCGTCGTCGCCTCCCCGAGCTCAAAGTCCAAATTCACCCTTTCGAACGCGTACGCCGGTCGCTCGTAATCCTTCAGATATATCGTCTTCGGCGCCTCCGTCGGCGTCTCCGTCGCCGTCGTCATCGCGCGCGGCTTCACCGCGCTCGTTCGCGACGTCGCGTTCGATGGTTTCGGTCGTGACGTCAGCGCTCGAAACGCCGCGCTCGCGACGCCTCGCGCGCTCGATCGCATCGTCGGCGCCGACGCTCGCTCGGGCGTCGTCTCGGGGATTCGTCGCGGCGCGCGCGAGCGTCCGGGCGCGCGTCGTCGTCGCGCTGTGCGGCGCCGAGCGCGACTGCGAGCGAAAAGCACACTTTCCAGCGCTTCAAAACGCGGCGACGCGGCGCGCGTCGCGTCGAGCGCGACCGCGGCGCGCGCGCGCGTCGCGAAGGCTTTATAACGGGCGCGCGCGGCGTCGGCGCGCGGAATCGCCGCGCGACGCGCGCGAAAGACGGCGAAACGTCGATGGTGGAAAACTCGTCCGCGACGGGGACGACTCGAGAAACGTACGAAAGCGCCAAGCGCGCGCGCGAAGACGCGCGAACGGAGATCGCCATGGATGCCGTGCGCCGCGCGGGCGACGCAGACGCGTCAACGAGCGCGACGGTGAGGGATGGGGAGGTGTTTTCGAAGAATTTGTACTTTGAGCACCCGTCGACGACGGCGCGAAGCGCGAGAGCGACGGAAGACGCGATGCGAGCGCGCGGCGTGCGCGTGGTGCGAGGGGCAGATGTGCCCAAAATCGTGACGACGTTCGAGGAGGCGTCGTTCCCGGCGTACGTGATGGACGATTTGAAGGAGCGCGGTTTGGCGACGCCGACGCCGTGTCAGTGCCAGGCGTGGCCGATCGCGCTGAGCGGACGAGACTTGATCGCGGTCGCGGAGACGGGGTCTGGAAAGACGTTGGCGTACGTGTTACCCGCGATCGTGCACGTGAACGCGCAGCCGGTGCTGGAGAAGGGGGAGGGGCCGATCGCGTTGGTGCTCGCGCCGACTCGAGAGTTGGCGAGTCAAATCGAACTCGAGGTCGCCAAATTCGCGGCGTCGAGCGAGATCAAGCACGCGTGCGTTACCGGTGGCGTCCCAAAAGGTCCGCAAATAAAAGCGTTGAAATCAGGAGGGAGCGAGATTTGCGTCGCGACGCCGGGCCGCCTGATTGATTTTTTGGACGGCGGGCAGACGAATTTGCGACGAACGTCGTTCGTCGTCCTAGACGAGGCAGATCGAATGCTCGACATGGGTTTCGAGCCGCAGATTCGTCGAATCATCGCTCAAACGCGCTGCGATCGCCAAACGCTCCTGTTCACCGCGACGTGGCCGGTGGAGGTGCGAGAAGTGGCGAGAGAGTTTATTCGCAACGACCCGGTGGAGATGCGCGTCGGCGGCGCGGGCGACGGTTTGCTCGCATCGAAAAACGTCGAACAAATCGTGCACATAGTCGAAGACGCGGAGGCAAAGTACGCTAAACTCATGGATATTTTAGAAGAAGAGATGGACGGGAGCTCGATCTTGGTCTTCGTCGAGACCAAGGCGCTCGTGGACCAGCTGACGCGTCGACTCCGTTCGGAGGGTTGGCCCGCGCTCGGCTTGCACGGCGACAAAGAACAGAAAGAGCGCGACTGGGTCCTCGAAGAATTTCGCGCCGCGCGATCGCCGATCATGATCAGCACCGACGTTGCCAGTCGCGGCTTGGACGTCGTCGGCGTGAAGCTCGTCGTCAACCACGACTTTCCGAAGAGCGTCGAGGAATACGTCCACAGAATCGGTCGCACCGGTCGCGCCGGACGCAAAGGCAAATCGCACACGTTCTTCTCTATCTTGCGCGACGGCAAGCACGCGCGAGAGCTCGCGCACGTCTTACGCGCGTCGAATCAATCGATCCCGCGCGCTCTCGAGGGCGTCGTCGCCGACTGAGCGTCGCCCTTCGCCGCGCCCGTAGCCTCACTTCGCCGCTCGCGACGTCCCGTCGTCGGTCGCCGTAAATAACGCACGCAACTCAACGCACGATCTCTCCACGGCGATGTCCCTCGCGAAGACGTACCTCGCGTCGTACAACGCCGCGCTCGTCGCCGGCTGGTCCTACGTCCTCATCCTCGCCTTCGCCGCGCTCCGCACCGCCGGCCCCTCCGCCGTCTACGCCGCCGTCGAGCGCCCGCTCGCGCTCGCACAGACCGCCGCCGTGCTCGAGATCGCGCACGCCGCGTGCGGGATCGCGCGATCGCCCGTGCTCGTCACCGCGATGCAGGTGAGCAGCAGGTTGATGGTCGTCTGGGGCGTCTTACATCTCGCCCCGGTCTCGCGCACGGCGAGTCTGGACGTCGTCGGACCGCTGAAAATCGGCGTACCGTCGCTCATGCTCGCCTGGGGCGTCACCGAGGTCGTGCGGTATAGCTTTTACTTTTTTAAGCTCGTTCGGGGCGACGTGCCGAGGGCGGTGACGTGGTGTCGATACACGTTGTTCATCGTGCTGTACCCGCTAGGCGTGAGCTCTGAGCTGTTTCTGGCGTACAGCGGGTTCAAATATTTGGTAAAAACGAACCCGTTGGCGTACGAGATGCCGAATGCGGTGAACTTTGCGTTTCATTTGCCGACGGCGATGCTCATGTTCTTCGCGGGATACGCGCCGGGCTTTCCGATGTTGTACGGGTACATGCTCGGCCAACGCAAGAAGGTTTTGGGTGCGGCGAAGAGCAAGCGCGACTGAGCGTAGTAGTATTGCCCGAGCGACGAGCGGGATCGATCGAACGGGGTAGATGTAAATGTTGAAATATGACGTCGTCGACACGCTACTAGACTACGGGACTGCTACGGGTTTACATGAACAAGGGAACGCGCTCCTCGACGTTTTTCGCCAGCTTCGAATTCGAATTCGCGCGTAAAAACTTCACCAACACCAAGTGAGTGAACATGACGAGACACAAGAACGCGTTCAGGTACACCACGGTTTCTCGACGCCAATAATTCGTCCACTGGTACGCCCAGTCGCCGTTCAGCACCATGACGTTGAACTGACCGATGATGAAAAACGTGCTGGCGTAAAAGATCGGCTGCGACATGTAGCACTTTGGGAACACCAATCGCCCGAGAGAGGCCTCGATGAGCAACAACAAGACGTTGCCCAAGTACCCTATCATGTATTGCGGCTCGAGGTAACACAGGCGCGAGGCGGGATCGAGAAACGTCGTCAACTTCCCTCTCGCGCTCGACGGCACGCACTGCGGGGCGAACGCCGCCTCAAAGAGCACGATGACGAGAAATGAAACGCTCATCGTGAAAGCGATGGTGTACAGCGCCATAACCCAGTGTCCCAACGTGTTACACCGCCCGCTGTGGCCGAGGTAGTGATCGTGCGTCGCCGTTCTCGAACACATCCCCGCGAGCGACGCCAGCGTCGCGAAAAAGAAAAACAGCGTCACCGAGTGCACGGTCCAATCGTGCAGATTCAAAAAGTACGACATGTCCAACCCATACATCTCCGTCTCCGCGTTCACCGTCAATCGCGGCGCGATTTTCTCTCGCACTTCGTAGTACGCGCACGCCGCCGTCGCGCACGCTCGATACGCCAACAAAAACACCCCAGACTTCCCGAACGACTCCGCCCACACGCTTCGATTCGTCGCCCCGCCCGCGTACGCCAACCCACCGTTCATGCGATAGTACTGCAAGTTATCGCCCGCGAACCCGAACCACATGAACGTCGACACCGCGCTCGCCGTCGCCCACAGGTACCTCAGCGGGTCGTTCTTCCAGTCCATCGCCGCGTCCACGTCGTTCAGCAGCTCTTGCACCTTCGTCGCGTTCACCACCGCGGTGCCGTTCACCATCGCGCGCACGAGCGACGCCATCGCGCGTCCCCGAGGGTGTTGCGCCCTCGTCGATTCGCCCGATCGAGCCCTCGCGCGCGCCCGCTCGCGCCGCGCGCGTCCCGCGCGCGTCCCGTCCGTCGCCGTCGCGTCCTCGCGCGTCGCGTCGCGGCCGTCGCGAAGTCGCGCGTCGCCGAGTCGCGTTCGTCGCGTCACTCGCGCGCGCAACACCAATCGTTCGCAAAAATGTTCGCGTCGACGCTCTCGCGCGCCGCCGTCGTCGCCGCCGCGCGCGCGCCGGACGCGGACGCGTCCATCGCGTCGCGCCGCGCCGCGGTCGCCGCGGGCGCGCTCGCGGTCGCGCTCGCGCCGCGCGGCGCGCGCGCGCGCGGCCTGCCGACGCTCGAGTGCGCGAACGAACTCGTCGTCGGCGCGCGCGGGCTGGCGTTCTGCGACGCCGTCGTCGGCGACGGCGCGACGCCGACGGCGTCGAGCGTCATCAAGGCGCACTACGTCGGGCGGTTGGAGAGCGGACGCGCGTTCGACTCGAGCTACGAGCGCGGCGCGCCGCTGCAGTTTAAACCGTCGCAGGTGATTCAGGGCTGGGGACTCGGGATCTGCGGCGACGGCGACGCGATACCCGCGATGCGCGTGGGAGGGAAGCGACGGTTGGTGATCCCGCCGGAGCTCGGGTACGGGGCGCGAGGCGCGGGAGGGGCGATACCGCCGAACGCGACGCTGTACTTCGACGTCGAGCTCGTCGCCGTCGCGTGAGGCCGACGTCGTCGCGCGTCGGTCGCGCTGGTGACGGTTAGCGTTTTGAATACTTTTGTTCATCTGTTTCGTTTCGTTTCGTTTCGTTTCGTCTTCGTCGTCGTCTTCGTCGTCGTCTTCGTCTTCGTCTTCGCGGCGCCGCGGCGACGGCGACGGCGACGGCGACGGCGTCGCCGCACACGACGTCGCGCAAAAGCGTCGACTTACGCGCCCGCTCGAACGTCGCGAACGCGTCATGCCCATCTTCTGAACCATCAAAACGGCCGCCGACGGCGCGATGTACGCCGTCGGCGCGACCGATAAGCTGCAAGGCACCGGCGTGTGGAGCTTCATCAAGGCTGAGCGCGACTCCGGCGCGAACAAGGCGGCGAATAAGACGAAGCGACCGGAGCAAAAGAAGAAGACGCCGCAGCGCTTCCCCGGGGGGAAGTGACGGGACGGCGAAGCTCGGTTCGAGCGCGCGGTGAGCGCGAAAGGTTACGTTATCTAAAGTGACGTGGCCTTCGGGACGCGCGAGCGAACGAAGAAACGACGAAACGACGCCGCGGCGCGCGCGCACGTGACGGGCATCGAACGAAATCGACTTCATAGTGAGTGTTCGAAGTTCGTGCTCCGATGACGCGCGCGCGTTGATGGTGAATCGTGATGTTGTTTAGTTTTTTACGCGGCGCCGGCGAGGGAGCGCGAACAGACCGCGTTTGTAGTGTGACCACGTTTTATGATTGTCGCTATGAATACGCTATGTTTTCTTACACTGTACGTTTCGTCCTAGTCGAGCCATGCCGGTCGCCTGGCGCCGTCGAATCGTTGATCATCGTTCTCGTAATCGCTAAAGGATTGACTTCGCTGCGTCGACGCGTCGTCGTCGAGCGTGTCGGCGTCGGAGGCGGAGTCCCACTCATGATCATCCGCGACGAACGCGTCGGAGTGCCCGAACGCGTTGTTTTCGACGTGATTGTAGTCGCTTCCAACCCCCAAAGCGCGAACATCGACCACTGGTACGCCGTAATGTCCGCCGTCGCGCTGGCGCGTGCCGCGAGAGCCTCGCTTCGCGGTCGCGGCGTCGCCGCCGTATATCTTTGAACCGGTCTTACGCACCCAAGGCGCGCCACCGTCGTACTCGCGTTCGTTATCATAACGATGATGAATCAGCTCCGCGATATCATCGTCGTCGCCTTGTCCGAGCGACCACGCGTCTCGCGAGTTCACCGAGTCGCCGCGCACGGGGCCTCCCGCGTACGAGCCTAGTTTCATTTTGGCCGCCGCGACAGTGCTCTTGTCGAACAAGAACGCGTAATCGGGCTGATATTCGGGACGGTACGTCTCCGAACCGACGATTAACCCGGTCATGATGGCTTCGTGATACTGAGGTAAGTTTTTCCACGAGCGCGCGATGTCTCGACGCGACTTGCCCCAGTTATGCCACGCGACTGCGATTTGCCACAAACCCATGACGCCCAAAAGGGCGAAGAACATACCCATGAACGGCATCCCCGCTTCGCTGAACGGTCGTTCTGCGAAACGCAGCTGTACGCGTGGCGGTGGAGCGACGAAATCTCCCGCCGACAACGCCCCGACTGTCGCGTCGCGATACTGATGAAAGTACGTCGTCGCGACGCCGGTGCTTTGCACGATGGCCGTGAGCGCGCCGTTGTCGTGCGGCGGGTTTAATATTTCACCCCCAATCTCATACGCAAGCGGAGGAGCATTGTTCTTACTCGAATGTTCAAAGTCTTTCGTCGGTTTCGCCAAATCAGGTGTCCAGTGGTACGAGAACATCCAAAGACCGATGAGAGCGTGAATCGAGACTGAGATGAAAAGCACCTTCGCCGCCGTCATGGGAAGCGTGCTCTTCGATCTTTCGGGCAACTTGCACACTTTCAACAGGAGGCGGTAATCGTACAGGTACACCAACACGAAGTACATCGACAAAACCAAGTATATCAGCGGCATACCGCTCGAAAAGGTCATCGCCGCCATAATCGTAAAGCAAACGTCGCCGCACTTGGCGCCGGTGTCAAACGATGGCCCTTCAAACGCCTTGTTCAGCTTTGCTTGCGTGTGACAGTACGCCACGGAGAATTTTCGACCGACATGCGTGATGATGTCTACAAGTACTCGAGCCAAAATACGTATCGTCACGCTCATCATGATTGCGAAAAACAACACCAAGCCGACGTCGTTGAACCATTCGCTCGTGAAATCTGCGTACTCGCCTTTGAGCCCAAACATTTGCTTGATGAGCGGGAAATACCTGCCAATGTGATAGAAATTGGCGTTGAGCAAGCCATAAATAACCGCGACGTTCAAATATCGCACCCAGAAGATTATTTTCGTCTTGAGCACCTTCGTGGCACTGCGCGTGCGCAAACGTTCTGCGGCGACGAGGAGGGGCACAATCCATTCGAGGAGGACGTTCATGAGCGTAATGCAAAACGACACCCACAACCAGTTGTAATACTCTCCTGGACCGAGGTTCACGTATTTCGCGCACGAGTGGCGAATGGCTTTGTTGTATGCCCGAACAACCTCCGAAGTTAAGCCGTACTTCAGACTGGCGCAGTAGCACGCGTGACAGTTTTGCATCGTCGGACCTCCCGGACAACGGTTGGTGTCTTGGGCGCAATTCGTCAAATCACGAACCGCATCCTGCTGAGCGTAACGACGATCTAAGAGTGTGGCGTTGGGGTAGTCGTAGAAAGCGTAAATTGGCGCCCCCCAAGGCATGCCAACGTACGTTTTGTCCTTGGAAAAAGCCACGCCGCATTGGTCCAAGCGAGCTCTGCATGCTGTCCTGAACTGATTCTTATGCGTCTCGAATTGCTCAACCGGATTACCGTGGGCGACGACAATGCCAACATCGTCCGCAAGCGTAGTGACCATCATGTCTGCGTTCTCCCACAGCTTCTCCTTGTCATCCACGAGCATCTTCAAAAAGCCGTAACACAAGAGCACGACGGCCGAGCACGAGAATAGCACGACGAGTCGACGCCATGAGCGATTCGAGAGATTCAGATTCTCGAATCGTACGTCCTCAGGTTCGGGAGCATCTCGCACTCTGTACTTCCGCTTTCCTCGGAAACGCTCTTTCCTAGGAAACGCAAAGATGTACGACATTATACTGCGCGTGTTGCGCAATATACAATCAATCTTTGAGCCTTCGGTTTCAAACGTGATGAAAGCACTACACTGTTTCGCCCGCGTTCGCGCTCTTCTGCGCTTCAATTTCCTATCCACAGCCAATATCTCGTTTTCTATAGCCGTCTTCGTGCCGTCACCTCCGCGATTACCTGCGGCGATGAGCGCAGCTTCGGCTTCGTCGTAATCCTCCAACAAGCGCCGACGCCGTCGCTGCGCGTTGATTTGCATACACTCCGTCTTTACGAGCACGACGTCGGCTACCGTCCCAAACCTGAGCGCGAAAAAGCATCGCACTTCTTCATCGGTCGCATCGCTTGGTAATCCTGTAACTAATACCGTGTAATCCTTCAACGTCGCCGTCCCTCTCTCGACCCGTCGCTCCGTACGCATCAACACAAGCATAATCACTGGAACGCTCAATATAATTATCAAGGACACCACGACATCCATCACCACCGAAAATCGAATGAAATCTATCTTACTGGAGCTCCACCGCAGCACCCCACTCGTTGTCCCCGCGAGCACCCACGCTCGTTGCGGCACATCGTCAGGCGCCACGGTCCCCAAGCTCGCGCTCATCGGATTCGCCCAGTGCCAATCGACGAACCACGAGTGAAACGACGTCGTCGGGCGTCCACTGAGCGCGTCCGCCGTCGGCGCTGTCGCGGTTTCAGGCTCCGCTTCGTAATGCGACGCGTAATACGTGCTCGTGTAATTAATGAACATCGCGGGCAAATTCAACGCGAACGCCGCGAAGAACAAGCACGCGAACGCCCGCAGCACGAAAAAGTATCCCGATACCCCCGCCCCGAACTCCAATCCCAAGTCTACTTCGGAGTCAAAATATTTAAGTTTTTCCAATTTCCCATCCTCGCTCAGCAGTCTCGGCTGCGCGCTGTCCGCGTGCGTCGCCGCCTCTTCCGCGCTCGGCGGCAGGTACACCCCGCGTTCCCGCTCCACGTCGCGGTGATCCTTCACCCGCGCGTCCTCGAACGCCTTTGTCGACAGCACCTTATCCGACGCGATTCGTGCGTCCGCACGCGCGCGCGCGGGCGTCGCTGGCGTCCAATTCGTGTCCATTCCGCGTCGGTTTTGCACCGAATTTCGCGAATTTGCGGAATGCCGCGGGGTCGTTACGTCGACGAGCGTCGCGCACCGACGCGCGCCACGCGCGCGCGCGCGGTTGAGCTTTCAACACGACGCGTACTATCGCCCGACGCGCGCGTGGCGCGTTTACGGTGCGTTCGCGGCGATGCGAGGCGGCGGTGTTTGACGCGCGGGACCCCGTCCTCGCGGTTCCTTCCCCCTCTGGCTCGCGAGAACCACATTCGACGGATTCGGTGCGGAAGCGCGCGGTTGCGTTCGCGAGGGTGCTTGAGTAACGTGATATTACAACTTTTGGCGCGGGCGCCGCGCGCGCGGCGCGCGCCGACGGGTTTCGCCGTCGATCGACGGGGCGTCGGATTCGCAGTCACGCCGAGTCGGAGCCCGAACCGTCGTCGGAATCGGAATCGGATTCCGCGCCGCCGCCGGCGAGTTGTGCGGACACTTCGTCGCTGAGTGGTGTGATGCACGTCCATTTCGGACGATTACCGAGATCGAGTTTCCACACGTCGTCGAGGGAAACTTCTACGTCGCCGAGCTCGACGACGCCGCCGAACAAGTACATGCTATTCGCCTTGATCGCTATGGCGGCGTTGATTCGTCCGCGAGGTTTCGGGAGGGATTTCGGCGGCGCCTCTCCACTTCCGGGTGAGTACAGCAACTCGCTCACGACGCCACCGACCTTGTATAGCTTGTACGCCTTGCGAACTTGATAACCGCGAAAGTGAGCTTGAATCTTAATCGCCGCCCGGTGCGCCTCGCTGCGAATATTAAAGTTTTCGTTCACCACGTCCCCGGCGGCGACGCGCTCGGCCTCTTCCAAGCTCCCCGCTTTGTGTGTTTTCGTCTTATCTTCGCCGTACAAGGTGACAGGGAACCATTTCTTGGCCTCCATGTTCAAGTTGTACGCGTCGGTGAAGAACTCAGAGACGATGACGTCGCCGCGCTTGACCTCGTGATCCACGACGCCGCCGAACAACACTAAACGCTTCTTCAACGCGTGCATCGCACTCGACGCCCCTGCGCGCGCGCTCGGCGCTAATCCTTGTCGCTTCAGCTTTTCCCATCGCCACGTCTTTAAATCTAACTTCCAAGCGTCTGAAAACGTCGTCCCGCGTTCGCTACGATCCTCGTCGGCGTCGCCGTCGTTGTCAACGTTTTTACAATACCCTCCGTACACGATGAACGCGTCATCGTGCACGCCCACGTGACACGCGCTGCGCGGACTCGGTCCGAGCGCTCCCTCGCCCCCCGCGCACCGACACTTCCACTCGCTCTTCTCGAAATCGTACTCCCACGCGTCGTTGTAATACCGAACCTCGCGTCCAGTGTCGTAAAACCCGCCGAATAAGATCGCCTTCTTCCCCCAAATCGCCATCCTATGCCCCGACCGCGCGCTTGGCCCTCCCTTCGCCGGCATTGCCTCCCAAATGTTACTCTCCAAATCAAATCTCCAGCAGTCGCGATGGTGTAAAAACCGCTCTTGATTCGGCGACGTAAACTCTCCCCCGAACACGTACACGTACCCCCCGTACGCCAACGCCTGATGTCCCGACCTCGGATGCGGTCCTTTCGCGTTCGATACCTTCGTCCATCGATCGCGGTCGACGTCGTATCGATACAAATCACCGTACACGACGCATTTTTCATCCCCCGGCGTCACGCGTTCGCCGCCGTACAAAATCAACTCATTCCCTCTCCCAACCACAGTCGCCGTCAGCGACGCGTGTCCTCGCGCCTGCGGTCGCGGGCAATCCTTCTCCACCTCCACCTCCGCGCGCCGCGCGTCCTCTATCGCCATCGCGGCTAAAATAGCGTCGATGTCATCCTCCACCAGTCCTCTCTCCAGCCGTCTGTGATTTTTTTCCGCATTCTTCTCTCGTTTCAGCGCCGTCTTCGTCGCCCCCGTACGCTTATCCGCGCTCACCTTGCCGAGCTTCTTCGCCACTTTCTTCCGCTTGTCGCGTCCGCCGCCCATGGCGCGTCGCGCCGCGCGCGTCGTCGTAAAGTGTCGTCGTCGTCGTCCCGCTCGTCTCGTCCCGACGGCGACGGTTCGCGACAGTGCGCGACGCGCGCGATGGCGAACACGCTCGAGGAGTGGTACGCGAGCGTGCCGACGGTGACGCGCATGTACCTCACGCTGACGTTCGCCGTCACCGTGGGCTGCGCGCTCGAGGTGCGTCGACGGAAGCGCTCGATTGGATTCGACGCCGAGCGACGAAGATTCGATTCGCGCGGCGAAGGGGGCGACGCGCGCGAACGGCGGGAGACTGACGACGCGCGCGCGCGACTCGACGCAGTTGATCTCGCCGCTGAACGTGTACTTCAACAGTAAGCTGATATTTCAAGAGTACGAGCTGTGGCGGTTGGTGACGAATTTCTTCTTCTTCGGCTCGCTCGGCGTCGACTTCGTGTTTCACATGTTCTTCCTGAGCCGGTACTGTCGAATGCTCGAGGAAGGGTCGTTTCAGGGACGGTCGTGCGATTTCTTTTACATGCTGCTGTTCGGGGGGACGCTGTTGACGGCGTTCGCGCCGTTCGTCAACGTGCAATTTTTGGGGACGAGCCTGACGTTTATGATGGTGTACGTGTGGGGACGGAGAAACGCGGCGACGCAGATGTCGTTTTTGGGGTTGTTCAACTTCACGGCGCCGTATTTACCGTGGGTGTTGCTGATTTTTTCCACCTTGATCGGATCGCAGCCGATCACGGATGCGCTAGGAATGATCGCCGGACACGCGTATTACTTTTTGAAGGACGTGTATCCGGAGATGACGGGGAGGGAGCCGTTGAAAACGCCCGCAATCGTGTGCGCTTTGTTCGGTACGCGGCAGAGATTAGTCGACACGGATGGGGTGCAAACGCGTGCGGCGCGACGCGCGCGGCGCGACGCGGGGGCGGCTGTCGAGGGAGCCGCTGGGGCGCCGCGAGACTTGAACGAGTAAAGCGACGATATAGAAAGCGACGATATAGAAATGTTGTGAACGAGACGACTTAGAATTGACAAGAAAAGAAAGCCTTTCGCGCTATTCTATTGGAGTGCGGTAACGATCGTATCCATGACCGCAGCCGCCGCGACGGCGTCCATCGAAGCGACGGTGAATCTATATCGTCCGCGCACGTTCGCGTCGCTCTCCACGCGAACGCCCACAAAGACTTCACCGCATCGTTCGCCGACGAACCGGCTTCCCGCGATTAAGTTTGCGGGGTTTGGATCTAAGCCTTTATGTACGACGAGCCGCATGCCCGAGAAGGCGTTTGACACGCTTTCGATGCTCGTCGCGTACTGCTGCGACACGTCCATAATTTTCTGTTGCTGCCCGGCGGACGCCATCTGGTGCCACTTGGCGATGAACTCTTGCGGCGAAGCGATGGTCATCGGGCTCAAAAACTTGGTCACACGTACGGGCAACTCCAGAGACCTGGCACACGCCGCCGCGACGGCGGTGGACGTGTACGAAAACTCGAGTTTTGGCGCCGAGGCAAACGCCGACGTAATCGCTACTTGCAACATCAACTGCACCTGGCGCTTCGGTCCGATGGACGCGGGGAAGGGTTGAAGACTGTGACGCAAGCCTTCGATCGACGGTATGACCATTCTGAAGTTTTGCAGATCCGCGCTCGCGGACTTGTTCCCAACGTAGAACATCACGCGACCTTGAGACCCTTGCCACTGCGATTTCACGCCAATCTGTACGTTCGCGTCTTCATACAGCAAGCCGTTGTCGGCGATGAGGAACCGTTTCGCGCAGTCTTGAACGTTCACCGTGGGTTGAATACCGTCGCTCGACGTCAATGATTGTACCGGTGCCACGGGTTGCGTCGGTGCCGGCGCCGCGGGCGCCGGCGCACCCAGAGCTCCAAAGGCGTCTAAGGCGTCGCCGTGCGTCGCCGGCGGCGGTTGCGTCGCCGCGAGCGCGCCTAAGCCTAGTAAATCGTCTAAAGCGTCTGCGGACGATGTGGTCGTCACCGGCCCCGCGGGAGGTGACGTGGAACTCGGAAGTGCGAGACGCTCTTCTACCGCTGGAAGTGCGGGAGGGGCGTTTCCGAGAAGCTCGTCGAGATTCATCCCAGTCGACGACGGCGGAAGCGCCGCCGGCGCCGAAGATCCGTCGCCCATCAAGTTGCCGAGCAAATCTGTGACGGCATCGACCGGCGGTGCTGCGGCTGCAGGAAGCGCCGGCGCCGACCGCGCCTGAGCGCGGGGTTGCTCTCTCGCCGTCACGACACCACTCATGGCAAGTTTACGAACTCCCGCGGCGACGTCCGAGGCGACGTTTTCTACTTGTATGTGCTTCTCCAACACGCTCGAACGTTCAGGGTACTCGGGCATGGGCTCGAGAATCGGTCGCATGTTCGGTCCGAGACGCAAGAGCTTCAGATATTCGTTTGCACGTTGCTGCAACTCGACGTCAAACGATGAGCTCATGTCGGTGAACACCTTCACGATCTTACCCATCGACGCCTGATCGCAATTCTTGTGCATCGCAACCTTGACGAAGGCTGTGAGCATGATGCCCTGCGTGACCTCATCCGTATCCTGGAACAGTGGCACTAAGAGATCGACGTACTGCGACGCGGGAATGGGAAGCAAATACCCAAACTCTCCGATGCAGTACGACATCGCGCGAAGCATGAGTTCGTTCGACGCGCCCTCGTCGCGCAACTTGACGAACATCAATTGCGCCGTGCGACCGTGAAGCGACGCGTCGTTGGTTGCGATTTGCACCATGCGATGCCACAAGTCGTCGTTGATGAAATCGCCCGCCTTGTCTATCATTTGCATCGCGATCTCAATGAACCACATGCGATCGTTCACGCTGTAGCGCTCGGCCAAGATGGCCGTTTTGAGCGCCAGTTCCTCGCGAATGTCAAAATCAGCGGTGACGAAGTACTTGATGAGCTCCTCGATGACAGAGTGCACGTTGGAAGCATCGCACATAGAAAACAATAAAGTCAACGCGCGGCGACGAATGGAAATGTCCGCGTCGTGCAACGCAGCCACGACTTGCTCTTGGTACACCTTTATGGCTTCTCGCAAATCCGCCATCGCCGCGAGGGCGTTGAGCGTGTTGAGAGCCAAGTAGCGAATATTCGGTTCCTTCATGTCGAGAAAATTCCCGAGAATCTCCACGCACGGGTCCAACAGTTCGTGCGCGTAGTCCATGCTAGTAACTAAATTGATCGCCTCGAACAAGATGGCGTGCAGCGCATTGTTCTTATTGAAGTTTTTCACCGTGTCCGTCTTGGTGAGGATGTTTCGCATGGCGATGAGCTGCGAATCGAGCAGCGCCTGATCGTCTGGTGTGGGAAAGTACTGCAAAATCTTCATGCACTTCACCTGTAACCATGGAGAGGGAATACCGTAGTACAAATACTCGGGCGGAATGTCCTTATTCCTCGTCAATCGTTCCAACAACGCGATGACCTTGGGCACGCACGCCTCGTACCCTCGGTAATCGTGCTGCACGAGACCCAGCAACAAACCCAAGACGCCCATGAGCACCCCCAAATCGCGCTCGGCGTCGAGTAAGTCGGTCATTTTTGACGCGAACGTTTCCGCGAGTAAAATTTCAGGATTCTTACGAAACAACCTCAACAGACACAGCGCCGCCTTTTTCCGAACCACCGGCCGAATCGTCGGCGTCATCACAATCGTCTCCACGTCCCCAGCTAACGAATCCGCGAACTCCCGCCCCCCGACGTTCGCGATGCACGACAACCCCAAGCACTGATTCGTCTCATTGCTCGAGATCACATCCGTGCGTATGCTATTGATGGCCATTCTCAAAAACTCGTTTCTCTCGTTCAATATCACCGACGTCGTCATGTACCCAACCTGTTTCTCCGCGTACGACGACGCCGATATCAACTTCAGCGCCTCGGTGTGTCCAAAGTCCACGTTATACCCGAGCATGTATATGTACAGCAGCTTCAGCACGTACTTTTTCCGTTCGTACGCCGTGAGCGCGCGGTGGGTCTTATTGAATTTCCGTCGAATATTCGCCAGTTCCTTCTCCACGCGCGCGCGCTCTTGCTCCTGCGTTCGCGTTCGCGACGCGCGCGACCCTCGTCGTCAGTCCGCGCGCCTCTCTCTCGCGCTCTCGCCGCTCAACGCGTCACCGCGCGTCGTTTCGTTCGATCGAATGCCCTCGCCCGTCGTCGTCATCCCTCGCGCGCGCGCGCTCGCCGCACCTTATTACTGCAGTTCCGCACGTCTTGCACGAACACCGTCAGGCCGCGCATACCACCGAGAAACGGCGCCATGTCGCCGCGCGCGCGCGTCGCGTCGCGTCGTCGAGTGCAGATCGTCCCGATGAGTCAACGGAAATTCGTCACAAATTCGCGACTCCGCGACGCGCGCGCCCTCGCGCGCGCTCGAACGCGCGATGCGAACGCGCACACGTATCTTTGTGCGCGTCTGATGGCGTCCGAGTCGCGCGCGCGAGCGCCGATCGCGCGCGCGAGGCGCGAAACGTTGAAGAAGATGCCGCGGTCGAGTCGAGCGAAGCGGCGTCGCGGCGTCGCGGCGACGGCGCTCGCGCGCGCGCTGATCGCGGCGTCGTGGTCGTGCGTCGTCGCGCTGCGCCCGGGGGCGTCGATGTCGATCGACTGCGTGACGCCCGAGGTCGGGCCGGCGGTGGGCGGGACGCTGGTGACGCTCGCGGGCGAGGGGTACGGCGGGAGCGCGGACGCGGCGTGCGCGTTCGACGACGCCGTCGTCGCGCCGACGTCGAAGGGGACGCAGAGCGGGCACGCGACGATGGTGTGCCTGAGCCCGAGGCACGCGGACGATCGAGGAGGGTTCGTGAGCGTGGGGCTGACGCTGCGAAGGGCGAACCGAGCGGCGACGACGGCGCCGATGAATGAAAACGGCGAGACGTTTAATTTCGCGAAACAGATGTCGGTGACGAACGCGTACCCGACGGACGCGCCGGAGATCGGGGGAGAGGTGTTTTATTTGCAAGGGAAGCACTTGCACGAGGCGGTGAGCGTGCGATGGACGAAGCCGGTGACGCACGTGGGGGTGGACGTGGTGTCGAGCGCGTTGATTCGATGCGAGACGCCGCCGCTGACGAGCGGGGAGATTTCGTCCATGGTGATCGCGACGTTCACGGCGTCGCAGAGCGAGTACGACGCGAATGCGCTCGCGGCGACGACGGCGAATCAGACGGTTTCCATACCTCCGCGATCGCGCGGAGTGTTGGGATTTGTGTTGGAGACGAATGACTTTTCGCTCACGAGCGCCACGTCGAGCGTCAACGTCACGGGCGGCACGCCCGTGTTGGTCACGGGGAACGGTTTTAGCACCGTCGGCGGGGAGGACGACGGAGACTTTTTGAGTTGCTTCTTTGGCACGATAGGCCCCATCGACGCGCGCGTGACGGCGTCGAAGACGGCGACGTGCTACTCGCCCGCGCGCGCGGCGGCGGCGAGCGTGCCGTTGCGCTTGGGCATCGGCAACGGTCGCTTCGTACTCACGACGACCGTGAACGTGGCGTTTACCGAAACAACGCGACAGACAACCGACCCACTTGAGCCCGCGGAAGAGGCACAGAGCTTGGTGGTGATGAATCCGACGCTAGACGTCGCGAGCGGCGCGACGCCGTTTGACGTCGTCCTCGGCGGCAATTTCTTCGTTAGAGGTTCAGGTTTTTCTTTCGATTATGATGACGGTTGCGTGTGCACCTATCCCGATGCCTCGACTTCACGATTGGTGTACGTATCTAGCGCTATCGCGCGGTGTTTGGACACCCCGACTTGGACATCGGGAGAGGTGAAAATTAGCTGTAGCGCCGACGCGAACGCGGTGGTTCGCTCCGTGTACGTCGCCCCCGTGGCGGTGCCAACGATCACGAGCGTGGACGTGCTGACGATCACGCATCAGGGTGGCGTGGCGTTACAAGTCACTGGGACGTCGTATCCCGACGAAGGCGAGAGTCGAGCGTATTCGGGATGTCATTTCGGTGCCGTCGGTCCCGTGCACGCGCGATATATGAGCGGGACAGTTGCCGAATGTGTGACACCGGCGTTGAAGCCGTCGCAGAGCGCGCTCATGCTCGGGTTCGGGGCGACGGAGTCGGTAGATTTAGTACAGTACGGGTTGACTATTCCAGTCACCGCGGAGACGACGTCGGCGTACGTCGCGCCGCCGTTGTGGTTGACGCCGGCGACGACATACCTCGCTGCGGCGACGGCGAAAATAATCGTCGGGGATCATCAACAGCTCGGGACGTTGTCCGTGGGAACTTTGAAGTGCGTGTTCGGTTCAGGAAATTTAAATGCCACTGTCGGTACGTACGTCGCACCCTCAGTGCACTGTCCGACGCCCGCACTCCTGTCCCCAGGCTTCGTCGTCGTGCGATTGGCGCGCGACGCCGCCGCGGCGTCGCTCGATCCGCCGGCGATTTTGTTAGTCAAGGAAGACCACGCGGTTACTGGCGCGCATCCGCGCCAGACCTGGGGACCGGTAGACGTGATATCAATCACGGGATCGAATCTCATATCCACGCACGTCGAGGGAACGATAGATTCCGCGAAATCGCTGTGCGTGTTCGGCGGCGGCGCCGGCGTCTCTGGTGGCGTCGTTGTTTCGAGCGCGTTGATCATGTGCGAGTCTCCGCTCGCAGAGTCCACGGGTGTGGTCGAGCGTTGGGTGACGCCGTGTTTCGAAGAGTGCGATTCCACCAAAGCATTACCCACCGGATCGACCGCCTCCGCCTCGCACACGCGCGTGGCGTTGACGTCCATGGCGCAATCGTACATGTCCGCCGTCGACGCGGCGAGCGGTTGGACATTCGGCGGCACGCCAGTTCGCGCCACGCTCTCCATCGCCGTCGCGAGTGAGATGCTTACGTGCCACTTTGGTTCCACGCGCGTCCAAGCCCGCCCCGCGGGAGTCGCCGTCGTCGAAACCGTCGCTTCGGCGCAGGGCGAAAACATTGAAATCGACTGCGTGTCCCCCGCGCGCGAGCGCGGATCCGTCACCGTGTACGCCACCCTGGCGCAATCCCGCGCCCCACTCTTGAGCGGTGTGGCGTTTCTGTACAAGTAGTTTTAGCTCGTAGCGTCGCGTCGCGGCGACTTCTGTAGCGAGTCCGGTCGAACGAATTCGCGTCTCGCCGCGCGCCGCCCGCCGTCCCGGCACATCATGGCGTCCCTCGCGCGACCGGGCGTCGCCTACACCCTTCGCGGCGCGTTGTATCTCGCGTTGACCAACCAAACGAATGCGACGCCGCTGACGCGACTCCGCGGACCCGCGTTCTCGATGCCGGCGTCGTCAAAGTTTCAGTTACTGACCGAGCCCGAGCCGACGGCTGCTGAACTCGTCGACGTCATCGACGCCTTCTACGACGCGCTGCCGCCCATCGCGAGCAGGTGCGTCGACGCGACCGCGCGCGCGGCTCGATTCCACCCGCGAGCGTCTCTCGCGCTCGATCGGACCCCGCGCTGACGAAAGAAGTGACTCTGGACGACGCGCGCAGCGGCGAGAGCGACCCGGGCGTCGTCTTCGCGGGATACGGCGAACCGTTGCTGCGCCACGACGTGCTGTGCGACGCGCTGCGAGAGATACGAGCGCGAAGACACGGAATCGCGACGCGCGTCGCGACGAATGGACTGGTGGATGTGGCGGTGTGCGACGCGTTGCGGGACGCCGGATTGCGAAGCGTGACGGTTAACTTTGCGAGCGCGGATCCGGATGAGTACGCGCGAATCATGGCGCCGAGGGACGGAAGGACGCAAGGAGACGCGTTGGCGTTCATTGAACGATGTAGTGAACTCGGGATGGAGGTAGAGGCGACGACGACGCGAACGCCCGGCGTGGATATCGCTCGCGCCAGAGAGCTCACGATGGCGCTCGGCGCCAGCGCGTTTCGAGAACGCGAATATTTCCCTTAGAGCATTTTCCCTTAGTTTATTGTGAATACGTGTTGTACAACGATGATCGAAGCTATGTATTGTGCAGTCGCGATCTTTTCGCGGGCGTGAAGTCGTCGGCCAGCTTGCGGACGGGCGCACGATTCGCCAACGGCGTCGACATCGCGCCGCCGACGGGTGTCGCGGCGACAATTGCTCGCGGTCCCCCGCGCATCGGCGCGGGCGTGGTGCCGCCCATGGGCGTGCATTTCACTATCGCGGGCGTCGATAGCGCGCGGTTACCGCTCGGTGCGGGCGTGGCGCCACCTTGGAGAGCTGAATGGCGCGTAACGCCGCGAAACGTTTGCGGTCGCGGATGCGCGAACGTCGGCTTTTTCAAATCTTTGACGGACACCTTGACTTCCTTCGTGTTGTTCCGCCCACGCGCGAGGTGATGCCAGCCCTCGTGCGGTTTCGCCTTAATTTTGAGCTTCGGCGCCGGTTCTGCGGGTGCGAGTCTTTCCGGTGCTTTCGGCTTTCTTGGTGAGCGCCTGAGCGCGGGCACGGGAGAAAACGGCGTCAACGCGACGGCACTTGCGTCGCCGCCGGCGTCGGGTTCCATGGTCAAGCCGAGATCGCGCTGCAACACTCGCAAAGTGTCTGGTATGAATCCGCTATAGTGTGGAGTCAACTCTGCCGCCATCAACGAGCGCACGCCCTCGACGCCGCAGGGTTGAAGAAGAAAATGAATCTCGTCCACCAACTTTTGCACAGACTTGACGAGTTTCTTTTGCTCTTTCTTCGAGATGGCGCGCTCTTCGACAGCCTCGCACGCGTCCGCGCCATTCTCATCGCGCACTTGCGTCACTTTGAGAGAAGCCAACTGCAGCGCGACGTGCATCTGTAATATGAACTCCAGCCGCTTGGCCGCCTTGGATGAGTGTACACCGACGTACTTTGCCTTGAGCTCTTTTGAATTCTTCGCGATTGCGCGTTCGAGTCGCTCGACGAGATTATCGTCTTCGTTCGAGCCCACGCTCAAGCGGAATCGATAAATAATCTTGGCAGCGAAATCATGGAGATTCGGCTCGTTCAATCCGTCCCCACCTTCGAGCGCGCTGAACGTAGCGACGAATGACTCGTATTCCTCGAGCGCCGCCTGTTCGACATCCCCAGTCCATGGCGGCACGTCAGCGTCCATTGCAAACACCGTTAGCGTAGACGCGAGCGATCGTCGCGCTCGTGACTTTCGCGGCGGCGAAACAATGCCATTATGGCGTTTGAGCATGTCCTTGAACCGTTCATCGAGATTATTCAAGAGTTCGCCCGCGGTGTCTGAAGATTTCGTCGCTTTATCTTCCACGCGACGCAACATTTCTCGAGTCTTTGGCACCAAATCGCGCGAGCCGTACCAAGCTTCCAACCGAGAGGCATCTTGTTGCACGCCAATTCGCTGGTCCGCGATGAAAGCTTCCTCAAGGGTGTTCACATCGACCGGCATCAGCGGCGCACTTGAGCTCTGCGTCGCAGCGTCCATCGACAACACTTGTTGCGTCAACGCTAAAGAATCCTGCGTCGCCGGAGGTGACACAATCTTCTCGCGCACGTCTTCGCGAATCTTCGCGAGCAATACGTGCACATTTTCGAGTGACGCTAAACAATCTCGCCTCGACGCGAGTTTAACAATTTCGCTCCGAGCGCTCGCTTTCGCTGCCGACGCGCGCGGGCACAGCTCGCCAGGCGTCGTCTTCAGGGAAGTGACGATGAAGGACGAACACGTCAACGGCTCTAGAATCGCGATCTGCTCGTGTCTCCCAGCATCGCGTCGGACGACTGCGACTGCGTCTTTTAGTACAAGCATCGCCATAAGCGCACGAATCGGCGAGTCGTCAAAGCACAAAATGGTTTGCGTTTCAACAGCCAGCGCCGCGGCTGAGGGCGCTTCGGCGCGGTCGATGAAACCGACAATGGCAATCGAACCGTCACCTCGACCATGATATCGCGCTTGATGGGCTTCGCCTAAGCGATGCGCCGATTGCGAGTCTCGAGTCTCGACGATTATGTCCACCGTACTTGTCGACTCCACCGTAGTCGTGGACGCGCTCGCCTCGTCACCGCGGCTCAGCGCCGAGAGCGTCGAATACAGCGGCAGCCAGGACGCGAGTCTGCTCGCGACATCGAGCGATATCACCGCACCATTCAATTTATGAAACGTCTCTTGCAAGACGTCCGCGAACGCGCCCGTCGGTCCGTCGCCGACGTACAACAAATGCGCTCGAACGCGGTCTCGCTTGAACTTCTCCTCGATGCCTTTAAACAACTTGGCCACGTGCTTCGCATCAACCTTCGCCGCTTCCGCTTCCGACAGCTCGGGGAGTGCGGTGATGATGAATAACGCGCTGTACTTCTCGCCTTCGTCGTCGTCGTCCGCGAAAGTCGCGGCGAATCCGCCGCCCGCGGCGGCGAAATCGTTCGTCGCCGCGCCGACGTTCCGCGTCGCGTTCACCAACCAACTCTCGATCGCCCCCCGTCCATCCTCGTCGCTCGCCGCGACGTCGCCGCCGCTCGTAAATGTCTCTAAATACTCCCCGCACGTCGTCTCGCACGTCCTGAACGCGTCCTCGACGGCGTTTTTGTCGCACCGCCGAAACTTTCCAAACTCATCGCCGCGTCGTCCCGTCGCCTCTCGCGCCCGCGCGTCGAACGCGTGCGGCGGCACCGACCCATCGCACGCGCGCACGGTAAATTCAACGTCTTCGCCCGCGCGCCCGTCGACGGCGCGTTCGAGCGCGCGGCGCGCGAAGGTTTTCCAAGTTGAAGATTTAAAATCAGCTCCCGACGTCGACGCCGACTGCGTCGCGCTCGCGCGCTCGCGCGTCGCGCGCGCGTCGACGAGAAAGTGCACGCGTCGCGGGCGCGCTGTGTGCGCGGCGTCGACGCGCATGTCCCGCGCGCGCGGGTGAGTGACGCGGTGCCTGGATCCGAGCGCGCTCGACGCGAAGCCGAGCGGCGAGCGGCGAGCACACGCGCTGTCGGCTCGCGGACGCGCCATGAATGAATGAATGCGCGTATCGATACAAACTCTGCTGGAGTGATCACTAGTAGAAACTTCTCAGGATAAATCGAAGCCGCTGCCGGACTTGACGGCGTACATTAATTTTTCGCGCAACGCGTCGTCGGAAGAATACGGCGGTAGTTTCAGAAGGTTCATGCACGTCGCGGCGGTGGGAAGCCTGGTCAAGTCCGCGGTCGCGTCGGGGGCGTCCGTGCCCGCGGTACCGCTTCGATGCACGCACAGTTTGGGTTCGAGATGCGAAAACCCGAGCAGTGGTGTGTTGCTGCACGAGGTGATGAATTTGAGCACCAAACGTTGGTCGTCTGGGGAAATCGTACGCATGACGCGCCACAACGCGCGAATCGTCGGATGCGACGCCTCGTAGCCGCCAGAGTATTCGCAGTTTGCCGCCATGTCATCGATGTCCATGCTTCCCGTGCGATTACCTGATATGAGTAATCGCAGTTCGGCGGGGGTGAACATGTCGAGCCAACGCTTGCGAACGGCGATGCTAAAGCCCGCCTTCATGCTCGAAAGTTGGCGGTAGATTTGCGCTCGAAGCAAATAAATCGACATGCAATGAAGGTACCGCGGGACGTTAGCCCTCGTCACCGGTACGCTCGAGCCATTCGGGATGAGCTCGATCACAGTTTCTTCCATGCCACTTCGATCGATGGCGGTAAAGTACAGACATAAATCCTCGACGTCGCCTTGGTAGCGTTTGAGCGAAACCAAGTTGCGATAAAGCTCGGGATCGAGCGTCGTCAGGTCGTTAAACTCGACGTGTCGACCTTTCAGCGAGGCGAGGAAGAAATCAGCGAGTGGAACGTCGAGAAGAATCCCATCGTAGCACGCTTTGCCGAGGATGGCGCCGAGAAAGTAAAAGTACTGCAAGTGTCGCTCGCCCGCGTGCAACTCAGACGCTGGATTCGGGTAGAGCGTGCGCTCGGGCGTCTCGACGAACAAGCCGAATTTCGGATCGAACGCTTCCGCAATTAAATCGTTCAAGAAATCTTTGAATAAACCGCCGCCGTCGACGCCAGCCTCTTCGAGCCCTTGCTGATTGATGAACTGCACGCGAATGATTCCGCCGAGCGTCTCTGTGAGCTTATCCGAAAGACCGGCGATGCCGTCTTCGAGCAAGTGCCCGCGTCTTACGCGAATCGTGGCGTAACCAACGGCGCCCATTTGACGCTCGCGACGACGGACGTCCATGAATTTGTGCACGCGCACTTCGAACGGTACCAAACACGGTGCACCGCACAAAAGCATCGACGCGCGCGATTTTGCATCGCGGGCCTCTTGCAAAAGCGTTGGGATGTCCACTTGGGCGTCGCGCACTTGAAACTCGAGCGGGTTCATAAATTGATGACGCCCGTTGCGATCGTGCAGGCGCGCGAGCGCTATAGAACACGCGTGCCATGTCTCCGCCTCGAAATATTCGTCGATGAAAGACAGCGCGTTTAAAGGTGTGCCATCCGGACCCCGTTCAACCCACAGCAACGTCCAGAGCGTGTCTCTTAAAAATGCGACGAGACGCGTCGTCGCCTCGAGACCGAGCGGTTTTCCCAGACGATAAAATTCTTCATCGTCGGAAATAGCGGTGTAGGTGTTGTACAACTTTGCGAAAACGCCCAAGGCTCTGCGGAACGAGCGTTCTTGCCCACCTCCGGAAGTTTGCCTCCAATGCTCGAGGGCGGGCCAAAGTTGAGCGATGCAATCCGTGCCAAACGTGAGCACGCGCGTGAACGACGCTCGCTCGGCGCCTCTGAGCACCATGTCGCACGCGCACGCGAAATGCGTGAACCCTTCGATGCCTACTAAGCATCGCTGCGCGTCGTTCGCAGGCATGATCGTTGTGACGAGTCGCGCGACACACGCGTTGTCGCCGAAGAATTCGCGCGTTTGCATCCACGTCCTCGTGGCTCGCACCGCCTCCATGTCCACGTCAGGGGGCACGCGTCGAATTTTACGCGCCTCCGCGCGCACGGCGCGAAGATTGAGTAAGTCAATCTTGACGCTATCGTCGTCGTCGTCGTCGTCGTCCGCACCGCCCTCGTCATCGTCTTCGTCCTCCATCGCGTTCGGCGTTGTGGCAAAGAGCGCGCCGCTCAAAACAGACGACTCCATGAGTTTTGTCACCGCGACGACGACATTCTGTGACTGCGAAAAGTCCATCGTACCTATGAACGTTTTCGTGAGTTGCAACACGTTCCCGAGCGCGGCGTCGACGCCGCTCAGCGGCGTCTCGAGTGCGACGGTAGCCACCGAGTCGACGTGACGATCAGACTTGAACGCGTCGACGACGAACGACCACAAATCTCTCGAATGAATCTCCGGCCCGAACGTGTCCCACACCCCGGGTATCGTCGCGAGCATCGACGCGAGCGCACCACTCGCGTCGTCACCGCTACACCGCGCGATGTTTTCGCACGTCCTAAGCATCGCCGCCCGAACGACGTCGTCGCGGCGACTTTGATTTCTCAAAATATCGAGCAAAATCTCTCGCACATCTTCCAAACCATCGTTCGAGCACAGAGTCGCGCACAATTGAACGCCAGTATCTTTCCATCTCGCGTCATCTCTCGCCATGAGCGCCAACAAAGCGCTCGCTAAGTGCGTCTCCGCGACGTCGCGTCCAGTCGTCTCCTCCAAGCGCGTCGTCGCTCGAAGCGACCCCACGATCAACCGCACCATCTTCCGCATCCTAATCACCCATCGCGCGCGCTCCACGCCCGACGCCCGCATCGCGTCGTCCCATCTCTCCACGAACGCCTCGCTCGGCGCCACGCTCGTCGTCGTCGTCGCCGCCGCGTACAACCGTTCACACGCCGCCGCGCACGCCGCCCAATCTCTCCATCCATCACCAAAATACACCAAAGCCCTGCACGACGCGTCATCAACCATCACACCTTCGCTCGCGTTCGCGTACGCTTCCCTCACCGCCGCTTTCGCGCGTCTAACCTCCCGCGCGCCTCGTCGAAACCGCTGCGCCGTCGCCGTCGCCGTCGCCGTCGCCCTCTGCGCCGCCCTCCGCTCCCGCGCCTCGCGCGCGCTCTCGATCAGCGCCCGCTGCGTCGACGGTTCATCCTTTCGCCGTCCTCCGAGCGAGATGTGTCGCTTTTTCGTCGTCGATCCGTCGAACACCGGCGCCATTCGTTCGCGAGTTTACCAAACTGTGTCAATCGAGATTCACAATCGCCGACCGCGCGCGACGCGCCGCGCGCCGCGCGACGTCGGCGCGTCCGCGCGACGCGCACCGACGCGTCGACGCGCGTCGACGCGCGATTCGCGCGCGATTCGTGCGCGCGCGCGCGAATGCCGGCGGAATGACGCGACGCAATCGTCACTCGCCGACGCATCGGCCGCGCGCGCCGCCATGGCGTCGCGCGCGACGACGCGCGACGTCGACGACGGCGGCGTGTTATTCCCGCGGTGCGTTACGCCGACGCGCTCTCGCGCGCGCGCGCGTCGACGCGCGACGACGACGCGATGATGACGCGACGAGGGCGCGCCGACTGACGCGACGAATCGACGAAACGACGCGCGCAGAGTGACGCATCAGCGCATCGACGTCGACGTGAGGCGCACGAAACGCGCGCTTCGCGGCAGGACGACGCTGACGTGCGCGGGCGCGGACGGCGCGTTCGCGGGCGCGCGGGTTCGCGCCGAGGGGTTGAAGATCGCGTCGTGCGCGATAAACGGTGCGAGACGCGCGAGGCGAAGCGACGACGACGACGACGACGACGAGCGATTCGAACGATGCAAACGATGCGATGCGACGCGATGCGACGCCGCGACGAGAGGAGGCGCGAGCGGGGAGACTGACGGGTGATGGATGGAATTCGACGCGCGCCAGGCGTGGAGTGTCGAGCGACGAAGACGAAGACGAGTAAACCGACGATCGGGACGAAGACGGCGCCGAGCGATGCGTTGAGCCTGGCGAAAGACGTGCGGACGTATTTGGAGTCTGAGAGTAACTTGGACGGAGAGGAACACTCGAGGGAGGTGGTGATCGCGCCGGTGAGCGGGGAGAAGATTGAGGCTCGAGCGCGAGGCGCGGCGAACGGGGAGTCGACGTCGGCGACTACGGAGAAGGAAATCGTGATTGAGATCGAGTACGAAACGGACGAAAGCGCGATGGGAATCGCGGCGGATGAATCGTACTTTTTGTGCCCGGGGGCGTCGAGGCGGCCGGCGTGTTGGTTTCCGTGCGTCGAGCGAGGGGACGTGCTGACGACGTTTGATTTCTCGGTGAGCGCGCCGAGGGATTTGCAAGTCATCACGTCCGCGCATTGGGATCGCGTCGAGCGGTGCAACGACATCGATGAAGACGAAGACGGCTTTAGGCTGCGACATCACTTCACGGGGATGTATCCGACGTTTGCGCACGAAATGCGATTGATTTGTGGCAGGTTCAAGGCGGTGTCGAGCCCGATCAAAGGCGTGACTTTGTTCGCTCCCAAAGACGGCGATTACGCCGAGCGCTTGGAGATCGCGGCCGCGGGTGTGAGTAAGGCTATCGTGGCGTACGAGGAATATCTCGGGCATCCGTACCCTATTTCGTGCTTGAATATCGTCTTCATGCCGGACGAGTACGTGGGAGCGCGCGATAGCTTGGGCGCGTGCATGAACATTCACTCGGCTAAATGGTTGATAGACCCGACGCTCAACACGGCTTTGCTCGATGCGCGCGTGCATATCGCCACCGCCATCGCGCGACAGTGGTTCGGGGGCGTCGTCGTCCCGGCGGATACCACGGACTGTTGGGTCGTGGAAGGACTGGCGCAGTATCTCGCCGGCGCGTATGTGAAAAAGTTGACGGGATTGAACGAACTGTCGTTCAGGCGCATGCGCGACATGCAATTGACGGCGCGGATGGACGACGGTGAATCACTCCCCCCTCTCGCCAGTCGTGCGGCGCGCATTTGGCGCGCCGGACAGTACGCCGGCCCCGACCTTGCCGCCGGCGGGACGCCGAAGCCACTCTCGGCGAGCGTCGAGCGCGGGTTGCAAGCCAAGGCGGTGACGATCATTTACATGCTCGAGAAACGCCTCGGGCCGGATGTCATGCAGAAGGTGTTGAAATATTTCGCAGGATTGCATGTTCGTAGAAATAAGAAGGAGGGCGGGACGCGCGCTGGTCCCTCCGCGGAGGTGCTGTCGAGCAACGCGCGTTGGATTCACACGCTGCAACTCTTCGATCACTGCCGCGCGACGGTCAACTTGGGCAAAGGTGAGGTGAACTCCTTCTTAGAACGCTGGGTGTATGGCGCGGGCACGCCGAAGCTGTGCGTTGGATACGTTGTGAAACGTAGGAAAAACGTCATGGAGTTTGCGGTCAAACTCGAAGGGAGCGTCGCGGCGGCGGCGGCCGACAGAGCGGCACTCGCCGTCGCCAGAAACCATCGCACTTCGGTCACCGTGCGCATGCGCGAAGAGAACCGCCCGGATGCGAACGATCACGTCGTATCGCTAGGACATTCTGCTTGGCAGTTGATGGAGATTCCTCTGCAACCGAAAATCAAAGATCGTCGCCCGAAGACAATCATCGAATCTGGAGGTGACCCCGAACTCATCGCCGCGATGGATTGTCCGGTACGATACGTCCGCGTGGACCCGGAATTCGAGTGGATGGGCAACATAGAACAAAGTGCGAAGCAGGTCGGGTTAGAGTCGATGATGGCGCAGATGCTGGAGAAAGAAAAAGACATCGTCGCGCAAACCATCGCCGTGGAATTTCTCGGTCGCCGCGTCGCCAACGGATCCGTGAGCGCAGTTCTCGTGCTGGATAAGTGTCTGAACTCTGAGGATACCTTCTGTCGCGTGCGCGCCGAAGCAGCGCTAGCGCTCGGCAAAAGTGCGAGCGAGAAAACGCAATGGGGCGGATTGAACGCGTTGATTCGGCATTACAAAAAGTTTCAGTGCGACGCCAACACGGGAAAGCCGAAACAAAACGACTTTAGAGACCTCGCGAAAGTCATCGTTGACGAAGCCGTCATCACGGCGCTTGGTTACGTCATGGATAACGGAATCACCCATCAGGATGCGCTCGAGGCTATCGTTGCCCGACTAAAGTATAACGACAACGAGGGCAATCCGCAGAGTGATGACGGATTCGTGGCGACGTGCATCGCCGCGCTCGGCCGCTGCGTTCCCGCGGATGGCAAGCAACTGCAAACCGTCATGCAGACGATTCATTACTACATTCGGCGTGATGACAGATTTCCAAGCGACGACCTTTGCGTGACGTGCGCTGGAATCAGAGCGTTAGGCTTACTCGCTTCGACGATCGACTCGAAAGAGCTCCGCGCCGACGCCGAACACGTCGCCAAACTTGGATTCGCGCTCGGTAGACAATCCACCGTGCTCGCTTCCGCGGACACGATGATGTACCTTCGCTTCGTCGAAACTAAGAGCGAGATCGAAGCGCTCAAGTACATGCTTGAACGATCGGCGCAAGAGTCTGCGGCGACAAAGGCTGCCATGTTGTGGAGCGCGTGCGAGTACTTGCAATCCGTCGCCGGGGCGGATTCTTTGAAGGGCGTCTCGAAGCCGATATTGGCCGACCTCCGTGATCTCGTGCTAAAGGGCGGAAGCGAAATTGCGAGCGCGGCGTTTTCGATCCTCGCCACGCTCGCTTCGCAAGATGAGAGCCTGAGTGAGATTCGAGAATCCATCGCCGAGGCGATTCGGCGCGCGGGCGATCAAGTCCCAGTCGGCGTCGATGTCCACGCCGCGCACGCCGCGCCAACGGCTGAGGATGAAGTCAAGCGCGCGGAGAAGGAAGCTAAGCGTGCTCGGAAGCGAGAACGCGAGCGCTTGCGACAAGCCGCGCGCGCCGAGGTAGACTTGAAAAACGCTGAACAGCGTAGAATCGACGCCGAGGCGGCGTTTGTCGAACAGCAAGCGGAACACGTACAAGACGACAAGACGACCGTCTCCGAGCGCACGGCGACGATGATGGGATCAGAAGGCGACGCCACGCCTCAAGGTGGTACTCCGGTGGGTGGCCTGAAGCGCGCGAGAGATCAGAATCCGAGCGTCACGCAGTTTGCCGTGGAGCCTGCGGCGCCCGTCGCGACGGAGGACGCCGCGCCCGCCGCGACGGAGGACGCCGCGCCCGCGAAGAAGCTCAAACTTTCGTTCAAAATTAAAAAACCCACGACGTAGGTAGACTATGAATACACACGATGCTACATTAGCGCACAACTCGAACGAACGCGTCATTGAATCTTCGACTGATCCTTCCACAGGCTCGGCAAGCGCGACCAGCACGCGTTGATCGGATCCGGAATCACCCGCAACCTCGCCGGCCGCGTCGCGTACAGCGCGATCGCGCACATCATCACATCCGCCCTCACGAACGCGCTCACTCCACTCAGCGCCATCGCCGCGTACATCGTCGCCGCGCTCACCGTCCTCGACCGCCACTCCGCCACGCTCGCCGCCCGTTCCGCCGCCTTCGCCGCGCGTTCCATCAACACCGTCGCGTCTTTCGCCGTGAACTCCATCACCGGCGCCGTCTCTTCCGTCTCATTCTCGCCGCCGCCCTCGCCGCGCATCAGCGCTCGCCGCAGATCCGCGCGTCGTTTTCCGTCTCGCGTCGCCAGCGCGCACGCCGCCGCCAGCGCCGCGCACGCCGCGTTCGGCCGCGCGATCGCCGCCACCATCGCCGCTCGCACCGCGATCGCCGCGACGACGCCGCCGCGTCCATCGAGCGCGTCTCTGACGAACGCGATCGCGCGTCGGAACGGGCCGAGCGCGACGCAGATCTCGCGCGCGCCGGCGTCGACGTGCTCGAGGGTGAAGATCGCGCGCTCGGCGGGGAGCACGACGTCGACGGTGACGCCGGGCGCGGGTTTCGGCGCGGACGCGCGCGCGGGGACGGCGGCGCGCGACGGCGCGGACGCGGTCGCGGTCGACGCGGACCGCGCGGACGACATGCGCGACGGTGTGACGCGGCGCTCGACATTTTTGTGAATTTTTGTGAATTTTTGCGAATCCGGGCGCTCGAGCGCGCGTGCGCGCGCGAAAACGCGGAACGAGGCTGAAAATCGATGGTCGACGATACGATGGTGCTTTCGTAAGACTACAGCGCGCGCGCGCGATTCACGCCATGCCTACCACCGTCACCAGCGGGCGCGTCTCGACGTCGTCGTCTCCGTACCGGCTCGTACCGGCTGGTACCGGATTGCCGCGCCGTAACCAGCCGACGCTCGGGACGCGCTAGCAAGAGACGAGCGGGGCGCTCCAGTGCTCGTCGTACTTGGCCTTGGCGAATTCGTAGACGCTGATGTCGTGCTCGACGAGCGCGCGCAATCCCGCGACGATGGTGGGGTCGGCTTTGTACGCGTCGAGACGCGCGGCGAGCGCGGGGGCGAGCTTTTCGGCGCTGCCGTTGTGATGCTCGAGAAGAGCGCCGCTGATGTACTGCTTGTTCCCGCCGTCGTCGCCGAGATGCGCGAGGTCCGGTAGCTTTTCTCGAATGCGCTTCATACCGTTTTCGATGTCGTCTTGGAAAATGTAGCGCACGCACGACGAGGCCAAATTCGCCTTGGCGGCTTCGGCGCCGCAGGGCGTGTGACCGCCGCGCGCGCCGAGTAAGCCCGTGAGCTGCGCCGCCGTGCTGCGCTTCTGGTTGTACCACTCCAAGGGATTCAATGGGCATCCCTGGTGATTGTCCGCTGCGATCTCTTCCGCAGTCCACGACAAGTGGCCCTCGTTCGCCTCGAGACACAAATACGTGTACTCGCTCCACAGGCGAGACATCGGCTCGCGAAGGACCGTGATGTACGCGCACGGCGCGTCGACCGTTCCGCACATCCCGATGCCCGTCGCACCGGTGAAGTACATCCGTCTGCCTTCGTCGTAGTCGGCGTGCATAAATTCCTTTGAAAACGTACCCGATTTCGACTCGCGGTTTTGTTTAAACGTCCTCAACATCGTCGGAACGTGCCGCGCCTGCAACGAATTCAACGGCCTCCACGGATTCACGAGAAAGTCCGGGTGCGCGGGCTCGTGAAGCACGACCGTCTCGTGGTTCTTATTCTGCTTCAACATCTCGATGAAAACCGACCCCGCGGCTTTGGGAATGTGCACGAAGATCCACGCGTACGCCGAACCCGGCTTCGTCGCGAACGGTTTCGCCACCCCATCCTGCGGCACCACGACCGGCGCGCCCGTCGGTTCGTTCATGCACTCGTACACCTTCGTCTCGAACTCGACGTTATCGCCCGCGTCCGCCGCGTCCCACAATCCGAGCTCATCCATGTATCGCGCCGCGCACGTGTTCGCCGCCGCGTTCGCCCCCGCGCCCGTCGGCGACAACGCGCACGTCCCTCCCGCCCCTTCGCCGAGCGCCGACGCCCGCGCGGCGTCCGCGGAGCGTCCCACGATCGCGCCCATCGCGAGCAGCGTGGTTCCCGCGAAGAACAGCGCGCTCGCGACGCGCATGTTGAACACGACGTGTCGCCCAACACCCTCGGCGCTCGAGCCCGCGACGGCGCGCGACGCGGCGCGCGAGGACGAGGACGCGCGACGCGACGCGCGCTCGACGTCATCGACGTCCGGTATCAGGGAATCGCGCTCGCTCATGACGACGCGCGCGGACGAGTGGCGACGGTGGACGCGAACGCGATCGGTCGCCTCGGCGCGAGCGGCGGCGGCGAAGACGCGAAGACGCGAAGACGAAATGTTGTACGATTACACGCGACCGGTGAACTTGTGGGTGTGCTTGTGCTCCTCGCGAAGGGCGGCGAAGACGACGCGGCGCGCGCCGCCCGCGCCGGCGCCGAGCGCGGCGTGAAGCTGCTGAAGCTCGCGGTCGCCGCTCGAGTCGAGCAGGGCGAAGAGACCGGGCTTGAGCGCGGATTCGGCGACGACGCCGATGCCGCCGCCGGTGATGGCGGTGATGGCGTCGGCGAGTAAGTGGGTGCAATAACGGTCCAGACCGCTGGCCTCGGCGGATTCGTACACGAAGGAGAGCTTACCGGCGCAGCTTTCCATGACGGCGGCGCTCGCGCCCGAGGCTTTAAATCGTCGCAACGCGGCGAGGAGATCTGAACACGCCACGGTGATACCCGATACCGCGCGACGCAGGTGATCTTTTCGAGACTTCAACAGCACGCCGATGAGTTCGCACGCTTGGCAGAAAATCTTTGTCATCGCGTCGCCGTCGTCGAATACGGCGTCCGACGCGCACGCGACGCTCGGAAGCTGACACATGCGCGACACGCATCTTGTGCTTATCTCGCATCGAGGACCGAGTCTGGCGAACTCGGTGGTGATTTCGAGGAGCTTATGTACCACGGCGTTGGCGTTCGGCACCCTAATGGCGACGGTCATCGCTCGCATGCACGCATCCATCACGGTCTCAACATTTTCCTGCGCCGCCGTGCGAATCGCCTTGCCCAAATGAAACGACTTGACGAGATTCATCAAGCACCACATGGGTGCCGCCAGGGAAACATCCAAGCGATCGGACGATAAATACGCCCTTCGCGATTCTGCGTCTGTCGTCTTGAATGCGTCGACGCACGCGTCGTACATCGCAGTCAAGGGACGTTTGCCTGCGCCGTAGACGAGCTCCGACATCGTCAAACTGAGCGATTCGTGCAAATCTGCCGCTGGCGTCGCGCTTTTCGCGCCGTCACGATCCACTAAAGCGCGCGTTCCGCGCGTGTACGTGAACATAAGGACAGCTACGAGCGAGGCGTGCGCCTCGGACGTGAGCTGTGGTCCTGTCTGCTTCAACGCGTCGCACGCCGCACCGATAAAGTTGACCAGTCGCGACGTCCCGCGTGAAGATAGTTCGTTAGACGTGTCCAACAAGACTTTAATCGCAACCGCGATCGCGTTTTGGACAAAATCTGCGTCGCACGTGCGATGGAACGCCTCGCTGTAATCCAGTGTCGTCGCCGACACCGCGAGAATGAACCCAGCGGCGGAGACGCACGAGGCGACGACTTCGACAGACTCTGCGACGGGCTTGAACTCACCGTTCTCAAGACCATTTTTCATGTCGAGAATCATAGACTCAATACGCGCACGAACTTGCATCACCGCAGGTGCGTCCCAAAATTGCGCTATGGCGTCGCCTTGCTCGTCCGTGAGCTCGTCTTCCTCGTCCAAATCTGGATTACCGTCGACCCAGCCGTACTTCTCCCGCTCGGGCTCCGTGTGCACCACGTTCGCCGCCGCGAATAGGGACTCTACCAGCGATAGAGCGAACGCACCTCCGACGTTTGCGACGTTGCGCTCGATGGAGTCTTCGTTTATAAATCGGTCGTCTAAAAGACGCGCCACGTTCGTCGCCGCGTTCGTATACACCGCAGCTTTTACCTTCAACGCGCTTCCGACCAAGCTCGCCTGGAACGCACTAGTCGTCGACTCGATGAGCCTTGACGCGAGTTCTACGTCGAGCATGTTGCGAAGCGCCAGGTTGGTGACGTTCAAGTAATGCCCTCCTCGTGTGATCAACCCAGATACAATCATCGCCGAATCTTCGTCGTGCGTGGCTAAAAACGCCGAGCGCGAGCGCACGCGAGTGCACAAATCCATGGCGGATGACATGCCGAGCGATGCGGCGTTGAACATCGCGCAATCGCCTATTTGTAACGCGATAGATAGTTCGTGGACGTCGGTTTCCGATACCGCACGGTAGTGCAAGCGCTCAGCCGCATCCACGGCTCTTCGCATTCGCTTCAGCGCCGCCGAATCTTCTCTCGTGCAGTTCTTTCCAAATCCATCGGTGATGGGCGTGCTCGCCGGTCCGATCCAAAAGTCTTTTATTTTATCGCATGCCGCCTCGCCTTGCCGTTTATTCTCCACGCAATCTGCGATGATGTCTTCTAAAACGTCGCATCTTCCCGCCGCGCTGGAATCGTCATCTCTGCTCAGCGACTCCTTCAACTCCCGCGTTAAATCTACCGCACCACGCGTGATAACGCTCGCAATCGCCCTGACCCATGGTTTAAACGTCGCCACGAGTTCGCTAAACTTATCTTCCTCTTCTGTCGAAAGCGCGCCTTCGCCTTCGATGTCCGTCTCGAGGCGGCATCGATAATAGTCTAAGATTCTAGCATCCGTCGCTTGTTCGTACCAGAGGTCGATCGTGGAAGTCAACACCTTCCACGCTTCCGTTTTGGAGTCGGGCGCATCGTATGAAGTCGTCAAAGTATCCGGAACCAGCTTTAAGCACGCAGATAACAGAGATTTGATCTCCGACCCAGCCTTAGCGGATTCCTCTGGACTCACGTCTTCGCGCGGATACCGCAGCCGCGACAAATTATTCACTCGCTGTATGGCGCATCCAATCGCCGCCGACTCGGCGTTTTCGTGCTCTTGGTTCGCACGTGGACTATCACGAACGAGATGTCGTACGATGGCGGACAAGTCGACGCTCTCGGAACGAAAATAAGAATCTCGCGCCGTCGCATCCGCGACCTCGCTCAAGCCTTGGCGGAGTGATGCTACGGGCACGTACGCTCGGAGTAAGGCACCTGTGCGGGCAGGTGAGCTCTCGACGTGGGAGTGCAAACGCTGCGCGATATCTTCCGAAAACCCTTCGAGGCACGCTTGCGCTTCTGGCAGCAGTGGTTCGCCCGCGTCAATCGGACACGTCCCGAGCGCGCTTTGCAGCACTCGCGCGAGCTTGTCCAAAGAATCGTACGGCGCTCGCGCACCGCTGGGCTTCTCGTCGCCGTCGTAGGCGGTGATGAATGCCTTGCGACATATCACCATGAGATCAGGCGTTTGCCTGAGCGGGACGGTCTTGGCGGCGTCTTGAAACGCGACGAGGACTTCTTCCGAAGCCAGCGCGTCGTTGACTTTTTCGCCGTTTGCCATCGCCTCTATGACGACTTCACCTACAGATTCCATGAACTCTGGTAGCTGACGCATCTCGGCGAACGCTTTTATCATCGTTTGCGTCACCGCGACGCACTCTTCACGGGCGTCGCGCGATTTCACGAGTAAGAGCGTCAACATCACCTTGACGTGCGGCTCGACTAATCGCAAATCCAACGTTGACAACGCGCCGATGACTCTGGACCAACCTCGATCGCGCACCTCATTCGTCTTTACGACCGTTGCGATGCTGGTCACGAACGCCTGCAGCGCGCTTTCGACGCGACCTTCGTCTTCCAGAGGCGAGTAAATCGTGAAATCGACGGCAATGTCGAGTAATCCGACGAGCGCATCGACGAGCGCGGAGGCGGCGTCTTCGTCGACGCGTCGCTCACCCTTCCCGCCCGTCGGTACCGCAACGAAAGCGGCGGCGATCGGTTCAAAGAGCTCGACGAAGAGCGCGCGCGCGTCTTTTGACACCGATTCACTCGACTTGTTCGCCGAACTGCTCGCCGTGGGTTTACGCTCGTTTGCGTCTTGCTCGCACGTCGCTCGCAAGACCCAAGGCGCCAAGCGCAACGCGTCCACGTCCATGCTTTCCGCCGCTCGCGCGACGCGTGCGATGGTGTCGCAAATGAACCCGGGCGCGGACGAACGCGCGCCGCCGGCGCCGCGAGCGTCGTCCGTCGAGGCTATCGTTTTCTGCTTCTTCGCGCTCGCCGCGTCGGCGACTAAATTCGGAATCGCGCGAGCGTACATCGGGTGCAACACGAACGCCCGCATCGTCGCGTCGCACGCCTCCTTCGCACCTCTCCGCGCGTCCCCCTCGCCCGCTCGCGACCACGTCTCGACGACGCTCCACAAAAACTCAAAATCCACGCACGCCGGCGCGGGCTTATTCGGCTGCGCGTTCGCCGCCGCCGCCGCCGCCGCGAGCGCCGCGCTCATCAGCGCCGCATTCCCCTCGTCCCACATCGCGCTCTTCGCCACCTCGACGCACTCTTCGCACGACGCCCTCGCGCCGCGTCGCTCGCCGTCGTCGCGCGTCAACGCGTCGAACGCCCGTCGCAGCGTCTCCCCATCGACCGCTCGCGCCCTCGACGCCGCCGCCCGTCGCAGCGCGCGCATCACCTCCCTTCGCCCCGCGCTCGCGTCCGTCGTCATCGCGCGTCCCGATCGCGTCGCCCTTTCGCTCGCGTCCGCGAAGCACCGCCACAGCGTCTCCTCGTCCCGCGTCCCGTCCCGCGTCGCGTCGTCGCCTCGGCGCTCGCGCGTCGTCGACGCGTCGTCGCGTCGTCCCGCGCGTCGCAGTCGCGCGCGCGTCCACGCGAGGACGACCGCGCGCGCGTCGTCGTCGTCGTCGTCGTCGAGCGCGGCGCGCGCCGCGGCGAGTCGTTCGGCGTCGCTCGCGCCGTCGGCGAACAGCGTCGCGCGCAGGCGCGTCGCGCGCGACATGCCGACGCGCGCGCGGCGTCTCGCGCGCGCGCGGGCGCGCGGCGACGCGCGACGCGGTCTCGCGCGCCGTCGGCGGCGTCGCCGCGCCGTCGGTTCGTACATATAGGGCTTTACGTGATTATATATGTCTCGTATGTGCATACAGTCTAACTACCGACGAACGGTCGGTCGGTCGGACGCGCGACGGCGCGGACGCACCGCGCCGCGCACCGCGCCGCGCGATGGCGTCGACGTGGCGCCGGAACCGCCTGAGCTTTCGCGAGAAATTCGTCGACGCGTGCGACGTCGACGGCGTCGTCGTGCGGCAGTACGCGTCGAGCGAGGCGTTCGTCAAGGCGACCGGGACGACCGGGACGACCGGGACGACGACGCGCGACGACGACGACGACGACGACGACGACGACGCGGTGCCGGCGACGGGATTCACGGTGTGGGACGCGAGCGTGCTGCTGGGAAAGTACGTCGGACGGGAGAGGACGTGGCGGCGGTTGACGAAGAAGGCGCGCGAGGACGCGCGCGGGCCGACGACGCTCGAGCTGGGCGCGGGCACGGGACTGGCGACGCTGCTCGTCGCGGCGGCGCGGGGAAGCGCGGAGGGAGAGGCGGGGATGGTGTGCGCGATGACGGATTTAAAGCGGGTCGTGCCGCTGACGCGGATGAACGCGCGGGCGAATAAGGCGGAAAGCGGAGGGCGGATACCGGCGAGCGTGGCGATGGCGACGACGACGCTGCGGTGGGGACGCGCGGAGGACGTGGAGCGGTTGCCGGAGGCGATTCGGCGGCCGGACGTGGTGCTGGGAGCGGATTTGATGTATACCTCGGACGAAGGCGTGATTCGCGCGCTGGCGGCGACGACGATGGCGTTGGTGGGGCCGGGTCGCGCGGCGGTGTTCGCGGCGTGTAAAGAGCATCGACCGGAGAGCGTCGAGTTGTTCGCGTCGATCATCGAGGCGAACGGTTTCGAGGTCACGCGCGTGCCGGCGTCCGAGGCGCATCCCGATTATCCGGCGTCGAACGAGGAATTCGAGCTGCTCGAGTGCTGGCGACCGCGACCGCGCGCCGACTAATTTCAACGATTTAGCTAGCTAGAGTACCTCGAGGTACGAGGGCGAACGCGCCATCGTGGCGACGTTCGCCGTCATCCTGAGCGTCTTGTACAATAAATACCCGGTAGCGACGAGCGCCGCGGGCATGATGATGACGCCCCACTCGTAAAGAGCGTTCAAAAAGGACGTGTGAAGCACGCGCGCGCACTCCGTCGGTACGCGCGTCTTCGCCCACGCCGAGTTCGAGCGCGCCGCCGTCGGGTGCACGACGCTCATCGCCGCTCCGAGCGTCCACTCCACCTCCGCGTCGTCGATGCGCTCGATGAAATTCAAACGCTCGTCGTTTTGTGAAAATCCGAGACCGACTTCGCCGGCGGCGATGTCGTCTTCCGCGAAGTCTACGCCGAGGAGCGCCTGCACGAGCGCGGCGTCGAAGCAACGTCCGTTGAGGCGATCCGCGGGAGTGTTGGGATCCTTCCCATCGACATCCTTCACGAGCTTCGCCCACTCGATGGCGCACAGCTTTTCTCCGGCGGTCGCAATTTCCGCAAGCGTGGCCTTGGGCATGGATGGCAGCGCGCCCGGAAGGGCGACGGTGATGAAATTTGTGAGATGAAACAGCAGCGACATGCCAAGAAACCGCTCTACGCGTTTGAAATCGTCGGGCATGCGCAGCGTCACTTTTTGTTCGCGCTGCATCGATGCGATTTGTTTGCGTAATCCCACGACGCACTGGCGGTATTCGCCGGTTCCGGTCAATTCCACGCCGTCCACGGTGACGACGTGCCCCGGAAACGCGCACGCGTTTCGCGTCGTCTTCGCCGCCGCCAGCGCGCCGCGCCATCTCGTCTCCATGTGGTTCGCCCCGTACCCCAAAAACGACTCCACTTTCACCGCATTCCTCAACTCGAGCATGGACTTCACGAACGCGCCTTTGCCTTCCCTTGGCAGCGCCACGTACTGCACGCTCCCGCCGCCGACGTCAATCGCGCCGACAGACTTGAGCAAAGGATTATCGTCCTCAGAAACGCGCGCGAACGCCGGCGCCGGCGTGTTCGCGTCGTTTAATCGCCCGACCGCGGTGACGTCGACGTCTGACAAGTAATTCGCCGCCAGCCACGCGTAAAATCCTTCCTCGGCGCCGTCGACGGTTCGAAAATGTCCGTACCCGTGCCGCGTCCCCGTCTCAGCCTCCACCGCCTCCCTCACCTCGCGCCACAGCGCTTGTTGCTTCGCCGGCGTCAACACGCGAAATCCAGCCGTGGCCCACACGTACACGGGCGTTCGCGCGCGCTCGACGCGATCCGGGATCTTCGCCAACGCCGCGCGCACCGCCGGCATCAACTCCTCGCGCACCCGTCCTCCCATCTCCGCCAACGGCAGTCTCGTCTTCTCCTTCGTCCCGAGCGTGCGCATCTCGAACAACGATCCTCTCCCTTTCGCTTTCCTCGCGTTTTCTATCGCGAACGCGTGCGCGCGGCACCCCGTGCTCCCGGCGTCGACGAAGACGACGTGCGTCGGCGTTCGCGCGCACGTCGCCGATCGCCCCTCGTGCGTCAGCGTCGCCAGCGTCGTCGTCACCAGCGCGCACAGCGCGAAGAACATCGACGGCCGGTGGAAGCGGTGGCGACCGCGCCGCGCCGACGCGCCCGGCGCCGACGCGTTCGACGAGAGACTGCCCGTGGAGGATAAAGATGACCCGCGCGCGTGCGACGCCTTTTGCGGGCTCGCGTCGAGCGCGTCGATCGCGAGATCGCTCGTCGCGGACGACGCCTTGCGCATGACGTCCGCGCGCGACGTCGCGCGTCGCATCGACCGCGACCGCGCGCGCGTGTGCGGCGACGCGACGCGCGACGTGACGACACTTCATGACGCGCATTCCAACCATCAATCTCGCGCGCGACGGCTCCGCGCGCGGTTTGACGGACGCGTTCGCGTCGGACGATTTCGCTCGACGCGGATTCGCGTTCGTCGCGCACGAGGGCGCGCTGCCCGAGCCGGAGATCGTTCGAAAGTGTTTCGCGGAGAGCAGGACGTTCTTCGACTCGAGCGACGAGACGAGGAAGCGCGCGCTGACGGGCGACGCGCCGGGGATCGGGTACACCGCGTTCGCGTCCGAAAAGTTAGACCCGTCGAGTTCGAGCGTCGGCGACAGTAAGGAGGGGTTTTACGTCGTGCGGGAACGCGCGAAGAATCGATGGCCCAGCGCGGCGTTCGAAGACGCGGCGACGACGTATTACGAATCGATGTACGCGCTCGGGAAACGGCTGTTGCCCGCGTTGGCGCGCGCGTGCGGCGTGAACGACGCGTACTTTGACGCGCATTGGTCGGCGTCGTCGCATAATTGCGTGCTGAGGTTTTTAAAGTACTCGGCGTCGAGGAGCGACGAAGGCGAAGGCCAATTCGCCTGCGGCGCGCACACGGATTACGGCGCCTTGACGATTTTGGCGGTGGAGAACGACGGCTCGACGGGGTTGGAGATTTACGACCGAGAGACAGAGACGTGGGTGCCGGTGACGCCGCCTCCGGATCATTTCGTGTTGAACGTCGGGGACTTGCTGGAGAGATGGTCCAACGGACGGTTCGCTTCCACGCGACACCGCGTGATGACGACGGGCGAGCGCGAACGGTTTTCGATACCGTTTTTCTTCGAGCCGAGTTACGACGCCGTGATTGAACCGGTGTGTGTGGGTGACGGCGAGGCGGCGAAATACGCGCCGATTCGCTTCGGCGATTACTTGCAGGAAAAGTACGCGCAGACGTACGAGTAAAGAAATGTGCTTGCGATGTATTTGGTACAAGAGAAAAAAATTAGCAATGCAGTAGTAGTGGTAGCAAATGCAGCGCGGCGTGCGGTGCTTGTAAATGTAGTGTATCAATCGACGTTTTTGCGCCACGCCGACGTCTTTTGTTCGCCCCCCAGTCCATCCGTGGCGAGTTCGCTCGCGATGTTGCCGTCGTCGCGCACGTGGTGGCTCATCTTCGTCGGCTTCGCCAGGCGACCTTCGTTTTTTTGTTCCACTTGCGCGCGCATTTGTGCGCACACGTCAAACATTCGCCATTCCTCCACGCGACATCGGCGGCACGATGATTCCAAAAACGCGAGCGTCACCGTACTGACGCGCACGCCGGCGTCCTTCAAGTGATCGAACACCTCCAGCGCGTCGTCGATGCGATCTTCGTGACAGCACACTTCGATGAGGCACTCATACATGGCGCGCACATCGCCGATGTAATCGTTCCCTTCACTCGAAGTGTGCTTACGCGCCTTGGAAAATGATTGAGCCTTTGGGGAGTCGCGCCAGATATCCAATGCTCGGTCAAGTTTTTCGCTTCGCGCCATGGCGACTATGAGCGCGCATCGCGCTTCGGCGTCGATGACGTCCAAGACTTGTGGCCCATTGTCTTCATCCGCGCGTTTAAACGCGGCTTCGAAGACGCCGATCGCGCGAGCGAGCAAGAGTTCCGCATCGTCGGGGTCCGGGCTCGTCGAAGCGACGCTCAAGACGGTGACTAGCGCCGACCGCGTGCCCGCGTCGAGTTTGTGTCCTAAACGTGTGAAACGTTTGTACGACTCCCAAGCCCAATCGACGAATCCATCGCGACTACTCGCGACGATGAACTCCTTGAACGTTTGCTCACGCGGTTCCAAGTTACGCGAGTTCATCATAGAGATGAAGCGATTGGCGCGCTCGACGTAACCCGCCGAACACAAGGCCCGAATGATGGCTTCAAGCGTCTCTTGTTCGAGCTTGCCTTTACGACGAACCGTCTTTTTCACTTCTTCGAGCATTTCTTCAATGCGACCGGCGCGTGATATGACGCGCAAGAACGTGTTAGAGCACCAGTCGTTCATCTGGACGTCACGCTCCGTCATATCACGAAGCACCGAGTACGCGCGCTCGACGCTCTCCTCGACATCCTCGACGTAACAGCACGCTTGCAGTGCGCACCCGAAAGTCACAGTCGTGCAGTTGACATCAGCTTCAATCATGCGCGCGTACGTTTCAAACGCAGATAACGGCCGGTTGCCTTTGACCTGAGCGTCCATGAGCGCGGTGAACAAAAACTCGTTCGGCGTCACGCCGTCGTCGATGGCGGCTTTGAATATTTTTTCCGCCTCGGTGACTTTACTTCCACGCTTTGATCGGCTCAAGGCGACGATGAGCGCGACGTACGTTCGCACTGTAGGATTGATTCCGTTCGAGACCATGTCGTGATACAGTCCCATGGCCTTGACGTCGTCATCAGCGCACGCGTAGATGAGGGAGTTGTACGTAATCGTATCTGGAAGTTGACGTTCCAACCCTCTCCGCGCGCGCGCGTTCCAATTCTCTTCGTGCGCCTTGCGGTACTTGAAAATATCGTTTTTGAAGTCGTCGTAGACTTTAAACGCACTCTTGAAATCACCAAAGTGCAAATGTGTGGCGATTAAGCCGTTGCGAACGCCCGTGCAGTCTCGAACCATCGCCGGGCTCTGTTCGATTTCGCGCTGCACGCGGGCAAAGTACTCGATGCCCTCCTTCGACGCTTCGAGCGCGGACGTCAAGGCGTACGTCAAGTGCAACCATTCGTGTCCCACACGATGCGAGCGAGTAGAAATCATAATCTTGAGCACTTCGATCGCGCGCGCGGCGCGCCCACATCGAGCGCAAAGCGTTATCAACGCCGACCAGACGCGTCCGTTGGGCGTTGACTCGGCGCGCCGTTCGTCCCACTGCGCGTCCTCTATGAGCGCTTGCACGACGCTCTCTCCGCGTTCCATCGCGACATCACGCTCGATTTGCTCGAGCGCGACGCCGCGAGCATACGTCTGGAGCATAGAAGTCACCATGTGATCGTTCCCTGCGTTGCCACACGCGCCAGATTCCAACGCTTGAGCGAACAAGTCCTCCGACCAACGCACGTCGACGTCGTCCGCCGCCGCGCCCGCGGCGAGCATGGCGCCGTATGTGATCATGGTTGGCTGTAAATTCGCCGTCTCGATCTCTTCCCAAGCCCACATCGCGCCCGGGAAGTGCTTTTTGCGCGTCGCCGCGGATATGACGCCGTTGTACGAACGAATATTCGGCGCGCAATTCGGCGTCGTCTTCATGCGCTCGAGCGTCGCCCTCGCGCCGTCGTAATCACCCCCGTGCGCACACACGTCTATGTACGCGTTGTACACCACCGTATCCACCGCATTGACCGCATTCGCTTCCTCGAACACCTCTCGCGCCGTCCTAGCCTTTCCGCACCGTCCCGCCGCGCACACGAGCGCGCTGTACGCGTACGGATCCGGCTCCAACCCCGCTTCGTCTCGTCGAAGCTCAAACGCCTCTCGCGCGATGTTCCACTGATTCGACCCCTCCTCGCGACCGCACAGATAAATCACCGTGCAATACAAATCCTTCCCGCGCGCGAAATCGCGATCGCGCGCGTCGAAGAGACGCGCGTACCGCAGCGCCGCGTCCATCCTGTACGTCTTCACGCACAGCTTCATGAACCCCTTATGCGATTTCGCGAGCGATTTCGCCATCGCTTTCGACACCACCGCGCGCGTCATCCGCGCGTCCCCTTCCCCCCGCCTCGCCAGCGTCGCCAGCGCCTTCACCGCACCGTCGACGTCCCCGGCGCGCAGCGCCTCCGCGTGTCCCCGCCTCGCCGCCGCCTCCGCGTCCGCGTCCGCGCCATCCGTCCCGTACGACGTCGACGTCCCTTCCCCCGCGCGCGCGTCCATCCCGACGTCCGTCCGTCGCGCGCGGTACGCCCTGTATTCCCTCCGCGCGCGTTCGCGTTCGCGTTCGCCCTCGCTCGCGCCGCGCTCGCGCCCTCGTCCCGCGCGCGTCTCTCCTCGCGTCTCATCCCGCGCGCGCGCGCCGTCGTCCCTGTCCGGCACGATCGCGCGTCGCGCGACCATCGTCCGCGTCCCGCGCGCGCGCGCGGCGCCCGTCGCGCGCGGCGGCGCGCCGCACGCGCGTCGAATCGCCATCGCACCGCCGCCGCCGAATCCCAACCCGAATTCGCGTCGCTTCCGAGCGTCGCTCGACGCTCGCGGCGGACGCGCGTCGACGCGCGACGCGCGCGCGTCGCGCGCGCGTCGCTCCGACGCGCGGCGCGCTCGCGGCGCGACTCGGCGCGCGTCGGCGCGGCGATGTGACGCCGCGCGTCCGTCGGCACTTCCCGCGGCGCGCGCGCGATGGCGGACGAGGTCGACACCGCGCGCATGCGATCGCGCCGCGCGACGGACTCGTCGTCGGACGCGCGCGCGCGCGGACGCGCGCGACCGACGGCGCGCGCGCGCGCGCGCGTCGGATGCTGCTTCGGCGCGCGGGACGCGGCGTCGGACGACGAGGACGCGCGACGCGACGCGAGCGATGGGTCGACGAGCGCGAGCGACGCCGACGCGGGTCGGACGTCGGACGGGACGCGCGCGCGCGCGACGTCGACGGCGTCGGCGTCGACGTCGGCGTCGGCGTCGGCGGGCGAGGCGAAGGCGAGGCGGCAGAGCGTCGACTACGCGCTGCGCGCGAGTCAGGGATCGCTCGCGTCGGGGGAAGAGGCGACGGCGAACGCGAACGGAGGAGACGATGAGTTCGTCGGCGACGCGGGATCGGCGGAGCTGACGTATTTCGTGAAGCTGAACGCGAAGATGCTGGCGAAGCGACGGAGAGCGACGAAGAGCGAATTGGAACCGCTGTGCGAGGCGCTGTCGCAGACGTTTACGTTTTCTGAGCTCGATGCGAACGTCAGGCGACGCGTGGCGAGCGAAATGTTCTTCATCAACGTGCCGGAGGGGACGATTTTGATGGAGGAGGACGAACCGGGCGACGCGTTGTATCTCATCGCCGGAGGCGAATTCGACGTGCTGCAAAATCGGCTCGGCGCCGATATCAGCGTCCTCACGCGCACGAAAGGCGATATCATCGGCGAGTTAGCTTTACTTTATAGCGTGCCGCGCTCGGCGACGGTGCGGGCGAAGACGCGGTCGCAGGTTTGGGTGTGCACGCAACAAGTCTTCAAGAGGGAGGTCAAGCACAGCGTCGAGGCGACGACGCTCGCGAAGAATTTATTCCTCGAACAAGTTCCCGTGCTCAGCGCTTTACCGATCGACACGCGGAAGTCGTTCGCGGATGCCTTGGAGACGGTCTCGTTCGACCCGTACACGGACGTTATTACCGAAGGCGAAGCGTGCGACGGTAAATTTTACCTCGTCAATTCGGGGCGAGCGCAAGTTTCCAAGCTCGACCCGGACACGGGTGAACCGCGCACGGTGAATCACTTGTTTCGACACGACTTTTTTGGTGCTTCCGAGATCATTCGCGGTGATGAACCGCGAGAGTACACCGTGCGATGCGTGGAAACTCCTCTGGTGTGTTACGTCGTCAATCGAGACGTGTTCCTCGAGAAGCTGTCATCCGTGCGCGAAGATTTACTTCGAGAAAAGTCTCGAGAAGTCATTCGTAATCGCATGCGGCAGCTCAAGGGTGAAAAGTCGTGGCGCTCCGCCCGAATTCGCCTGTTAGGTAGCGCGCGCGTGGGAGGAAAGAAGGTGAACATTAGCATGTACGGCTCAGTAAACCCGAGGTCGTTCGCCACGGACGTCAATCGGGAGTTGGGGTCGATCGATTTAGTGGAGAAGGAAATGCTCGGTGGAGGCACTGGTGGGCACGTGTATCGCGTTATTCAAGAAGGTATGAATGTGTCGTCACCGCGCGCCTTCGCGCTCAAGCGCGTGCGTAAGCGTGCCGTGATGGAGAGTCCGTCGCACATTTTCTGCGAAAAGGAAGTCACGAGCGAAATCAGCCACTTTTCGTTGATGTGTCAGCACGCCAGTTTCCAAGACAGGAATCATCTGTACATGCTTTTCGACATCATGGATGGGTGTGACTTGATGGACATGCTTGCGAGCGCGGTGCAAGTGAAGTTAATTCCGACACAAATCGATGGTGAGATTCGCCACGTGCCCACGCAGATTGGCATCAGCGAAGACACGGCGCGATACTACACCGCCATGGTTATTCTCGCGTTCGAGTATCTGCACGGCAACCAAATCATCTATCGCGACTTGAAGCCAGAGAATGTATTGCTTGCGCTCAACGGCAAATGTAAGCTCGGAGATTTTGGCTACGCGAAGAAACTTGACGTCGGCGAACGCGCGTTTACGTTTTGCGGCACCCCTGGGTACGTGGCGCCAGAAATTGTGCTGTCCACGGGATACGGCTACGCCGTCGATTGGTGGGCGCTGGGTGTTTTGACGTACGTCACAATAACGGGACAACAGCCGTTCACGATATCAAAGGATCCGTCCCAAAAAGACGATCCATTGAAAGTGATGCGGCGAATCGTGGACATGTCGTACGAGGTGCAATACCCCACGTACGCCACCGACGAGGCGTGCAATTTTATTTCTCAGCTCTTGCAGCGAAACTCGGCGAAAAGGCTCGGAAACATGCAAGGCGGGGTCAGTCAGATTAAGAGACACCCTTGGTTCGCCAAGTTTGACTGGGCGCTGCTAGAGAGTGGCGAGTACACGCCCAAGCCGCTGACGCTTTCGCGGCAGTTTTTAGAAATTCAGCGCGAACGTCTTATCGAGATCGAACGGGAATCGTTGCTCGCAACTGAAATGGATTCGGCGAGAGGACCGACGGATGCGTCTATGAATCGTGCGAACGAGATTTTCAAGGATTTTTAAGAGCCATGACAGAAAGTGCTCACATCACAGCGTTACAGCGTTTTAGCTACATAGGTCAAATTTGTCATTATACCATACATCATCGTCATCGCTTGAACAAAAATTGCAAGTCTTCGGCAGTCAGTTGAGAAAGCGCGGCTTGATTGCCGTCCATACACCCTTCGAACACAAGCTGCTTCTTTTCTTGAAGCTCCATCATGCGTTCTTCAATCGTGCCTTTGGTCGAAAATCGAACAGCGGTCACCGGTCGAAGCTGCCCGATGCGATGTGCGCGCATCACGGCTTGCATTTCCACCGCTGGGTTCCACCATGGCTCAAGAACGTATACGTAATTCGCCGCTTGCAAGTTGAGTCCTTCACCGCCAGATTTGAGACTCATCAAGATCACGCTGACGTTTGGATCTTCTCGGAAAGCTTGCAAATTCGCCGCGCGTTGCGTGACCGGCATGGAACCGAGAAGCTTGGCGATGGTAAACTTGGCCTTTTTCAAACGCCATTCGACGATTTCTATCATGGCTGTGTACTGCGAAAACACGATGGCTTTGTTTAAGTGCCCATTTTCTTGATTACGCATGTCTCGCAGAGCGTTAACGAGCGTCTCAACCTTTGTGCTCGACGTGTACTGCGTGAGATCGAGCTTGTTGAGAATTGACTTGTCTGGTAGCGCATCCTTGAAATTACGACTAATGGCACTCTTGACGTTTTCGAGACTTTCTGGAGAGAAGTCAATCGTCAACGCCGTGCGACAGACGGGACAAGTCACTTTTTTGCCATCCGCAGGCGCACAAGACGCGTATTGCATGATGCACTCACGATGGAAAATGTGTTTGCAATTCGCCAGAGCCGCGTCTTCTTCCTCAATTTCGTCCTGACACATGCCACAATAATGCTTCGGAACGTCGGTGTCTGCCGGGGATTCAACTTTCGGCGCGTCAGGGGCGTCTTTTTTCACGTTCGCACTCTTCGAATGAATCACCAAGTACGGATGATCGCACGCTTGTCGCAGTCGTGCGAGGAGCTCGAAGACGTGTGCGTAGTTGTGCAAAACGCTCCCTTTCTTCACGAACGCGTCGAACTTCGAGCGCGTCAGCATGTACAGAGACTCGTAAAAGTCTTGTTCAACCTCATTGAATGTGTTTTCTTGAATGATAATCTTCAAGTCCGGCAGTCGCACGTCCTCGGCGCGTTCCGCCTTGGTCCGGCGAAGTTGCATCGGCAACAAAATGTCATTTCTAAGAGTCAGCATCGCTTTCTTGCCGTCACCGATGTAGCCATAACGGTTGATCGGGTTTAGCACGGTGCGATTGAAATGCGAATAATGCCTAGGAGCGCCGCATCCGCAGTTGGTACAAAATCGCGCCTGAGGACCGAAGTTCCAGGTGAGCGTTTTGCACTCGCAACCCTTCGTCGAACAAAAGTAAAACGCGTACGGATCCATACGCAAAAATCTCACCAAGCTGTAAAGATCGCCGATTCGATTCTGCAACGGTGTACCTGTCAAACACCACTTATACGTGGATTTCAAAGCGTAGATACACTTGGCGGTGTTGCTCGTGCGCGCCTTGATCTTGTGCGCTTCGTCGAGAACGATTCGGTGCCACTGCGTGCGATGAAGAAGGGAATCCGACAAATCTACGTCGTCTTCGTCTTCAAACTGGCTCCCACCTTGCGAACCACCTTGCGAGGTTTGCGGAATGTCGTCGATGTTGGACGCCTTCACGTCGTCCGCTTCCTCGGTTTTCGCCGGCGTTTTCTTTTTCTTCTGTTTCTTCTTTGGCTTTCTATCTTCGCTCTCGCTATCGTCGACTAATATGATCTCATCATCTTCGCTATCACTGTCCGGTTTGTAATCACTTTCAGCCTCGCCGTCGCTAGCTTCGCGCAGACTCTTCTTCTTTTTCTTTGCGCTCGAAGTCGAAGTCGCTTTACCCGAAGCCTTCGACTTGCGCTTCTGCGCCTTCTTCACCGTACTCGCTATCGCCGCCGTTGACGCGTCAGCCAAGGCGGGCTCGTTCACTGACTCGACCTCTTTTTCTTTCTCCTCAATCGACTCCTCTTTGATATTCTCAACTACAATCGTCGGCACTGGAAGCTGCGAAATCAAAGCTTTCAGAACTTCGCTCGGCTCGGCGACGCCGTCTTCAACTTCCTCCTTGACGACGACGACGTCGCCGCCCGGGGCGAGACCTGAAGCCGCGCGTGCGCGCGCCTTGTGCGCGCCATCATACATGCTCAGCGTCTCCCGTCCGGCCATCGCCATGAGTTCCTTGTATACGTTCGCCATCGTGGGAATCCCCTTCTTCACGTCCTTGGCGCTGCCCGGCTTGATTTTCAGCGTGCGCATGGCTTTTTCGTTCGCCACGTCGCGCGTCACCTCGCGCCGCGCGAGTTTTTCCGTGCGCACGGCGTCTGGTCCACAGAAGTACTTCAAGTGCGTCACCATGGAGCGAGGTAAGTACTTTTTCCCACACCACTGACACGCCGTCAAGTGTCGGTTGATGATTTTCCGCCACTCGGCTTCGACGACGGGATACGTCGTCAACACGACGTCGTATCCTTTAAAGTCTCCTTCCACGACGTTTGCGCGATCAGCGTAATACACAAACACGCGCAGCGACCCTTCCTCGACGCACGATTTGATCTCTTCTTCCCACTGAACGAGCGCCGACGTCGGCACCACCACGAGCGTCGGCGGCGGTCTGTCGTCGTCCGTCACCATCTCCCCCACCTCGGCGCGGTCTCGCATCCACGCCTCCTTCCTCGCCAGCAACATCGATATGCACTGTATCGTCTTCCCCATCCCCATCTCATCCGCCAATATCCCCCCCTTCGCATCGCCGCTCTCGTTATCGCACATCCACCGCAACCCCTCGCGCTGAAACCCCAACAACGGCCGCGTCAACGCCCGCGGCGCCTCCATCGGTTCCACCGCCGGCCGACGCAAAAACTCCTCGCTCGTCACGTCCAACGCCGTGTTCTCGATCTCCGGCCGATCCGGCGACAGCACCGTCGCCAGCAACACCTCCCGATCCCCATCCTTCAGCGCGTCCAACCCGTGCACGCGCGTCTCCAGCTCCTCCCTCGTGACTCCCTCCGCGCGATAACACTCCGGATGCATCCACTTCGATATCCATCCGTAATCGCCGCCGCGATACTTGAGCGGTTCCCCGATTCGCACCGCGTCCTTCGCGATCTTCGTCGCCGATCCGAACCCCTCGTCGTCAGTCTTTTTTCTCTTCTCTTCGCGTCGATTCGTCGATTCGCCGCACCTTTTCCCCGCACTTCCCGCACTTCCCGCGTCCGCTCTTCGCGTACTCGCACGCGTGCGTGTACGCCGCGAAAGCCTCCTCGTCGTCGTCGAATATCGGGCGCCAGGTGACGCCCTTACCGTCCCACGACGGGACGATCGTGAGTTCGACCATGCGCGCGCGCGACGCCGCTCGCGGGCGCGCGAGAGGCGCGCGCGCGCGTCGAGACGCGTCGAGACGCGTCGAAAAGTGACGTCGGGGCGTTCGCGCGACGAATGACGATGACGGCGAAAAGAAAGATTCTGATTCGAACGACAAAGAGCGCGCGGTTTCGAACGCGCGCGAGAATCGACGCACGGCGAGCTTTTAAGACGCGTTCGATCGACGCGACGCCGAGGGATCGGCGAACGCGCCCGGCACGGCCGCCATCGCGTCGCGCGCGCGCGCGTCGTCGAAGCCGAAACACGCGAGCACGCGAAGCGCGAACTCGAGCAGCGCCGCGTCGCACGCGTCGAACGCGGCGTCGCGCTCGCGCTCGCCCGCGGCCGAAGACGCGAGGACGCGCTCGAGCGCCTCGAACGAGGCGCGACACGCGTCGAGGGTTCGAAAGACGTCGACGGATTCGCGAGACGCGGCGTCGCGTCTCGCCGCCGGTCCCGAAGTCGCGGATCGAGCCAGAATGGCCAGCGTGCACACCTCTCGCGCGTTCGAGTACATCTCCAGCGAATCTCGCGGATTCGTGCAATCCAGCGTCGCGCTCGTCAATCGCTCGCGAAGCGCGGCGTCGTCGAGCGTCGCGGCGTCGTCGTCGAGTTCGCGCCGCAGCGCCGCGAGTCGCCCGCGCGCGAGCGCGATCGGGCCCAACAAAAACCGCGCGTTCGCCGCCTTGCGCGCGTCCGCGACCGCCTCGAGCGGGTTCGCGCGCGCCGCGAGCGCCGGCGCGAGCGCCGGCGCGAGCGCGAGCGCGCGCAGCGCGTCGCGTCGCGTCGTCGATGTCGTCGTCGTCGTCCGGTCGGCGCGCGCGACGACGCCGCGACGCCGCGAGCGACGCGCCGGCGCGCCGCGGTCGACGCGCGCGCGCGCGCGCGCCGTCGTCGCGCGCATGTCGCCCGCGATTCGTCGTCGAGTCGACGAATGACGCGCGCGCGCGCGCATTCTCGCATGCATTCATTCGCGCGCGTTCGAACACTCCGCGACGCGCGTTCGAATCGCGCGCCATGACCGCGTCGACGCCCGCGAGCGCGTCGTCGTCGAGCGTCGCGGACGACGTCGAGCGGCTGCGACGAATCGCGCGCGACGCCGCGGAGAAGACGCACGACGTCTCGCGACGGTTACGAATCGCCGAGTCGGCGCTCGACGACCTGCGCGGCGCGCGCGCGAACGCGCGCGTCGCGACGGAGACGGCGATCGAGATCAACGTCGCGAGAGGCTCGAACGACGCGTCCGAAGCGATGAAGAGCGACGCGCGGCGGACGATGCGGGCGACGCGCGAGACGCGGGCGACGTTCGGCGACGCGGGCGCGGAGGGCGAGGCGACGGTGAGGTTCGCGAGCGCGCGGGCGGATTATCTGGCGAACGAGGACGAGTACGAGGCGCGAGTGGTGACGCTGGAGAAGGTGACGTTCGCGCGGACGGTGCGGGAGACGGCGAACGGGGTGAGGGTGCGGGCGCGGGCGACGCCGTTCGGCGCGGAGGGCGTGGACGCGTGCCCGGGAGGGGTCGGCGGCGCGAGACGGTCGCACAGACTCACGGGATTCGGCGCGCTCGGGTCGAACTTGATCGAAAGATGCGAACAGGACAGCATGGGGGCGGTGTCGGTGGAGTACAAGGATAGGTTCGCGGCGCACTTGGGGGTGTTCACCGGGAACCGACAACCCGAGGACAACATGGGCAAGGTGCTCGCGCAGGCGAGCGCGAAGAGCTCGACGTCCACGCGCCACGTGAACTTCGCGGTGAACGCGTCGAGGTGTCAGAGCGGCGAAGCCATCCTGGGCGTCGCGCTGACGGTGGCGAAGACGCTGCCGAAGACGACGAGAGCCGTCGTCGGTAACGCCTGGGGGCAAGTCGCCGTCAGGCAACCGAACGCGCGCGAGGATTTAACCGAGTGGGGGATCGCCGCGAGCGTGCCTCCGACCAAAGGCGCGGGACTGGTGAAGAACGCGGGATGGGGGATCGTCGCCGGCAAGCCCGCCAATCGCGGCGGCGTGCAAGCCGAGGCGTTCTTGCGCATCGGTTCCGACGGCGAAGAACCCGGCTCGACGTTGATTCCGGGCGTCGTAATCTCCACGGATGATCGCGGACATCGCCAGACGACGCTGGCGTGTCGCGCGCACTTGCTGTGGTGAGTCGTCGTCGTTTAATAAGGTTGTCGTTTTAATAATCCAATTTTGTTTCGTTTCTTTAATACAGTTTCGTTTCGTCGTTTCGTTTCTCGTCGTCATTCGCTCGCGATGACTTTTTCCTTCAACCAATGCGGCTTTCTATCCGGCGCATTCTCATCGCTCTCGCGCAGCGCCTCGGCCTCGGCCTCGCGCTTGGCGTACGCTTCGGCTTTGACCGCCGCTTCGGCTTCGTAACGCGCGCGCGCGGCTTCGTCTTTTTGCCCGGTGAGCACCAAGTAGTGCGCGACGGAATCGTAGCCCATCGCCAAACTGCGGCGATACATGGTGCCGGTCGGCGGGTATCCCTTCTTCGTTCTACAAAACGAGCAATTGCATATGTCCAAGCAACTCGGACACCGCCACGCGTCGCCGCGAGCGATGACCTCCCGAATATTAAGTCCCTGCCGCATGTAGAGGCAGTCGCCGCAATACACCCCGCGCATCATCTCGCACCCCGCGCACGACGTCCGCAGCCCTTTCGTCTTCTGTCGGCACTGATGACAGCACTGTCCATTCACCGGGTCGTATATTCTGCGCCCTTTATCGTCGTAACCGTCCTCGAACAGCGTCCACGGCTCGGCCGCGCTTCCCAGAGCCTCCGCGTGCCGCGCTTCGTACACCTCCTCGTTGTACCGCACCTCGAACAAATCCCGCGACGCGTCGTTCGGATCGAACGCTTCCGGTTCTTCGTTGCGCACGCGCCGCGACGCGCGCACGGGCGCGGCGCTGCCCTTATTCTCCTCGTTCGACGTCCGCTCGAAGGCGTTCGAAAAGTTTGTTTTTTTGCGCTTCTTTTGCGCGTCGCGCGCGAGCGATTTCGCGTGCTCCAGCACGCCGAGCTGCGCCATGCGTCGTTTGTTCGCCTCGATGCGCTCGAGGCGCTCTAACTCGTACGCGCTCATGGCGACGGACGAACGACGCGACGTGCGGCTTTGGAATCGCGAGCTGTCTTTGGAATTTTAAATTCCAAAGCGACGCTCGGACGCGACGTTCAGACGCGCCGCGGCGATCGAACGACGGCGCGCGGGTTCGCGAACGCAAAACACAGCGTGATGATGATACAACAATATCGCGCTCGACGACGGCGCGTCGTCGTCGCGTCGACGCCGCGTCTCGCGCCGCGTCGTTCGTCGTCGCCGAAAATTCGTCGCCGAACGCGCGTCACGCCGAAAATCCATCCCGCGAATCGTCGCCGTCGTCGTCTCGCGCCTCGATCGCCCCCTGCACGTCCACCGCCATCGCGTACACCGCGATCGACGCCGCGCCGTGCGTCGCGTACGCCAATCCGATCGCGACGCCGCGACGCGAGACGCCGCGCCGAGCCACCGCGAGCGTCGCGCACGCCGCGCTCGCGCACGCGTCGATCACCGCGCTCGCGCCGCCCGCGACGCGCAGCGTCGCGAGCGCGCCCTGGACGCCGCGCCGCCCGCGCGCGCTCGGGACGAAGAACGTCGTCGCCGCGAGCGCGCCGAGGACGCCGGGCACGAGCGCGACGTACAGCGCGCGCGGCGCCGCGACGACGAGCGCGATCGACGCCGCGCCCCACGCGCCGACGAGCGGCGCGCTCGCGCTCCAGCGCGCGATGGCGCGACGCGCGAGCGCGTCGGCGCCCGCGCGCGCCGGCGCCGGCGCCATCGCGCGCGCGAATGCCGACGACACAACCATGCGCGACGACGACGCGGAAACCGGCGCGCGCGCGCGCGACGCGCTCGCGAGGCACGGCGAGGCGTTCATGGCGATGTTCGACGCCGACGACGACGGCGCGCGACGGCGACGCGGGCCGCGCGGCGCGAAAGCGCGCGATGGGTCGGCGCCGGCGGCGGCGAAGAAACGCGCGCGCGACGACGACGACGCGACGACGACGCGACGCGCGCGCTCGACGGACGCGGTCGCGAAGACATCGCGCGCCGCGAACGGGTCGACGTCGGACGACGGGAAGACGATGGTGTTCGACGGACGACGGACGGTTTCGGCGGCGGCGGCGAAGGCGAAGGCGCGGGACGCGAGCGCGGCGAGCGCGAGTCCGAGCGGACGGCTGATCGATACGAAAAAGGCGCGAAAGGCGTTCATGAGCGCCGAGGCGGGGAAGGTGCTGAACGATGACGTGGTGAGAGCGGCGCGCGAGCGCGACAAGGACGCGGAGGATGGCGGCGAGGCGAGGTTCGGGAAATTTAGCGCGCTGCGGGAGGAGGTGCAAGCGTTCGGCGCGCGCGGATTGGCGAAGTGGGATAGGCAGGCGCTGGAAACGAAACGATTGGTCGAGCTCGGGATGAAGCCGAAGAAAGGACCGAGGATTCCGCCGACCATCGGCGTCGGGTTGGCCAAGGCGAACGAAAAGCGCGCGGAGACGGCGAGGCAGGAGGCGTTCGCGGCTGGGTATAAGCTCGAAAAGAAGGCGGCGAAGAAGTCGAGCGATGCTGCGCGCGATCGCGGATTAGCGTGGGGGTCGTCGACGTTTAGTACCAGTAACGGGGTGATGAAGGTGAACAAGAGAGACATGGTGAATCACGACAAGTTGGTGGACACGAAGGCGATGCTGCGCGGCGAGGGCAGGCGGCCGCAGATGAAGTCGTCCGGGAAGAAGACAAAGAAAAAAGGCAAGGCAGTCAAGGCGGGGAGAAAGTCCAAGCGATGAGCCGATGAGCTTAACTAGGAACTAATAGCGTTGTATTATCAAACACCTGTGTACGTTTCGACTACGCCCCGGCTCGACGAATCGCGTCTTGACTCTGCGCGGGCAGACTGGAGAGCGTAGCTCGCACGCGCTGATCTTCGGCGCGCGAGAGCGCGATTCCTAATATTCGCGACGTGTCTATCGGTGCGAGCGCACCATCGGTGACCACTTCGGCTAAAATACCGACGATGCGAGTCATCGCGGCGTCGGCGAGCGAGGTTGGATTTTCCGTAATCGTCGACGCGAGCCAATGGTAGACGTCCGGGCCTTCTTCTAAATCGTTTCGCAAGGGTAGCGCGTTGAGAACGACATCAAGCAGTGCGGATGCGTTTTCGCGAGCATGACCGCCGTCGATGACTTGTAGCAAACGCGCGATGGCGCCCACGGCGTTATCGCGAACGCCGCCGTCGGATTCTCGGTCCGCTCGCGTCATCGGCGCGAGTGCCTCCGCGATGGCGCCGTGGAAATCTATCGCGCTCGCACCACCTATTTGCGCCAGTATACCGATGCAATAAATACTGTTGCGCCTCAAACCGACGTCCAGAGACGCGACGTCACGCAAACACCTCGGGAGCGCAACGACGGCGCATCCCGCAGCGGGCGCACCGACGGCGCGCACCACCTCGACGAGCGTCGCGTAGCACAGTGAACGCTCGGTTTCGGTATGATTTTCTTCCGTGCGCTTCATCAAAGCGTTGAAGTGCGGCACAAAGTGCGTCGCGAACGTCTCTCCCATGTACATCGCGAGCGCAGGTAAGAGCTCGGCGACGGCTTCGATGACAACCAAGCCCGCTTCGACGTCTTCGTCTTCGTCTTCATCGCCTTCTTCGTCGCCTTCTTCGCTGTCATACCCATCTTCGACTTGACAGAACGTGTTGCCCTCTAGAATTTCCAAACTTGCCGCGGTGAGATCGATGACGTGCTGCGAGACGTCTACCCCGCGATGTTCTTTGAGAATGTTTACGAGAAGCGCCGCGGCTTCCACGGACGCGGCCACCGCATCCCGATCTTCGTCTTCTAAAACACAACGAATCGTGGCCGAGAGTGAGTCGTTCACCAGTTCTTTCGCGCCTTCGGGGTTGATGCTGAGTGCCGCGATCGTAGTTTGCGCGAGCGCAAGGTGCGCCTGCACGCGCACCATCTCGTGCATATAATCCGTCATGCCTCCGAGTAGCTCGGACGCCTTGGCGATGTACGGCGCGAATGCGCGAGGACAATGCGAAGCATAACAATTCAGCGCTTTGCACGCCGACGCTTTCTCGTCCATGACGCCGGAGCGAATGGAGTAACCCGCCGGCTTCCTCGTCATACCATCGGCACCGTCGCCGTCGCCGTCGTCGTCCGAATCCAACTCTTCGCGATCGGCTTCGTCCTCGCTGTCAAACATGATACCATCGTCCAGTTCGAGCGACGCGAACGCTTTCTGCGCGCACACGGCGAGGTAGCGATCGAAATCTTCCTTGAGCGCCTCCGCCACTTCGCCAAACAAGCCGTGGGCGTATTCCCGGAGCTCGGCAAAATCGAGCTCGAACCCAGAGAGCCCGGCTTGCATGGCGTTTTCCACGTGCGGTCCCATGGCCTCCTTGCCACCTTCGGCCGAAATCAACATCCCCAGCACTTCTAACGCGCGCGCGCGAACGTTCAATTCTTCATCCGCCGTCAGAGACAAGCAACGATCGAGTCTAGGCAAGAGTTCGCCCAAGTACGGATGCACCTTGTCCCCGCTCGACGCCGTCGCGGACGCGAGCGCCGAAAGTAACATCTCGCGCACGTGGCGCTTGGCACCGCTATCGAGAGCTAATAAGACTATGTCGAGCAAAGGTTTGACGTACACGCCGACTTCGTCTTGAACGTCTTCCAACCACGCATCCATTGCATACATCATGCGCTCTTGCACGCTCTTCACTTGCTCAACCGGAAGCGCGGTGAATAAGCTCGGCAGCACTTGCTTGTGCATGTCCGGGTCTTCCAACGTCAACCCAAGGTGCTCGGCAAACTGTCCGAGCGTAAACGCCGCCGCGCCTCGCACGGGTCCATTTAGATCGCTCAAGCGTCCGACCACACTCGGCACGATGGTGCTCGCGTGCGCGCGCACGCCCTCGGCGCACCCTTCGGTGACGACGCCGAGCACGGCGACTGCGGCGTGACGCAAGCGGTCGTTCGATGCATTGTTGATATTCGCCGCGGCGAATGACAGAACCGTCGGAAGGACATACTTTGCCGGCACTTTAAGCGCTAAAATATCAATGAGCTGACTCGCTACGGTTTGTATGTGCACCTCGTCTTCGTCTTCGAGATCGTCCTCGCCCGCGAGCTCGGCTTCCTTGGGCTCACCACACAGCGGGCACAACACGGCCAGCATCGGCTCGACAAGCTTAGACTTTGTCAGTGCCTTTGGTTTGTGACGCGCCATGTACGCCAGCACGTCTAACGCGCGTCGTCGCGCGCTCGTCCCGAGCTCGCGTTCCGCCGTGGCGACTTGAATGCAAAAGCCGACGACGGCGGGCACGTGTCCACTCAAAGCGCTCGTGCGACTCTCCGTGAGCGCATCTAGGACCTCAAACACGATCGATGCCGACTCTTCGTCTTCGTTCGACACCGCCGTCTTCGCCGCCTCGAGCACGTGCGGCACCAACGACTTTATCACCGCCACCTCCTCGGGCTCGCCCGACGCGTTCGCCACCAACGCCCCGACGGCGCGAAGCGCGCTCACCCGCACCTCATCGTGCGCGTCCACGAGTCCGTTCGCAAACAATCCCGCCAACGTCTTAAAGTGATGACTCAGCGAGCTCACGATCGTCTCCGTCAGGCTCTCGAACAACTTAAACGCCAACGCTCGATGCGCCGTCTCGGGCGAGCTCGCGCACTGTCCCAAAAATTCCAACAACTCGTTCCACTCCCCCTGCGGCACCGTCCAACGCGCGATTTTCGCGATAACGTCCAGCACCGCATTCCTCAGCGCCTTGCTCTCCGCCGTCATCGCTCGATCCAGAAGCGCTCGCTTCGCCTCGTCCCTCTCGCCGCGCGTCAACCTCGACGCGAACGCCCTCGGCGTGCACCTTCGCTTCACCGTCACGCACGCCAGCGTTCGCACCGCCTCCGCGTCGCTCGCCGACATCGTCGGCACCGTCTCCGTCCAGCCTCCGCACGCGATCGCGAGCAGCGACTTGAGCGCGCCGTCCGCGCGCTTCACCGCCGACAGCAGCGCCGCCTCGCCGCGCTCGCGCCGCCGCGCGTCCGCGCTCAGCGCGTCGCCGAGCAGCGCGAGCACGCCCGGGACGGAGCAGTCGATCGCGTCCGTCGCCATGGCGCGCGGCGCTCGATCGCCGGCGCGTCGCGCGACCGCGCGGCGTCGTCGAGTGCGGTCGGCGCTTCATCGCGGCCGCCGCACACGACGACGCGAGACGCGCGCGCGGCGCGACCGCGCCGACGACGACGCGACGACGCGACGACGCGCGGTGACCGTCGCGCATGTTCGCGCGCTCGACGTCGACGGCGCACAGGCGCGGCGCGGGCATCATCCCGCCTCGCGTGCACGCGTTGGACACGAACGACGAAATCGCCGCGCGCGTCGACGCGTGCGCGCGCGCGGTGCCGTCGAGCGACGCGAACGATGCGCTCGCGCTGTTCGGTCGCGCGCTCGAGCACTCGCCGGCGCTGAAACAGCGCGTGTTGAAGCTCGAACGAGAATTCACGAACGAAGGACGCCGGACGTACGACGCGCTCGCGGACGCGCTGGAGTCGGTGTCCGACGCCGACGTCGGGTGCGCGCACAAGACGCGCGCGTTGGCGACGTGCGTGACGACCGGGAGCGGCGAGGGCGCGGACGCGATGCGGGAGGCGATGGAGGCGCTGTCGAGCGAACGCGAGCGGTTGGCGAATTTCACGAGAAACGCGCTGGCGAGCGAAAACGTGCGAAGAGCGACGGAAAAGGACGTCGGGGAGCTGCGCGAACGTCGTAAAGCGGTGGATGCGGCGAAGAAGGAGTACGATGGGGTGCGACAGCGATATATGAAGACGACGGGAGGGGAGGAAGAGTTGCGCGCGGCGAAACTGTCGTTTGAGCGCGCGCGACGGGATTTGCTCGTAGCGCTGCAACGAGTGAATGTGGCGAAGCACACGCGCACGAAACGGTGCGCCGTAGACTTAATCGACGCGCAGTTGGATTACTTTCGTCGGGGGGTGGAAATATTGACTCGCCTCTCGCCCACGCTGGATATTTTGAGAAAGGACGTCGCGGCGGCGGAGGCCGAGGGCGCGGACTTAGAGGCGGCGTTGAACGAGGAAATGGAAAAGCTGATGGCGCGGTGCGATGACGAAGCGCAATCGACATCGGACGCACTGTCGATGGTAAGTGACCGCGCGAGAGAGATGAGCGCGCAGATGGCGTCGTCCGCCGCGGGATACGGGTCCTCTCAAAACGAAGCGTTGATGCAAGGATATTTATTGAAGCGATCGAGCGGGAAAATTCAAGATTGGAAGCGGCGATTCTTCGTTTTGGATGCGCGCGGATCGCTGACGTACACGAAATCGCTTTCGTCCAATCCGAGGAAAGCGCTCGGCGGGAAGTTGTTATCGCTCGGGTCGATGCGAAATAAGTCGTCAAACGCGCCTTCGACGCAGACGACTGGCGGAGGAGAGGTACGCGAGACGGTATCTTTGCTCACGGCGACGATTAAACCCGACTTGGACGACGACTCGAACGCGCGTTTCGCGTTTCGCATCGTTTCTCCCGAAAAGACGTATTATTTACGCTGCGAAAGCAACGCGGAGCGAAGCAAATGGATGGAAGCTATCACGACCGCGATCGCGAGTTTATTAAATTCGAGCGTGAACGAAACAATCCTGGCAGAGCACGAAGCGAGCGTGAACAAATACGGGAGCAAGCATTCGCGGACGATGTCGTCGATCTCGAGCGTCTCCGCGTACGACGGTCCGCCACCCTTGACGGTGCTCGGCGCCGTGCCCGGCAACGGATTCTGCGCCGATTGCGACATGCCAGAGCCGGATTGGGCGAGTCTTAACCTCGGTATCATGCTTTGCTTGCAATGCAGCGGCGTTCATAGGCAGTTGGGCGTGCAGGTGAGCAAAGTTCGGAGCGCAACGCTCGACGTGCGCGCGTGGGAGCCAAGCGTGTTGGAATTTTTCTCGCGCTGGGGCAACGCCCAATCGAACGCGCGTTGGGAGTACGAAAAAGCCGAAGTCGAGGCGAAAAAACCCAACAAGAATTCGTCGCTCGAATCTCGAAAGGCTTTCATACTCTCAAAGTACGTCGCCAAGGCGTTTTGCCGTCGCGAGGCGCAACCGACCGAGTCGCAGCTCTTGACGGCGATCAACTCCAACTCGCTACCAGCCGTCATGGATTTACTCCTCAAAGGCCCGCACATCAAGATGCACTGGGTCATGCTCACCGCCGCTTGCGACTGCGGTGATGCTTCCATCGCCATCCTCGAAGCTCTGCTGCACCACAACGTCGACGTGAACGCTCGAGAGAATCCGTACACCGAGGACACCGCGCTCCACTACGCCGCACGAAGAGGCCGAGACGCCTTCGCCAAGGTTCTACTCCGTCGCGGTGCCGACCCGCGCGTCCTCAACGGGCGCGGTCAGACCGCTTTCGACGTCGCCGTGGACGTTCACGGCGCGATTCGCGACGAGGATTTACTCATCATGCTCAGCGCCGCGCAAGACGACGACTAGCCCTTGTAACGCTCGCGCCCGCGCACCACTAGGGCTGTGCTAGGTCATCGTCGAACCTCATTCGCGCGCGCGTCGCGAACGCCGTCGCGAACGCACGCGCACGCACGAGCGCACGCAGGAAACGAACGGCATCGTCGACGACGTCGTGACGACCGCGACGGCGACGGCGCGCGACGAACGGCGCGTCGACGATCGCCATGGGCAAAAAGAACAAAGACGAGGACCCGAACGAAAAGCTCGATCGCATCGCCATCGTCAACGGCGAGCGGTGCCGACCGAAAAAATGCAAACAAGAGTGTAAGCGATCGTGCCCGGTGGTGAAGGTCGGAAAGTTGTGCATCGAGGTCGGACCGAAGGATAAGATTGCGTTTCTGAGCGAGGAGTTGTGCATCGGATGCGGGATTTGCGTGAAGAAGTGCCCGTTTGAAGCGCTGACGATCATCAATCTGCCGAAGAATTTGGAGCGAGAGACGACGCATAGATATGGGCCGAACACGTTTAAGTTGCATCGGTTGCCGACGCCGCGCGCGGGACAGGTGCTCGGGTTGGTGGGCACAAACGGGATCGGCAAGTCGACGGCGCTGAAAATTTTGGCGGGGAAATTGAAGCCGAATCTTGGGAATTTCACGAAACCGCCCGAGTGGAGCGATATTCTCGCGCACTTCCGCGGGTCGGAGTTGCAAAACTATCTGACGAAGATTTTGGAGGATGACATGAAGGCGTTGATTAAGCCGCAGTACGTCGATAACATTCCGAAAGCCGTCAAGGGAGAAGTCGAGCAATGCTTGAACGATAGAAACGAGTTGGACAACTTGGAATTTCTCAAGGACCAATTGGACTTGGAGAATGTCATGCAGCGTCAGGTGGCGCAGTTATCTGGGGGGGAGCTTCAGCGGTTCGCCACCGCGATCATCGCGTGCCAAAAGGCAGACATTTATATGTTTGACGAGCCGTCGTCGTACTTAGACGTCAAGCAACGTTTGAAGGCGTCTCGGGTGATTCGTTCTTTGTTAAAGAACGATACGTACGTCATCGTCGTCGAGCACGATTTGTCCGTGCTCGATTACTTGTCCGACTTCATTTGCTGCCTGTACGGGAAGCCCGGGGCGTACGGCGTCGTCACCATGCCCTTCTCTGTTCGCGAAGGCATCAACATTTTCCTCGCCGGTTTTGTGCCGACGGAGAACTTGCGTTTCCGCGACGAGGCGCTCACGTTCAAAGTCGCGGGCGCGGATAGTGGGATGGAGATTACCGACAAACATTTTTCGCGATACGAATACCCGGCGTTGGTGAAGACGCAGGGCGATTTCAAACTCAACGTCGAGTCCGGTGAGTTCACCGATAGCGAAATTGTCGTGTTGCTCGGGGAGAACGGTACGGGTAAGACGACTTTTATTCGCCTTATCGCCGGCTTGATTCAACCGGACGACGAAGAACTCGAACTTCCGGAGTTCAACGTGTCGTACAAGCCTCAAAAGATTTCCCCGAAGTTCCCGGGCACCGTGCGCGAGTTGCTTCACAAGAAGATTCGCGACTCTTACATGCACCCTCAGTTCGTTTCGGACGTTATGAAGCCTATGAACATCGATCCGTTGATGGACCAAGCGGTGCAAAACCTCTCCGGTGGTGAATTGCAACGCGTGGCGTTGGCGATGTGCATGGGTACGCCCGCGGACATTTACCTCATCGACGAACCGTCGGCGTATTTGGATTCCGAGCAACGTGTGTGGGCGTCTAAGGTTATCAAGCGCTTCATCTTGCACGCCAAAAAGGTGGCTTTTATCGTGGAGCACGATTTCATCATGGCCACGTACCTCGCGGACAAGGTTGTGGTGTACTCTGGCGTCCCCGCCATCGAAGCGACGGCGCACGCGCCGCAGTCTTTGTTGACGGGTATGAACATGTTCCTGAAGGCGTTGGAGATTACGTTTCGACGCGATCCCACGAACTACCGTCCGCGCATTAACAAGTACCAGTCCCAGCTCGACAGCGAACAAAAGGCGGCGAACTGCTACTACTTGCTCGACGAGTAAGCGTCTCGTCTCGATTCACTTCAGTAGCCTTAGCGTAGATCGTGTCAATGTCGTCATGTTTTGTGTCATTGGTCTCATCATCACATCAGTGTTTCGTCTTCTAAGTCATCTAATCGTATTCTAATGCGTGGCGCTGCGTATCGTCTTGTTGAGAAGTTTCACCTGGCGCGCTTTACTCTCGACGCGCTCTTGCGCGTCCTCGAGCGCCTTGGCGAGAAATTCTCCCTCGGCGCCCGAGCTCCCGCCGATTTCTCGCGCGATGGATTCGTGCTCGACGCGTAGCTTGGAGAGCTCGTTTTGTAACTCGCGATGGATGTGCTGGATGTCGCGAGTATCAAATTTTGCAGGTTTACCGCGCGATCTCTCGCTCGCGGGCGACGGCGTGTTGACGCTCATCTCCGCCCCGGGCTCGCGAACGACGTCGAGTTCCTCATCCAACACGAAAGGTTCGCCGTCTATGATGCGACGCGTGAGCTTTGCGTTGATTTCCCCGACGGCATGCAAATTTGTGCGTAGCTGTGCGCACTCGCGTTCGGTATCGGCCGACGCCGCGGCGATTTCTTTCAATTTCATCAGCGCGTTGCGAGAAACGTTCTCGGCTCTCGTCGCTGTGGACTCCATGCGAGCCACGCGCTCGTTCGCCTCCTTCACACTTTTCCTAGCCGATTCAATCATCTCATTCGCACGCTCTCGCGCGCGAGCTAGTTCATCATCAAACGTCTCTCGTAAAGCATCGACGCGACTCGCCATCCCGCGTTCAACGATTTCGTGCTGCGCCGCGAGCTCTTCGTTGAGCTGCCGCACCGCGTTCGCCATCTCCGTCGACCTCGTCTCCATCATTCGCCGCAGAGCCATGGTCTCATTTTCACTCTTCGTCAATTGCTCTCTGAGCGCATCCTGCGCGATTTTCCCAGCGCTGTGCGCTTCCACCACTTTGACGCGTTCCGCCGCCAACATGGATTCAAAGTCGCGAAACCGCCGTCTGTCCGCTTCGAGCTCGACGCGCTCCTCCTCCAACCGCGCCCGCACCGCTCGCTCGCGCTCGAGCTCATTCAAAAACTGTCTCTCCTTCGCCTCGTATTCATCCCGCATCGCCTTCACCGCTCGCTCCATCTTCGACGCCCGCTTCTCCGCGCTCTCTCGCTTGCGTCGCTCGCCGTCCAGCGCGCCTCGCGCCGCCGCACGTTCAATCTCCGCGTTCTCCGCGTTCGCCGCCAACTCTCCTCGAAACGCGCGACATTCCACATCCAGCGCGTCTCTTTCGCGATTTCCCTCCTCCACCGCGCGTCGTAACGACCGAATCTCCGCCTCCGCGCTCGCGTTCGCGTTTGAATTCAACTCTGACAGCCGCCGCGTCCTCGTCAACTCATTTTCCATCTCCTCTCGCACCGCCGCCGCCTCTCGCGCGTCCTCGCGCGCTCGAAACAATTCTCTCTTTATCTCCTCGTACGTTCCGTGCGCGTGCTCGAGATCGCGCGTGAGCGCCTCGCATCGCGATTTCCAAATCGTCACCAGCGCCGTCGCCGTGTCGCGATTTTCTCTGCGCGCGCGCGCGACGACGTCCTCCTCGCGCGCGCGCGCGTCGTTCGAGACAACCATCGACCGTCGCTCGCGTCGCGCGCGCGCGAGGGTCGCGCGTCGCGTCGCGCGCGCCTCGATGTCTCGTTCGTCGCCGCATTTCACGAACATTCGTCGGCCGCATTCCGCGACGAACGACGCCCTGCGCGCGCCTCGACGCCGCGCGCAGGGCGTTCGAGCGCGCGCGAGACGCCGCGCGCGCCTCGCGCGCGTCACCGCGCGCGTCGAAGGCGACGCTCGGACGCGCGAGGCGATCGCGACGGCGATGATGGCGCGAACGGCCGCGCGACGATCGACGGCGCGCGTCGCGCGCGGGGCGACGCGCGCGACGAACGCGAGGCGACAGGCGCGGGCGATCGCGCGGCGACGCGTCGCGGTGACGCGCGCGAGCGAGGCGAGCGACGACGCGATGAGGGACGAGGCGAGCGGGTACGAGAAGCGCGCGGCGGAGAGCGCGGCGGCGGGCGTGGAGGAGAAACGACCGCCGCGAGGCGGGGACGCCCCGGCGCCGGGATCGTGGTCGTGGACGCTGAATTGGGATCACGTGATGTTCGATACGCGGGGAAGGGTGATCGAGGAACCGACGAAGGAGGACATGGCGCGCGCGCGGGTGCTCATCGGGTCGTGCCCGCGAAACGCGGAGGACGTGGACCGGTTGGTCGACGAAGCGGGAGTGGAGGCGATCGTGTGCTTGCAGTGCTCGTTGTGTCACGCGGCGATGGAGATCGATTGGCAGAGCGTGCGAAGGCGAGCGATCGAACGAGGAGTGATGATCGTGCAGGTGAACGTGCGCGATTTCGATCGACTGGACCAGGCGAAGATGTTACCCGAGGCGGTGCGGAAGTTGGCGGCGTTTCAAGCGATGGGTAAGCGCACGTACGTGCACTGCACGGCGGGGATCAATCGCGCATCGCTCACCGTGGTCGGTTATTTGACCTTTGTCAAGATGTTTGATTTGGAAGCGGCGCTGCACGCCGTGCGCACGTCGCGTCCGCAGGCGAACCCGTACGTGGTTTCCTGGGAAATCGCGCGCGCTCGTTTGCTGGCGCATAGGCTTGAGGATATTTATCTGTACTCGCAAGTCGACGCTGGTGGTAACACTATCGATGACGGTGGTGACTGGATCAAGCGCGACCTCGAGCGCGCGGAGAAGGGCGTCATCGCCGAAGTCTTCAAACGCGCCATCGACACCGATTTGTCCATGTACGGAGCGCTCATCGAAGGGGACTACCAACAACAGCGTCACTGACGATGGGATCAAGAATATAGACGTTAGTAGTTTACTGTTGTACATCATCGAAACAGAACGTAGGGTCTAACTAAAACTATCCGTTGAGCATGGCCTCGAGATCGATGTCGTTCTTCGACAACGTCTTGGCGCCGCCGAGCTTCATCGGCGGCGGTTTGGCGCCTCCCATCGAGCGCACGCCGCCCCCGAGCGATCCACTCGACGGTGGACGGCGCACACCACCGATACTAGCGTGGCCGGTCGCCCCCATCGACCGCGCACCGCTGAATCCCGACGACGCGCGCGGCGCCTGGGACGGCGGCTTCGCCGACGGTTTCGGCGGCGCCGGAGCGCTCATGTCCTCGAACAGGTCGTCGTCACCCCAACCATCGCTCTCGTGACTGGCCACTTTGGGTATGGATGTTTTCATCGGCGCTCGCGCGCTCGAACCCGCGCGTGAGTTCAATCGCGCGCGGGCGGCTTCTTCCGCGGGATCGACGACGTCTAAATCGCCCCATCCGTCGTCGTCGTCGTCCTCCAAGTCTTCGTTCCCCATGGACAGCGCGCTCACCTTTTGTGCCGCCGCCTCGATCGTTCGGCGACTCGAGTCGTACGCGTTTGATGTCATGGCTTTCGCAGGCGATGGTCCAAGAGACGTCGCCGGCGTGTTTTGCGTCGAAGTTCGCGGGCTCTCGCCGTACAACTTCGGCGGCGGCGCCGCCGAACTGAATGATTTCGCCATCAATCGTTCATTCTGAAGATCAACCGGTTCGTGCGCGTCATCTGGTCCGCCTATTTTCGTCGCTGCCATGTTCACAGCCCACGAAAGCATGTTTGCCGCGCGTTTAGCCGCGTTCGCGTGCCCTTTCTGTTGTTGCGCCTCGACGTGCGCCGCCGCCGCTTCGGGGCCGAGTTCGAGCGCCTCTGAGTGCCCTTTTAACCCTTGCACGTACAACTCAAGTACGGTGAACGCGCGCGTTCGCACGTCTTTTTCGATGTCCGTCATGAGCGGCGCGAGCGCTGGGATCAACCGCTGGCTCACTTCTAACGGTTCATAATATTGCGTCGTGTGCTCGAGCGCCATGAGACCCGCCAGTCGCGCGGGCGGAAATCCATCCTTGAGCGATCTTGTGAACGCGTTCAGCAACACCCGCTTCGCCGTCGCTTGACTCAAATACTTTGCGATGTTTCCTAGGCAAATCGTCGTGTTGGCGCGAATCGCCGGATCTTCATCAATCTGCAACTTGCTCAAATGCCTCAAAAGCGACGCCGTGATGACGCGCTCGGAGAGTCGCGGCACCAACGTCAGCGCCCCCTTCAGCGTCATCTCGCGCACGTTGGAGTCGTTGTGCGCGAAGCCGGTCTGTAGACGTTCGTACAACGGATCATCCATCATGGCATCCGGCACGTGGTCGGCATATCGCGTCAAATTTTCCAACAAATCCAGTCGAATCATCTTATCCGGCGCCTCGTAAAGCTTCATGACCGTCGGGATGACGAGTTTTTGATACTGATCGCGCGGAACCTCCTCTGCGGCGAGGAGCATGGGTAAGATGGCTTGATGCGGCGCTTGATTAAACGACAGCGCGTCGCACAACATGGGTAAGATTTTCTTTTGCACGGGCGCCTGGGCGAGTTGCTCCAACACGCGCGGCAGGTGGCCGAAGAATCGTTCCTTTTCAATCGAATCCTTCAACGCCAAGTTGTTGATGAACGTGATCGTCTCCACGAGCTTGTTCGAAAACGCCTCTTTGTTCTCGATGAGCTTCTTCGGGTTGTACCGTCGCGCAGGTTGCGAGCCGAGAAGACGCTGATAATCCTTCAGCAGCGACTTTGGGATTTGATCAATCTCGCGCAACTGGTCCGTCCCGCGCAGAGCGCCGCCGCTGTACACCTCCTGAATCAAGCATCCCAACCCCCACGCGTCGATCGCCCACGGCGGCCCTTCGGGAATGATCACCCAGTCTCCCCTTCTGTACTCCTCCGGCTTGTATTGATCCGGCACCAGATACGCCCCGCGAATGAGCGCCGCGTCCCCGTTCACCCCGTGTCCGATGCTCTCCAGCTCGCTGCACAGATCGAACCCGTGTAACTTCCAGTCTAACCGCTCCGTCACCACCACCGCGCTCAGCCCGACCCCCCCGTGCACGAGCTTACAATCGTTGCTCAAGAACGCCACCGCCGTCGCGATTTCCCGCACCCCGAGCGAAAAATAATCATCCCTCTGCCCGTTCCCCCCCCCCCCGATCGGCGCCTCCCGCAGGTGCGCCTCCAGCGGCGTCACCGCCTCCGTCACGACGTGTATCGTCAGCTCGTTCCCGCTCTCGATCTCGATCACGTCCTTCACCAGCAGCACGTTTGGGTGTCGAAGCGTCTTCATCCGTCGCGCCCCGTTCTTCGCCAGCCTCACCCGCTGTTGATCGCGATTCACGTCCGCGTGAAACGTGAATATCGAGTGTTCCTCTCCCGTCTCCTGCGCGCGTTTCCTTTCGTCAATCATCGTCATCAGACGCATTCATTCATTCATTCATTCATTCATTCATTCATTCATTCACTCATCCTTCGCGTCGCGTCGCGTTCGTTCGTCGCACCTGGCACGTCCCGCGTCGGTGCGTCCACACGCCGAACGCGCGACACGCGAACTCGCGCCCGAGGTCGTACTTCAGCCTCGGTCCGCTCGCGAACAGGCTTCCGAGCGTGCCGAACATCGGATTCGACGCCTCGATCGGCGCGCCGATGTGACGCGCGCGCGCGTCGAATCGCGACGCCATCGCGCGACGACGACGCGCGTCGCGCGTCGCGTCGGCGACGACGACGATGGACGCCGCGACGCGCGACGACGACGCGCGACGCGCGGGCGCGACGACGACCGCGATCGACGGCGACGACGACGACGACGGGACGCGCGCGACGACGACGACGACGACGACGACGACGACGACGGCGGCGACGACGGCGGTGAAGACGCCGACGGGACGGGACGACGGCGACGATGGGTTTTGCCCGGCGTGGACGCGCCGCGGACGCGGGACGATCGCGAGCGCGGCGTGGCGACGACCGGCGCTGGCGGCGTGCTCGCTGGAGGATTTCACGTTTGATTTGATGCGGTTTCATCAGGAGCGAGGACGGGATTGGGAGCAGTGCTGGGCGAATTTGGATCGAGTCGTCGGGCGCACGGGTGCGCCGCTGGATTGCTTGCACCTGTACCGACAGGTGTGCTCGCTGGGGGGGTTCGCGTCGAGGACGAGCGCGAAGGAGCGAATCAAGGCGGCGGAGATTTTCAGAAACATGTTTAATCACTACGAAAATCACACGATGACGGATTGCGGGAATCGCATGCTGACGGCGTATGAGAATTATTTTTTGGAGTACGAGGCGGCGCACGAGGAGGATTTGACGCGCGGGACGTGCGGGAACTGCGGGGGGGGGATTCAAACGTCCATCGGAACGGTGGCGGATTTGCTGCACGAGTGCGTCGGGTGCGAAAGAATGTTTCACGGACGGTGCCAACCGCCCGAGGTGTTTCCTCCGATCCACGGGGAGGGCAAGAACGCGGGGTGTTCGACGCGCATCGTGTGCTTTGAATGCCGGGCAGGCGGCGCGTACGCCGCCTCGACCAAGTTGCTGCGCGACGAACGAGAGGACGCGGATTCGTACCAAACGCGATTGTACGAATGCGTCGCGCGACGCGGTCGCCGGTATAAGAGCAGCTACGTGCGACCGACGCGAGCGATGGACGAAGGCGCGAAGCCGCCGTCGCCGACGGGCAACGATCCAGACGATGGTAGTAAAATGGATGACTGATGATTGTTGTGATTAAAAAACAAGCGATGACGATGAAACGTTTCCCTAAAGTACAAATCGACTCAAGTCCTCTTGCTTGAGCATGTTGCCGATCGCGTCGTCGATATCTTTGACGCCAATCTTGACCTGCAGCTCGCCTTTGCCGCCCGCCGCGACGAATTTCGCATATCTCTCGGGCGCGTCAAACGACAAATCCTCGACGATGCGTTCGAGCACGGTGTGCAGTCGTCTGGCGCCGATGTTGTCGACCGTTTTGTTCACCTTGGCCGCGATGCTCGCGATGTGCTCGATCGCTTCGTTCGTGAACTCTAAATCGATCCCTTCCGTCTTCATGAGCGCCTTTTGTTGCGCGATCATGTTCATCTCCGGTTCGGTTAAAATTCGGTACAAGTCGCGCTCGGTCAAACCTTTGAGCTCGACGCGAATGGGCAATCGTCCCTGTAACTCGGCGAGCATGTCGCTCGGTTTCGCGCTGTGGAACGCTCCGGAGGCTATGAACAAGATGTGGTCGGTGTTGACGTTGCCGTGCTTCGTGCTCACGACGGAGCCTTCGATGATCGGCAACAAGTCGCGCTGCACGCCCTCGGAGCTCGCGTCGGCGCCGTGACGGTAATCGCTCGACGACACAATCTTATCAATCTCATCTATGAACACGATCCCATCGTTCTCCACCGCCGTGATCGCCTCTTTCGCGATCGTCTCCGCGGACAACAAGTTGTCAAACTCCATCTCTTCGATCAAAGGTTTGCACTCGGCCACCGTCATTTTACGCTTGGACGTGCTCTTGCGGTTTCCGAACAATTTATCAACCTTGATGACTAATTCGTGAATGGGAATCGGTCCCCCGCTCGGGTCGATCTTCATGTTTTGCCCACCCGAATCCGGCAACTCAACCTCGATCGTGCGATCGTCCAAAGTACCGTCTCGATACAACGTCCGAAACGCCTCGCGCGTCTCGTCGTTGGCCCCCTCCCCGCACACAAAATCTAAAATTTTATTCTCGATCAACTCCTCCACAAACTTTTCAAACTTCGCGCGCATCTTTTGTTTCGTCACCGCGATCCCATTATCCACCAAATCTCGAATGATCTGATCGACGTCTCGCCCGTGAAATCCAACCTCTGTAAATTTCGTCGCCTCCACCTTTACGAAGGGCGAATCCGTAATCTTCGCCAATCGTCGCGCGATTTCCGTCTTCCCGCACCCCGTCGGGCCGATCATCAGGATATTTTTCGGCACGATTTCGTCTCGCATCGGTTTCCCGATCCTGTGTCGCCGCCATCGATTCCGAAGCGCCACCGCGCACGCCCGCTTCGCCTCCGTCTGTCCGACGATGTGCTTGTCCAGCAGCGCCGTCGCGCGTTCGGGCGTCAACCCACCGCGTCCGTCCTCTTCCCTCGCGTCTCGCCCGTCGCGCGCGTCCGCGGGCGTCACGTCGATCGTCACGTCGATCGTCGACCGCTTCGTGGGCGGTTTCGGCGGTTTCGCGACGCGCGACGGTCCCGTCGCGCCGTAGGGTCGCTCGCCGCGGTGCGTTTTCGTCGTCGTCGTCGTCGTCGTCGTCGTCGTCGTCGTCGCGCGCGCGGCGAGCGTCGCGGCGCATCGTTGGTCGACGTCCGCGTCGCGCGCGGCGCGCCACGCGCGCGCGAGCGCGCCGAACGCGCGCCGGGACATCGCGACGCGTCGAGACGCCCGCGTCACTCAATGGCGCCATGCCGACGTCGCTGACGCGGGCGGGCGCGCGCGCGACGCCGTCGACGCTCGGCGTCGATCCCGAAGACGTGCTCCATCCGCGCGTGCGCGATCTGCTGCACGGCGACGTCGTGCGCGTGGGCGCGCCGACGCCGAGCGTCATGAAGCAGCGGTTGCGAAACAAACTGTGGAAACTCGTCGTGTTGGCGATCGCGAGCGTCGTGCTGTGGGCGCTGCAGGGGGCGAGACAGGCGCGCGAGGGCGCGTGGGCGCGAGGGGAAGGGGTCGTCGAGCCGATGGCGGTGCGGTTCGCGAGAAAGGGGGCGTTCGGGGGGGGGGCGAAAATCGTGCACTGAGAGCGCGAGACGCGCGGAGTCGCGGTCGAAGCGACGCGCGTGAGTTGTATCGAGTAATGTGTAACGCTAGCGTAGAGAATTAAACTTGAACGTACGGAATTGAACGTCGTGTGGCGTCATTCTTTGGATTTCTTCTTCTTCTTCTTCTTCGGCGCGGCGTCGTCGACGGCGACGGCGCACTCGCGAATCTTCTTCTTCTTCTTCTTGGCTTTCTTTTCCGCGCGAGCGTCGTCGTCGTCGACGTCGGGCGCTCGTTTCTTCTTTTTTGACGATTTTTTGACGCTCGCCGCCTCAAACGCTGGCGTGTGGGCGTCGAAGACGATGGCCGTGAGCGGTTGCTTGGCGTACGCAGAGGCGACGCACTTGCGCGTCGCGGTGTCGTAGACGCGCACGTATTGATCCAAACCCGCGCACGCCACGTGCGCGCCGTCGGGATGGACCGCGACTTGACGAATGCTCCCGGAGTTTCCCTTAAACTTCCCTCGCGTTTTTCCCGCGCGAAGATCGACGATTTCAAACATCCCGCGAGCGTTGGCGACGTACGCCTCGTAACCATCCGCCGAGCTCGCCACGCTCGTGATCACGCCCTTACCGACGTCCAAGTCCAGCACCGCGCGCTTATCCGCGCGCGTATCGTAGTGTCTAAATCTATGCTCTCCCGTGCCGACGAAGAAGCGCGCGCATTCGCTCGTCGACGCGAAACACGTCGCGCTCACCCAAGGCGGCGCTCGGTACCCCAACCAATTTGGCGGAGGTGGTTTCGCCTTATACGTCCGTTTCTGTTCGTGTACGTCGTACACCACGACATCGTTCCCTTGGCCCTTACCTCCCAGCACCAATCTCCCCAATCTTGCGTCGAGATCGGAGCTCGTCGCGTCGCCGCACGCTCGAAACGTCCCGGTTTCTCGCCACGTTTCGTCGCCGTATTCATTCACGATTCCATGCACCCCAACCTCACCGTCGTCGTGCACGGCGACGACGTGCATGCGTTCCCACGACGTTCCACGCTCGTCTCCCTCGCACCACGCGTGCGCGTCGACGATTTCTTTCGACAGCGTCAACGTCGCCGTCGAGCGCGTCCCGCTCCTCGCCTCCATCACCTCCACCGCGCCGCCTTTTCGCGCGCACACCACCCGCGGTCCGCTCGCATCGCTCGCGCCGCGCAATTCGCACACCGCGCGCGCGCGCACCGCGCGTCGCGCGCGGTCGAGCGCGCCGAATTTCCCAATCAGCGTCAAGTCTTCGGCCGCGTCGCCGCCGGCGGCGGGGTCCGTGGCGAACGCGCGGACGTATCCGAGCTCGTCGCACGCGAGCACGCGGATCGGGAGGTCGGTGTGCGGTGGTGCCATCGCGCGAGCGCGCGCGCCGCGTCCCGCGCGGACGACGGTGGTGCGACGATGAATGCGGTGAGGCGCGCGGCGAGGCGAAGCGCGAGAACGCGAGCGAAGCTAAGCGAAGCGGTTTGACATTACATCGAAGCAGCGCCGAGGGCTCGCGTGATCGCGAACGCGCGCGCGTTCGTTCGTGTAAATGTGCGACGGATAGGGCGCGCGCGCGAGGACGCGCGGTGCGCGATGGCGACGGCGCGAGTGGAGACTTTGCGAGGCCAATCCGAGCTCGCCGGCGGCGCGTCCACGGCGCCCGTATCGCCGTCGTCGTCGTCTTCGTCGAGGGACTCTACACGCTGGGAAAGCGACACCCGACGCGCGGTGGACTCCGGACCTCCGTAGATTTCTTTCGTCTTCGTCGGTTCGAGCGTTGACGGTTCGAGGTCCTCGTCGGCGGCGGCGGCGGCGGCTCGATTGGATTTGGGTTTCGGCTCGCCGCCGTCTCGTTTCCACACGCCCTTGCGCTGCGTCATTTCGGGATTGATTCGATCCAGCAGCGCTTGTACGGCGCTCATGCTCATTCCGCACTCTTCGCACGCGCGCACGATGGCGGTGCGGTTCGCACCCTTGAGTTTGAGCCCGCTCGCGAGCATTAACTTCGCCACCTCGGCAATACCGTTGATGTCTTCCAGTTGGCCGTATCCCCACGCGAAATGAGCGAACGTACGCTCGTTCGGGCGCAAGCCCGCGTCGAACATGCGCTCGAGTACGTCGCGCGCGCGCGACATGTTACCAATCGTACAATGTGCGGCGACGACGGCGCTGTAAATAGCCACCGACGGAGCCACCTTTGCCTCGGCGAGTCGATCCAAAACCGCCTCAGCGCCGTCGGAATCGCGCGCGCGCGCGTACGCCTTTACCAACGTCCCGTAAGCTGTGACGTCTGGCGCGACTTCCTTGCGATGCATGCGATTGAAGATTCGCTCGCACGCGTCGACTTGGCCTTGATTCGCCCAATAATCTAAAAACAACGTGTACGTCACGTTGTCTGGTTTGATCCCCAACGACTCCATATCCCACGTTCCACTCGATTCGAGCTCGCGAAACAGCCCTTCCGCAGCGCGCATGTTTTCTTGCTTGAGGTATCCGTCTATGAGCATGTTAAACAGCGGCAGTGAGGGCGCGATGCGCTCCCATTGCATCTGTTGTAAAAGCTTGCGCGCGGCGAGCATGTTTCCGCGACGCGTCCACGCGTCGATGAGTAACCCGTATGACGCCGCGCTCGGCTTCGACACTCGCCCACCGCGGTCACTCTGTCGCTCCAAGTCGAACTTTTCGTTGTTCCATCGTCTGAGCACTTCCTCGGCGTCCTCGAGATCGTCCCGCTCGCACAAGCCTCGCAAAAACGCGTTATACGCGCGTTCGTCTGGGATTATTCCATGCTCGCTCGACATTCGTCTGATCAACCTATACACTCTATTTGCCTCTCCACGCTTCGCGTACGTGTATATGATCTCCGGATGCGTCGCCCCGTTCACGCCCACGCCGTCTTCGCCGACCATTCTATCCACGATTTTCTCCGCCCCCGCCGGGTCTCCGCCGGCGCAAAACGCGTGCGCCACGGCGTTCCACACCGCCACATCGACGTCATCGCCATACTCCTCGATCATCGGCAACACATCGTCCAAAGCCTCTTTCGCGCGTCCCATCGCGCCTAGCGTGCTAATCACCGCCGTAAACGTCTTCGCCGTCGGCCTGTGTCCGTCTCGTATCAGCGCCAGCGTCGCCCCGACCGGATCCGCGTCCGCGCGCGCCCTCGACCCTCGCCCGCCGCCCTCGACGTCCGACGCGTATTTACTCTTCGTCTTTTTCGCCTTTTTCCGTTCGTTATACCGCCGTTTCGCTCGCATCCCGCTCACCGCGCTCGTCGCTCGGTGCACGGCGAAGCACGAGCTCCCGCGCGCGCACTTCGCGCACTTAAACCGCGCGTCCACCGTGATCTCGCGTTCGGTGCCGTCGTTCATCGTCATGATCTCCCGTCGAACGTTCGCCCGCGTCGCCGGGCGCAGCGACGCCGCCCGCGCCGCTTCGGCATCCGCCGACGTCGACGCGCGCGCGTCTTCATCGCGCGATTGCGCCTCCCCGCGCGCCGCGTTCGACGCGCGCGCGCGCGCGTCGCGCTCCGCGCGCACCCACCGCATGTCGCCGCCCGCGCGCGTCGCTCGCGCGCGCGCGTCGCCGTCGCGCGCGCGTGAGTGCGACCGGGACGGATAAGAGTCGCGGCGACGCCGCGCCGCGCGTCAATTCGCGACGCGCGATCGCGCGCTCGACGCGCGTCGCCGCGAACATGCGCGTCGCGCCCGCGCGCGCGCCGGCGCGCGTCGTCGCGCGCGACGCGCGACGCGCGCGACGGACGAAGGCGCGACGCGCGCTCGAGAGGGGGCGTTCGGAAAGCGGTTTCGACGCGCGCGCGACGCGACGCGCGACGATCGGCGACGACGCGGCGCGCGCGCGCGTTGAAGACGCGATGCGCGCGGCGCGCGCGACGCGCGCATCGCGATGGCTCGACGCTTGGAACGCGCGGGACGGGTCGAGCGCGACGACGCGCGGGACGAGGACGCGCGCGAGCGACGCGCGAACGACGAGCGTTCGGGACGAGGACGTCGAAGCGATGGAGGGCGAGGACGCGTCCGCGGTGGTGGTGGATGATGGTGCGAACGGTGACGCCGGCGCGAGCGAGGCGTCGACGAGCGAGTCGGTGGACGAGGACGCGGAGGGACGAGAGGCGAAGAAGTCGACGGCGGACCGCGGGCTCGGACAAAGGCGAGCGTTGAGCGCGGAGACGCGGTCGCGACCGTTTGTGCCGTTGAAGGGTGAAGTTCTACACATAGCGTGGTATCGCGAGTACGATGAAACCGGGAAGTTCACGCGCGAGGAAGGGTTGGCGTATCGCGAGTGCATCGAGCAACTCTTGGCGCACTACACCATGCCGAAGGAGCTCGTGGAAGAAACGCTCGACGGTATCGAACGCGGTTGGTCCGACGTCACGCTGAATCTTGGCTCTGGGTTCAACTTACGCATGCAAAGGCACACGGAATTCGAGACGATCACGCTGAGCGGTCCGGGGAACATGAAGGCGTCGCTCGGAACGCGCATCACGCCGTGGCAGTGGTTGTTACCGCACGATTGGTTGGCTGACATTCCGGGCAAGGTTTTCTTGGTGAATCACGCGGTATTTAGACAGCTTTCGCAGCCATCGCGAAGCGAAGAGCCGACGCTGAAAGAATTGAACGCCATTCGCAAAGCGCTCGGATCGACGCTGTACGAGGACAAGGTCAACGCGTCGATGGACGAGGAAGACGCGGTATTGGAATGGGACGCCGGCTCGCTCGTGGGATGTGGCATAGGCGATGGGAGTCGCATGTTTGCCAACTATGAGCTCGATGATTCGGGCGCGATGACCACGCTCGTGGTCGTGCCCCCGGGAGACAGCACGTTTATTCGCGCGGGGCGACAGTTGCAACGCTTCTTCGCCCTCGAGCAATATCGACTCATGATTCTGCAACGTTTACCCATGGCCAAGTCCAAGTTCCCACTTCTAGCCGGCTTGAACGAGCGGTACGAAACGCTATCGCGCGAGCTGCGCCGATCGAAAGCCACTGCGCGCGGGCACAAAGACCAGCAAGAGTTTGTGACGCAAATCACCGAACTCGAGCAAGCCATCACGCAGCTCGTGACGCGAACGAAGCTCGTCGCCCTCACGACGGCGTCGTATCTCGAGATCATCGAGCTTCGCCTAGCAGAAGCCAGTTTCACGCGTCTCGGGTACGAGATTCGCTTCTTACCGCTCTTCGTCAAGAAGCGCATCGACCCGGCGGTGAGCACCATCTACGCCGTCGCCGAGCAAGCGAAAATTCTCAGCGACGCCCTCGAGCGCACCACTTCCCTCGTCCAAGCATCCGTGGAAGTGCGCTTACAGCGCATCAACGAACGCATCGCGACGTACGGTCTTCTGTTCACCATAGTCAGCGTCCTCGTGAGTTTCACGACGAGCATTCAGCCAAACGGTTCGCTGCACTGGCTCTTCGTCCTCGTCAAGGCGAAATTCTTTTCGTGCGTGGCTTTCGGCGCCAAGCTCTGCGCCTCGGGGCCGTGATCGCGATCGCGCGCATCAATGTTCATCATCGCGACGTCGGCCCGCGTCGGCGTCGACGCTAATCATGTAAAACGAATTAAAATTTTGCGACCCTCGACGCGACGCGACGCACAGTCTGTCCACGCGCCGCACACTTTTCAGTGGCGCGTCGCCACCGCCGCACTCCGCGACGCTCGCCCCGAAAAGTCGCGCGCGCGAAAATGTACACCGCCGTGCGCTCGTGCGCGCTCGGGTCGGCGTGTCCGTTCCGTCGAAAAGACGCGGCGGCGGCGTCGAGTTCGTCGACGTCGACTCCGCCACCGAACGAACAGCGACGTCGAGCGGTGCGATCGAGCGCGGTGGAGGCGCCGAAAGCGAACGATAACGTCATGGTGCCCGTGAGTGAGGCTCTTGAGCGCGCGAAGGCGACGCGAGACGCGCGAGGAGGACGCGTGGAGGGAAGAAGCGCGTTCGACGCGCTGGCGTTCTCGGGTTGGGCGCCCGAGACGGTAAACGGACGAGCGGCGCAGATTGGGATCGTGTGCGGACTGTGGCGGCAGTACACCACGGGAACGGGGTTCGTGACGCAAGCGCACGATCACGTGTTGTTGTTCGCGGCGGTGTTGGCGGTGGTCGCCGCGGCGTCGGCGGCGCCGAGCTTTTTGGGGAAGACGTACGGCGGCGATCCCAAAAGTAAGAAGGATGTCGGAATCTTCACCGCGCGTAAGGAGATGATTCATGGACGATTAGCGATGTTAGCCATCGCTTACGAGGTGTACGCGGAGTTGTCCGCGAGAGGCGTGACGGCGCCGTTTTAGACCATGTATTTTTTACGCACAAAGCATTTCTTAACTTTGCCCTCGTTTACAACCTGTTTGCTACGCGAGAACTAATCTTGTTTCAGCACGTCCTCGCCCGTGATTAAGAATTTCGCCGCTCCGACGACGATTTGTTGCGCCCAATACAAGTTTAAGAGCGACGGAATGGGAAGCGTCAAAAGCGCGGCGTAGTATTGTGGCGTCGTCAATACTCCCCAATCCGAGTTCATGTACGCCGCGAAAAGTCGCGGTATGACAACCACGCGGACGCCCAAAAACAATGGAATCCACGCCAAGCCGTTGATCAAATACAGTTTCGTGTTGGACATGTTTAGAGCCGCTAAAATCCATCGAAGCGACATGTTAAAATTCGTCACCTCGCTCACGAGAAAATAGTTTATGTGATACGCGCACAAGTGTCGCATCAGCGCGTACGGCCACAGCACGATGGAAAACACGTGATGCACGATGAACAAGTACAGCGCGCCTTTCCCTCCATACGCCACGACTTGATCGTCCCAACGCGCTAAAATCACTCCCAAGTCCCACGTCATGTAACCGATCGACAACCCACACGCCTTCGACGTCAGCGCGCTCACATCGCTCACGAACGAATCGCTCTTCCCCGAAAATGTCGCGATCGCCGGCAGCGCGTACGCCGTGACCGCGAACGCGGGCCAAAACGTGCACAAATTCGTGTGCCAAGTCGTTCGCTCGTGCGGCTTCATCGCGTCGAAACGCTTCGCCCCGACGACTCTGCGGCTGAAACACAGGGACACGAGCATGATGAACGCGTTACACGCGATGGACATGAAGTAGTACGTGAATAGCGCGCGAGCGACGTCGTGCGCGGGGTTTCCGGTGACGACTTTCGCGGTCCACTCGCCCAGGGGCGCGAGGAACGGTTCCAGCGTCGCGAACGCGTCGTGCGCGCGCGCGAGGGCGGGGGGGATGGCCACCATCATCGCGACCGTGATGCGTTCGCGTCGAGCGCGCGCCGTCGAGGGACGCGCGGAGTCGGTGTGTGAGGGAGGCGCCGCGGCGGACGCGCGAGACGCGAGTCAACGCCTCGGCGCGCGCTCGGGACGCCGACAGTTCGATGCGTGAACGGTAGACGCGTGGAGACGTCAGGAAGTGCCAAAACTGCTAGCGTCTTCGTGTGTTGTTGCAACAAGATGAGTGATGTGCTACGACTTTACTTCCCCAGCGCGGTGACCAAATCGAGCTTGGCCGACGTCTTCTTGGTGAAATTTTCGAGGTGAGTCACGTGCTCAGCGACTTGGTTGGTGATCAAAAAGTTCTCCAAGCGACTCGGCGGTTGCGGAGCTTTGTAGTTGGGATCTTCTTCCGGAAGCAAGTCCTCCCCTGCGGCGCGTCGACGCGCGTTTTCTTGACGACGCTTGTGCAACCAGTGGGCGTGTTGCGACTGGTACCGCTGCATGTTGCGCTGGTAATACGCCACACGCTGCTGCTCGTTCGCGAAATCCTCCATGCACTCGCCGAGCAACTTCATGTTCTCCTCCACGAACGGCGCCGTGCTCAAATCCAATCTCTCGTAATCGGTGTCGTTGAGCGTCACATCCTTGTCTCGCATCAACTCGCCCATCACCGCCGTGGCGAGCGCGCTATTCCTAATCGTCAGCGGCACCTCCACCACGACATCATTCCACTTCAACCCTTTCTCATGAATCTGTTCCACGGTCAACTCTCCGTTGCCATTCTTATACGCCTCGATAAACTTTTCACTCAGTTTCAACGCCTTCAACGCGCACACGCCTTGCTCCGCGTACGTCGGATCGTACGCCACGCACACGCAGCGCTGCAAGCTCTCGGAGTAGGACAAAAACGTCGCGATGAGTTCCTCGTTATAAAACGTCCCGAGATACGTGCTCTGATACCATCCAACGATGTTCGAATCCACATTAATCTCTCGCAAGCACCGCATCATGTCGAGTTGATACGCCGCGCCCTCCTCCGCGGCGAACGAGCCGTCCGGATCGTACTGATCGTCCGCGGTCACCTTGGGAAACGGAAAGCACGCCGTCACGTCGAGGCTCGCGCCGATATCCAGCCCCAACAGCTGTCCGGTCGCGCTCCCGGGCGCGGCGTCGGCGCAATGTTTCATGATCTTGAGCGCGGCGCCGCCGTCGAGTTCGACGGCTTTTACCGGCGCCTTGGGCTCTTGCGGCTTCTTAGCGCCGTCGGACGCGGCCGCTTGGGTGGCAAAGCTCATCGTTCGTGCGATTCGTCGAGCGATGCGCGATTGCAGACGACGCGGGCGTCGTTCGACGGCGAGTGACGCCAGCGTTAGGGTCAAATTACGACGATACCGACGTTAATGTCCAGGGTTAGGACGTCGTCGAGAGCGCGGTTCGGGGACGAAAACGTCTCGCCGCGCGCTCGTTCGATGGGAAACGCGACGCGATCGAAAGCGCGAGCCTAATGGTGGTGATGTGATGTAATAATGACGCGGCACTAGTATGACAAGGGTGTGAGAGACGCCATCGAAATCAAAGACGTTCGGCGACGGCGTCGACGAATTGTTCGGTGGTTAAACCAGAGGGGCCGCTCAAATCGCGCGTGCCTTTGCCTTCGCGGAAGAGTTGGTGAATCACGGCGCGCATTTTAGCGGTAAACGCTAACGTACGCTCTTTGTCGACGTTGTGAACGTCGGCGGCGTGGTTCATGGCGCCGATTAAACCTTCAACCATGCCGAGAGGATTGAGAGAGGTCTCTTCGCCGCGCAGACGCGCTTCGTCCATGTCGGCGACGGTGCCGTGCGAGGCTTCAAATTCTTTGATAAGCGTACCGTTTTCATCGACGCCGACCAAGTTACTCGTGATGAAACCCGGGGACTTGTGGATCTGGGCTAACTCATCCGTCAAAACGTCGCCGTCGTAGTTGTGCGCCGCCATGCCGAATCCGCCTTGGCGCCATTGCACGAGCTTCATCGTCGCCGCGTCGGACAGTAAGTGCACGAGCTCGTCACCGGACTTCATCACCCCAGCGTCGACGAACTTGGACTTGTACTCTTCGTCGAAAACTTTCTTCATGATTTGCCAAAACGGCTCTTGCCATTTGAACACCGTCTTCTTCGTCACGACGTACGGCGTAATCTTCGCTTCGAGGCATCGACCGAAGAAGAAACGCGCGAGCTCGTGCACGTTATCGTACGGATTGTGGTACGTCACCACCGCCGCTTCGTTGTCGGTGATCGTGCGCGAATCGACCTCGACAGGTTTCCCCGCGTCTGGGCCTTCGCTCGGCGTAAACGTCGTGACCAAAGTCCCTTTGCCCACATTCTTGTACCCCGCCGCGTACTCCCCGCCCACGGCGTGTCGCTCGAAGAACACCGGTTTCTTATATCCCAATTCCACGCCATCGATGTGAATGGTGTCTCGAGAAATGGTAATCCCGTTCCATCCGCGTCGCATCGCGCCGTTCGGCGACCCCCAGCTCTTTCGCAACCCCAATCGTTTCACTTGATCCGCCGTCGGCGTCACCGTCGGTTCCTTAAATATCGCCTTCACCGCCTTCCCGGCCTCGATCACGTCTCGCAGCACCTGATCTTCGGTATCGTCTCGATTCTTCGCTCGCAAATCAAACTCTCGCCACGCCGTCGTGTCCACGCGCGGCTCGATCCACTTCGCGCGAATCAAATCCATGACGTACGCCGTCATCTCCTCTCCCCGCACGTACACCATCGGCGCCGCCGTGATCTTCGACGCGTTCGCGCTCATCATCCGTCGCGCGCTCGCGCTCGCGCGCGTCGTCCTCGTCGTCGTCGTCGTCGTCGTCGCCGCCGCGATCGTTTTCGCCATCGCCATTCTTTCGCCTCGCGCGTGCGTCTGCGTCGTCATCGCGCGTCTCGACGCCCGCGCGATCGCTCGCGCGACGTCACCGCGCATCGCTCGCGTCGCGCGTCGCTCGCGTCGCGCTCTCGCGCGCCGCGCGCGTCGGTCGTCGCGGGTAACCGAAAACACCCGCGTGTGTGGGGGCTCGGTCAAGCCCACACGGACCAATACGACCCCGCGCGCGCGCGACGACGCGCCGCCCGCAGACGCGCGCGCGAGGACGTCGCGCGAGCGCGGCGACGAATCGACGAGGGTTCGAGAGCGAACGTCGCGCGCGACGCGTGGACGCGCGGACGTCTGGACGCGCGCGCACGGCGTGAACGGTCGAGATTGAGGCGGCGGCACGAACGACCGACGACGACGACGACGACGACGACGACGGCGCGGGACGCGAACGCGAGCGCGCGCGATGCGAGGGACGGCGTCGACGACGCGGGATTCCGCGGCGTGGACGGACGACGATGATGGACGCGGGAGCGATGCGAGACGGGATGCGGTGCGTGCGAGCGCGAGGAAGGGTGGACGCGCGCGCCGAGAGACGACATCGACGAGACGAGACGAGACGAGACGAGACGAGGGTGGAGACGAGACGAGACGAGGCGAGGGTGGAAACGAGGGTGGAGACGAGTTTGTATGACTGACGATACGGTGGTTTCGAACGAGGCAGAGCCCGGCGGTTGTGGCGGTGGCGGAAGAGTTGCTCGCGTGCTCGCTGCCCGGTGGGGTGACGACGCGCGCGAGATTTGAGTGGAGGTACGGGAAGTGCGAGGAACGACACTGGGGCGACGTGTTCGCTCGATTCGCGGAGTACTTGACGCGCGAGGGTGTGCGCGCGATCGAAAATCGATGGATTCGCGATCGCGGCGACGATGCGTCGGAGCGAATCGAGGCGTTTGCGGCGGTGAATTGGATCATGGAGTTCATGCGAGAGATTGTAGAAAATTGCGGCGAATTGCCGTCGTTTGCGCACGGCGAGGCTACGGCGTTGTTTTTGGAGTTCTTTGAAACGTGCGAGAGCGCGTTGCGGTTATTAGCGGCGGCGACGAGGCGATCCGTGGTTGGGCGAACGCCGCGTAACGCGTACTTTTCGTCGGACGTGTTTCAGCGGAGAGTGCGATTCATGCTTTCGAAGATTCACGCGCACATGCCGTTGAGCGCGGCGCACTTGAACGACGCCGACGAGAACGAGTCGAAAGCCTGTGAAGTCGTTGCGCACGAGTTATTCGTTGCCGAAGACCGCGAAGAGGGAAGTGGTCCGTTAGATTGCACGCGATACGAGTTTACAGTCGACACGACGTCGAGTGGTAGCGATGAAATAGTCTTCAAGGCGTCTGGCCGACGGGGGCTCGACCCGTCCGAGATGCACCGGCCGTATAATCGCGCCTCGAGCCTTGAGTGCTTAATCGATGACTTTTCACGACCTCAAATGTTCGATCCGGGCAAAGAAATGGACTCTCTCAAAGACATCTCCGCGGCGTATTTTGGTGTGTTGGCACAGTTGTGGAGCAAATCGCTGCAAAGGACGCGGGCGGGTCGCGAGAAGGCGGCGCGTCTTTCGATCCTCGCGCAGCAAATCAACGTCCATCTAGGGAAAGGGGCGGAACCGAGCGATTTCGAGCTTTACGTTGAAGACGCGCAGACGACCGCAATCAAGCTGTTGGACTTGATGCAGGTAGATTTAGGAGTCACGCCGTCGTTGCTCCTACGACGAGACGCGACAACTTTGCTGAGCGCGTACACAAACGAACGCGCGAGCGGCTTTCAAGTTTGTCAAATCATGAGACGGCCAGCCGGTCGAGGAGCGCTTAGTCAATGCGTATCAACGATGACGGCGGCGTTGCTTGCGCCGCTGTCATCAAGTGATGCGGAAATCGATTTCGACGTCGTTCGCGACGCGAGGTGTTTGATGCATCTTGTCGGGATTTTGAGCACAACAACGCCTGGGTGCACGGCGATAAGAGAGGCTGAGCTCCTTCCGCTTTTGATGTCAATTTTCAAGCTGGAGCGCCTCGAAGCGATCCCGGTGGTCGTGGACGTGGTGCATATCGTGGAATCGTATCTGGAGTTTCAACCCAACGCGGTCGTAGCGTTTAGAGAGTTGAACGGAACGGATTTGCTTTTGAAGCGCATGCGATACGAGTCCGTTACGGCGATCGAGGAGCTGCGGGCGTCGGGACATCTCGATGACGTGGCGGATAGAAAACGAAAAATAGATAGTCTTTCTAGTTTAGAGGACGCCGAAACATCGCTCGCAGCGATGAAAAAGGCACCAAAGTACGTGAACTTTTATCGAAGAGTTTTGATCAAGGTTCTGATGCGAACATTGGCGTACACGAGTTTTGCGTACGGAGGAGCACGCATGCGAGTTCCCGGACTTTCGGATGGGACGTTGACTGATATCTTGGGAAGTGTATTGAAATACCCTCTCAAGTTTGGTCCTGGGGTGTCGTCGCTCACCGCGAATTTAGTGTGCGACGTCATTCATAACGAGCCGACGTGTTACGCCACGCTAGACGAAGCCGGTATTGTGGACGCATTCCTGAAGTTTATCACTGAAACCATGTGGCCACTCGGCCGTAGTAAGGGTATGGCTAAAGTACTTTGCGCGATACCGACGACACTTAACGCGATATGTTTGAACGAGAAAGGGCAGGAAAAAGTGTTGAAGTCTTCGGCGTTGGTCTGCTTTCGAAAAATGTTTCAAGATAGTTCTTTCCCGTTGAACGCCGATACGTCGAGAATCGTCGGAACTGGGATCAACGAGACGCTGCGCCACATTCCAGCACTAAAAGACGTCAGTGTCGAAGTCTTGAACGACATATTGTCCGATCTCACGATACAACTTCGAAAGATATCAGATTCGGAGACGAATCTTGAGCACGCGTTCGTCAACAAGGCAGTCGTCGAGCAAATGCCAATATCGAAAACGCTTCAAAATGTGGCGAGGTTCATGGATGGTATTTTGCAGACTTCGCATATGTGCGCGCCGCTGGTTCAAGCTGGGGCTCTGGATTCCATGCTCAATATGTTGACATGCCCTCTTCCGGTTGAATTTTCGACATGTGCAAGCTACAACTCCATCAGTGTCGCGTGCAAATCGCTCATTAACCCGCCGGATCCCAGCAACTCGTATGCCGGCGCGAACACGCCGAATCTGTCAGACGACGTGATTCTCGCGTGCACTACCGTCGTTGAAAAGTATATGGCCTCTGCTGTTGATATCGGTGTGCAGATTGAAGAGTTTTACGTCCACGAGCTCGACAAGACAGGTGATGACATCGATAAATTAGCGACGTACGATATTTACAGCAAGACATTGAGCGAAAAGCACAAAGGTGACAAAGCAGCGTTGGACCGCGAAGTTCGGTTCTGTCGACAGACAAAATCACTGTGCCAGCGCATGGCTGCGCACGAAAGGTTGTGTGAACTTCTCGCGACTCTCGTGCAGCAAGTTCCGGTGATGTCTGCTGCTATCATGAATAAGCGACGTGACGATCCTCACGGCCCGATGATGGCCGAAAGCTTGTTCAACGCAGCGTTGGCGGCGTTCAATGAAGCGGTAAAGATTGAAGCGAAGCTTCGTTCACTCGCAGTGGAAATTCAAGCGGATGAAATGCCGTATTCACCGGTTTGGTGGCTGTACACTCGAGCGGATCTTTTTGTACGAGTTACAAGTGGTTTGTTTGCCGCGGTGGCAAAACTTTCGACAACGATGCGGCGACGTAAAGACTTGGGTCCAGAAGCTCAAAATTTCATCAAGCTTAGCGGAGAAGCAATAATTGCAGTTGCGCGCGAGATGACCAAAGCGTTTACGTCTCGTGTCACCGCACAGGCTGAGCTACTTCCGCCGAGTCACGCATCGAATGCTAAGATGGATTTTGAACAGCGCTGCTCGCACAATTTCCTTGCGTTGATTTACGAATCATTCTTCGATGACAAGAGAAATTCACCGAACGGGGTCATGATCAACTACGCCGCTCGATGTGGGTTATTCGAGCAACTTTACACCCATTTTCAAGGCACGGTGGCTCTGACACAGAGTATATTAGAAACGTGCACCGGGGAAAAGGCTGAGCAAGGACATGTCGCAGCGGAATGTTACAGGACGTTGAGCTGCTTTGTGCGCATTTTCGTCTCTATATCCGACGTCAAATTGATGGCATCGAACAACTCGAATAAGCTCGCGCTTGGTACACGTCTTCCCGAACGCGTAGAAGATGATCCTATCTACGACAAGATGACAAAGTACACACATATTTCTGACGCGTTCACTAACTCAAGATCTGCCATGGACTGGATTCATTGCTCTCTAAATGAAGCGTTGAAGTGTATTTGGCGGCCAGAAACGGACATTTTTGCGTCCGTAGCGGCAGGTCATGTGGATTCCGACGCACTAGTGCAGTGTCTACTCAACATCATTAGTGGAACCGAACAAGCCGTCATGTCCGAGCAACGTCGTGCCGCGTCGGTACCGCGTGCTCCACCGCGCCCGCCGCCACGGCAGTTTGTTCCATCAGAGACGATGATAGATTCCATCGTTGAGATGGGATTCAGCAGAGGTCACGCGCATCACGCACTCGCAGCTGTGAATGGACAGAGTGTGGAGAGAGCGCTCGAGTACATGCTAACTCGACCAATGGAAGATGTGCCCGACGAAGCACCGACGGCGCCTTCAGAACCTGCACCGTCAGAGTCTACTGCGCTAGAGGAGACGGCGGACGCTATGGAAACAGCTCCTGTTGCTTTCAATCACACGCACGCAGTCCAAGGTCGACTGCCTGCCATAAACGAGCTAGTTGCCGCGCTGTACGCCAATTTCCACATCAGTGCAGAGAAAGGTGCGACGCTTTTGCTCAAGGTTATTGAGAAACATGAGCTCATGAGCGGCCTCAGTCGTGATGAGTGCATATACGCTCTCACGGACGAAGTCGTGCGCACGCGTACGCCGAAGATCGGTAGAGATGAGGTGTATGCGATCAAGCACTATGCGTTCGTTGAGGCGCTCGCTAGGCAAGGTGATGAAGTGTTAAGAAGAGCGCTATGGATAAAGGGTTCGGTAATTGATTCACAAGTCGAAACATTTATCGCCGAGGTCGACAAAATCTGCGCTGCACAAAAGACGGCCTCATTGGAGACGTTTTTAAAAGATGTGCCGTTGTCGTTTGTGCCTTTGGCAAACTGCATCAATGCTGCGGCATGCCTGCAAAAGCATCGTGACTCCGACGCCAGTGCCAGAAATTACTCCAAGTTCGGTTTTCTGAACGACGGTCATAAGATTGCGTTGGCCGATGCGTGCGTCGAGTGCTTGATAGCAATCGTTAAAAATTCAGGCGAACTCGCGAGTGATTATGAATCGCACTCCGTCCAAGCCGTGATTCTTGATCTGCTAGCAAATCTATCACGTGACAACGTGATTGCGGATCGCATCGCTTCGAATTCATTCGCCGACAGCAAGGATGGAGCCGCAATATCTAAGAGAAGTTTTGCACACACGCTCTTTACATGCTTTTGGAACAACACCAACGACAGTGTTTCGGTCATTTTGAGGCACATGGTGAACGATCCCCGGACATTACAATTCGCCATGGAGCTTGAAATTGTCAAGAGCATCACCAAGCCTCCGATGGGTAGAGACTCCAAGGTTGCACTCAAGACATTCTGCGTCGCCATGAAAAATATAATTGAGCGAGATTTTGATTGCTTTGAAGCGGCATTCGCAAACGTCGCCGAAATCAGAACTATGGCGGATACACCGCTGAGTACACCTCGGGAGTACGTCATCCCGACGGCTGAAGTGAAAGCAATGCAGTCGCTTCCAACCGTTCGATTGACAAAGAACTTAAGAATGGTCGTGGAAGTACTTGTTGCAGTAGCGACAGAGCCGATTCATCAAGCCCCATTGACGAAGCTCGAGCGACAAGCCGCAGCTTTCCGTCTGCTCACCGAATTGGTTGAGGTATATCCATCAAGTGTGAAGGCTTTGATGGATATGGACGACCAGACTGACATTTTCCGCAACATTCTTCGTTATCAACTGCCGTCGAGCAGAAGAAGTTCCTCAAGTGAACAGACGGGAGTTTGGTGCGGGTGCGAAAACGCGGCGTTCTTCCTCGCAACTTTATGCGTCAACAGCCAAAAAGCGCGAACGAAAATAATTGAGAAAATGCTTGTGCTTCTGAAGGAGCCGGACTTAACGCAAGAAACAGCTTCAACTTGCGCCGATAAAGGTGATTCTCTAGTTCCAAAGCACGCATTTGTGGATTTATTGCACTCTCTTATGGATTACGGTTTGGCGCGTGGCTATCAGAGCGGTGAACGCATTCGCAATCGGGTAGTCTTTAATCTCCAACAAGGAGTTCTTAAGACGATGTACAGTCTAAAAGTCCCAGAGCGGATCATTGAACTCATTGAAGAGACAAACGTCGTTGGCGCTGCGCGCGAAAAACGTGGCAATCCAGGATTTCTTCGAGTAACGCTCGCAGTACTCGAAGCTCTAGTTGTTCGATCTACTAAGAGCAAACGCGAAAGCAGGCTTACTCGCATCGGTAACATGGTTCGTGCGGTAAACGCTGCACGGGTACCCAGCGGTGAGGAAGTTGAAGAGAGACGCGCACTAACCGAGCAGATGCTCCAGAATTTGCTTGAACACGCTGCAGGAGGAAACATTCAAGTCGCTCGACTCGAAGATGACCTCGACGGAATGCCAGAAATCGAAGGTGTTCATCCTGTATTCGGAGGAGACGATGGCGATGCCGACGGCATCGATGCAAATGATGGTCACGAGAACTCGGACGATGATTCTGAGATGGAGGTTGACGACGACCACGACCACGATTCCGATGAAGCCAACGAAGAAGGAATGCACGAATCCTCAGACGAAGAACAATTGAGCGAATCGGGCGAATCAGGTGAATCAAGTGGAACGAGCGACTCAAGCGAAGAGGACTCTGAAGAGGAAGAAGAAGAAGATGATGAAGAAGGCGAAGAAGCCATGGCAGATGACTTTTACGGAAGCGACATGGATCACATCGATCCTGATCCTGGAAACGATGTCTTGGAAATGTCTGACGATGCTTTGTATGACGAAGATGGTGAGGAGTTCGATTATGATGATGGCGGTGGTTCCGATGATGACGATGACGACGATGAAGAGGAAGGCGATTTTGAAGAACCTAGCTCGCCACAGTCATCATATACGTCGCCGTCTGGGGTACGCGTGCTGCCTCGCGCTACACATTCAGGCAGTCATGTTGAACGCACATCCAATCTTGGTTCGAGGGATCACATTTCTGTCTCGAGAGCCCAGGTTGAAGCATGGTTCGCCACAGATTACTCTAGCGTCATGTCAGGTGCCGATCCGAGAGTCGAGGCACAGACAGTTGGCGAACTGCAGATTGCAGGAGGGCAACGAGCACAAGTTTCCACAGAGGACGAAAGACAGCAGACACTCAGCGAATCTCGTTCTGAGGGACAACTACGGGGACATAATCGCGAGCACTCTCCTCGTTCTTCTTCTGTGAATGCTTCCGAACTCTTCAATCGTAGAGATGTGCCTTTTACTTCGTCTCTTCGTGAACAAACACAAAGAATTGCACGCGCGACCCTGGGTGACCCTTCACTTCTTGCGAGAGGAAATCCTCCGGTGCATGGCAGTCCCTGGCACACGTGGTCGCAATCCGAAACGGGCGTTCCGCCTGCGTTGAACCACGAAGGCATTAACGTGCAAAGAGTCGGCACGAGTTTAAATATCACTCTCTCGACACCCATGGATTTTAGTTCGAGATCTCGCTCGTTGCACGACGTGCTCAATTCTATCAGCGGGGAAATGGCTCGCTTGGCCGTTCGTCCATCGCATTTAGAAATTTTGGATCCTTTATCGTCGGCAAAAGCAATCCTGTGGCTCGGGGATGGATCCTTTCAGGCAACAGCACCGGCTGAATTCAGCGTTCGGAATCAAACAATTTGGAGCCTTGATGGAAGGAATGCCCGAGCAAGTTTCTGGTCAAACGCAGTGTGCATGAGTATCGGCGAGTCTTTGGCGACTTCTGGTACTTTTTTGTCCCATTTGGACACCGCGGAACTCGCGACATCGTCATTGGTTTCCAGTGAGCGAGACAAGGAAAACGTCAACGGAAATCTGGCAGAAATCGTGGACGAATCGCCCGAAGAGCGGACAGCGCGACAACGCCGAGAAGCGGCGGCACTGGACATAAGCGCAAATGAGCTCTCCATGGTTACAGAAGATTTACGAGATGGATTTTTGAATGCGAATAGACTAGTTGCCCGTGCGCGCGAGCAAGCACCGGAAGCTGCTAGCGACCTCAACTTGATCGGCGCTGAGTTTCTTAGCGCCATGCCAGCCGATATTCAGCGCGAGTTGATACAACGCACTACCTCCGGAGCAAACAGATTGTTGACGAGGATTCAGCATACCGAAGCCAGTCCTTCGGTATCCGCGCCTCGGCCTCGTGCAAATAGCCCAACAACTACAGTGATAGACACTGCGCCGTTGGAGATTGGAAATATGATGTTTGGTGAAGGCTGGGATGGCCGTCTAGACCGTCACGAGCAAATGTCATGGAATGACATCGAGCGAATCCGTCAGTCGTCAACGCGCGACGCAGTCGCTCCAGAAGATTTCAAGCCGTTAAAAGTGAACGTCGAATTGCGCCATCAGCATATTCGAACGTTGTTGCTTTTGTTCTTTGTTCAGACTATCGACTTAAAGGATACTGTGAACAAAATATGTGTAAACTTGTGCGTGGTGGACCAAAACCGCGAGTCAATTTTGCGCCAGATTATCGAAACTGTGATCATGAACACGATGGATCGTGCTGATCCTCGTTTCATCGAGTCCACTTTGAGTTCTCCTAACGCCAAGGGTCTTGAGCCAAGCGCGGCGATGGAAGTAGCCATGGCGCGCTCGCTGTGCGCGAATCTGAGCGAGCGTAACGGAGCACGCAAGGAGATGGTGACGAGACGACTTTTGACGCTTCTGTCGCAACTCATTAGTCGAAACAGGCACGTACATGGGACATATCGCGTTCGTGGCGTTAATTTGACGTGCGTGAAACTTTTCTTTGCGAAGGATGAGGACGCAAGTATGGTAAACTTTCTCACAAATCAGAAGGAGAATGGCGAAGCTGTGTTGCGATCTGACGCTGGCGTGAGCACCGTGGATATACCACTCCTTTCTTTCCTGGTCGGACTTCTCGCACACGCATCGCAATTTCATGACCAAAAGAATATTGAGCTGTGCGCGACGTGCACTGACGCTTACCTCACAAAGTTTCTTGCGGCTACGCCCAAACCCAACATCGGGCCCAAAGGCTTGTCAACCGCCGCCACCCCTGAACTTTTGGCGAGTATAGCAAGCTTTCTCAAGGTTCCATATCTCGCCCCGAGTGCGTACGAGAAAATCAACACTATACTACAAAAAGTTTTAGGCGACTTCTTTGAAGAGGGATGCGACGCAGTCATACTGAATCGATTCCATGCCGATGCCCTGCAGTGCTCGGTTGAAGCCATCGCGTGCTTGTCGAAGGCGTCGTCGATCAAGTACAGACCAAATGTCGATGAACCATCCGCACGACACGTTGAGTACGCCGACTCGCGTCAATCCCTGAAAACGCATATTCCTTATTTGCGTCGCCTGACGGATTGTTTTCTTCAGGTTCTGACGTACTTGGATGGAAAAGACAGCCGTTTCCAAAAAGCTTTCAAGGATAAAGCGAAGGAAGAGTTGATACGATATCATGATGCGCTCCGTCCGTTTTGGCAGATGATGAACGTCTATGCAAGTCTCATGCAAGACATTACTAGCGATGAAAGCGGTGATGCATCGATCCTGTGCGAACGCTCGCACGCTAGCGCCGCGCTGACTGAGGGTATAACGACGTACTTGATGATTGGAACGAGCCTCTATCCATACGTCGAAGGTGAAGTTTCGAAGAGCAGACGAGAATCCGGTGCGTTTCAGCTCCCTGCTCTCGCTGGTTCGATGAGAGCACCCTCGCCTGCGATGGGTATGCGAGCGTCGCATGCATCGCATGGGTCTTTGCATCGTACGTCGAGTCACATGCTCGACGCACTTTCAAATTCTGGAGGGAAAAATGCGAAAGTCGCCGCCATATTGAGCGACATTTGGGCGTTTGTCGAGCAACACAGAAACATGCTCAACGACATGCTGAAGCAACGCCCGCTGTTGCTTTCCGGACCCATGAAAATCCTGTTGAGCAATCCACGCTTGCTGGACTTCTCCGTCAAACGTGCGGAGATTCGGACACGAATCAAGAAACTTCGCGAACGCCTAGGACATAATCGTCCAGAGGCGCGAACGTTACACATTAGGCGTGATCGAATACTCGAAGACTCGTTTAGACAACTCAACAGCCGGAGTATCGAAGAAATTCGAGGCAAAATCAGCATCGTTTTCGTGGGCGAAGAAGGCATGGACGGTGGCGGTTTGATAAAGGAGTGGTTCACCATCTTGGCACGAGAAGTTTTCAATCCAAACATCGCTCTCTTCGAGTTGTCTCACGACAAGGGATGCTATCAGCCGAATCAAAACAGTGTGGTCCATCCGGATTATCTCAGCTATTTTAGATTCGTCGGTAGACTCGTCGGTAAGGCTTTGTTCGACGACATTCTCCTCAACGCATACTTCACGCGTCCGATTTACAAGCACCTTCTCGGTCAGCAGCTCACATACGAAGACATGGAAGGTGTAGATCCAGATTATTACAAGAGCTTGAAATGGATGCTGGAGAACTCTGTGGAGGGTGTCATGGAATACACATTCAGCGACACAACGTCTTATTTTGGTGAAACTCAAGTTCACGATTTGACCGAAAACGGACGAAATATCGCAGTGACAGATGCAAACAAGTTTGAATACGTCAACCTGATAACCGCGCACCGAATGACGAATGCGGTGAAGGACCAACTCGCTGCTCTCGTGAAGGGGTTTGAAGAAGTTGTCCCTAGAGAAACGATTTCCATCCTGAATGCGTCTGAATTGGAACTGCTCATAAGTGGTACCCCGGACATCGACGTCGAGGATTTACGCGCCAATACTGAATACACCGGCTTCACCGTCGGGTCAAAACAAATTCAATGGTTTTGGGACGTCGTGAGGGAAATGAACAAGGAAGACTTGGCGCGCTTATTGATGTTTTGTACCGGTACCTCTAAGGTTCCTTTGGATGGATTCGGTGCTTTGCAAGGCATGCAAGGCCCGCAACGTTTTCAAATCCATCGGCAGCACGCGGATGATTCAAAGTTGCCATCCGCACACACGTGCTTCAATCAACTCGATTTGCACGAATACAGCTCAAAGCAAATCTTACGCGACAGGCTGCTGTACGCGATTGTTGAAGGTTGTGAAGGCTTTGGCTTCATTTAGATTAGCGATTAACATAGAATGTAACAACACTAAACATGGAATTTCAACTCTCTACGCGAGTGGGTCGAACGCGAGGGGCTTTCCTTTCGTCGATTTGGTAGGAGTCGGAACCACACCGAATTTTTGGGGATTCACGCCGAGCGCACGAGCGACATTTTTCTTCTGTCGACGAATAAACTGGTTCTCTCTGCGGTTTGCCTCCATCTGAAGCGGATTGAAACCTGAAGCGCTCGAATCGCTTTCTTCGGAGGCGACATCGACGAGGGGTTCTCCTATGGCTTCTCGAGCCACATCTCTAACGTTGATGCGAGATGACGTTACCGGCGATGCCATCTCCTCAAAATCGCCCAACGTCCCGTCAGAACGAACGCGAAGTGTCCTAGAGTGATGCTTCGGCAGCGACACTTCGTCACCGAGGCTCAAAATACCGCTTACATGTTTCTTGAGAACGTCATACGATGCGGCTCTATCTTTTGGATCCATCGCACAAGTGGCGTCATCGAGCACGCATAAGTCGACTCTATTCACGACTGCTCGACAAACCGCAAAGCGCTGCTGCTCACTTGGACTAAGATTGTCGCCCCAAGGCGCAATCGCGTCCAAGTAATCGATGTGTCTTCCGAGCCCGAGGGCTACCATGGCGTCAGTGAGCAGTTCACGAGTGTCGGTTCCAATATCCGCAGAGGATGTCGGATACAAGCACACATCGAGGAGAGAACCTTTGGGGAAGTAAGGTTTCCTCGATAGCACACACACGCGAGATCGATGAATGACTCGCGCACTACCTGAACCATAGCTCCATAGACCCACAAGTGCTTTCACGAGCATTGTCTTACCGCACCCTGCAGGACCGACGACGGCAAGCGAGTCGCCGCGACACAACACGAAGTCGAGCCCTCGAATGATTTCTTGCCCATCGTATCCGCGCAAACTCAACGAATCCACTTCGACGAGCGACATGTCATCTTCCGGAGTGTCGACACGCACGCTTGCGCCGCCGCTTTCGTTGTCACCCGCGAGCCCACGCACTGTGGATACGTCGAGGGCGTCGTACAAATTGGAAACGTGCCCCGCGTGCAGCTCCGCCGTTCGCAGAGTAGACATGTTCTGTACGAGCACGGCGAGTGCGGCGCGAATGCCGTTAAAAGATGACATCGCGACTTGAATATCCCATGCGTTCACCGAGACTCCTCGTACGAGACGCGGAAGCACGGTCGCCACGGGCAACAAGTTAGCCGCAGCATCGTACACGTCGGACGGGAAACTCGCTCGAGCGTTCAAAACTTCCCGTCTATACACAAACTCTTGCCCCGCTTCCAATGTGGCCATCGCTTCTTCTGCTTCGGTGATCGCCCCGTTCGCAAGTGCGATCGCTTCGCCATCTGTCCTTGCGTGCGCCAGCAGTTCTCGAAGTCGGGCCGTCGCGGTTTCCGCTCGATGCGCCTCCTTCTTCGCCTCATATCCGTCAAAGGTCCGCGCATTCTGCGCAACTTGCCCGATCAACGCGCTCCCAATCAAGACTGGCGCGCTCCAGAACGAGCTTTGAAACAGACACTGCGCGTGATATACCATCGCCACGCACGCCTCGATCCCATCTGCCGCAGCATCGAGCGCCGCGCGCGCAAACGCCGGCGCTCCAACCGCCGCCGAAGCCGCCGCCTCGCGTGCGCTCTCGATCGGCTCATCTTTCGCGCTCGCCAGCGCCTCGTCGGTGAGCATGGCGTTCACTACGTCGCCCCCGAACCGCGTCGCCAGCTCTCGTCGCAACAGTGCCCTGTACGTACGACGCGACAACCGCAACGGTTCCGCCACGAGCGCGAAAGTGCCAAAGGCGCGAGCGATCGCCCAAAACGTCCCCTTCGCGTCACCTCGTGCGATCTCCCCCCACGCTCGCGCGCTGTGTCGCCACGCGCGGTAGCTCGCCATGTGTTGGGCGTACTGCAGCAGACCCAGAGCGATCAGGCGCGACAGCAGCTCGGCGCGGTCGTGCGAAGACGCGGGAAAAGTTGACTCGATTAAATCGCACGTTTTCGGCGACACCACGCGCGGCGCGCACGCGATGAGAGTGCCGGCCGCGCGCGCGCGATCGAGCGTTTTGCGCGCCATCGCGCGAGCGTCCATGACGAACGATGACGACGACGAAACGCGACGGTCAGTGCGAGACGCGCGCGATTGAATCACGTTCAAAACGCATTCGCCGCGAAGGCTTTGCACAGCGAGGCTTGCGAATGAGTGGCAAAAGTCTATGTATGTATTCGATTAGCGCTATCCGCCGCAGTGTACTACGCTCGACGATTAGTCGTCGTCGCCCGCGCTGACGCCCGTGCCCGTGCCCGCCGCGTCGGAGTTCTTTTGGGAAAGCCCGGAGACGATGTCATCAATGCGCAATAGCATCGTGGCGCTCTCGACGGCGGTTTTGATGGATTGCACCTTGACCGCGTACGGATCCCACACACCGAGCTCTTTCATGTCTACGATCGTGCCCTTATCGCCATCAATACCGAACGTTCGCGCTTCTTCGCCCTCGGCGTGTTTGGCGCGAAGTTTGGTGAGAGTGCGAATGACGTTGGCGCCGCAGTTTTGCGCGAGCGTTCGCGGAATGACCTCGAGTGCCGCGCCGATGGCGCGGAACGGCCATTGCTCCACACCCTCGATCTTCGTCGCTTCTTCCGCGATCGCGCGAGAGACAGCCATTTCGACCGCACCGCCACCGGGCAACAGTCGCGGGTCTTGGACGACATTCCTCGCTACGCCCATCGCGTCAATCAAGTTGCGTTCAATTTCATTCAAAATATCCTTGCTCGCGCCGCGAAGGACGACGGTGCACGCCTTGGGCTCTTTGCAGTCGACGACGAAGGTGAAATATTCGTCACCGATTTTCTCGACGTTGAACAAACCAGCACCGGTGCCGATGTCTGATTCACGAAGCTCATCCACGCGAGAAACGACGGTGGCCCCCGCGGCTCGCGCGATGCGATTATTATCGGTCTTGCGGACGCGTCGCAATGCGGTGATGCCCGCCTTGGAAAGGTAGTGGCAAGCCAAATCACTGCATCCCTTTTCGGTGACGACGACATCGGGCTTGAAAGCCGCGATCTTCGCGCACGTCTCTTTGATCCAATCCTCCTCCATCTTCAGCAACACCGCCCAATCTTCTTCCTTGGTGATTTCCACATTGGTTTGGTTCTCGCCCTTTTTGTACTCCAATGGGCAGTCGAGAAGCATGATTCTCGGGTTTTCAATTCGTCGCTTCATTCGTCCAGGCGCGACGACGTCTTTGTTCATCATCACTCCTCGTAGCACCGTGCAGTCATCGATAGAACCACCCGCAATCTTCTCCACCTTGGCGTACTTTTTAATGTCTATGTCGTTCGTGCCGTCGGCGTTTTTGCGAGCCACGCACATGACCGCGTCGAGCGCCAAGTTTGGAATGAGTTCGCCCATGCGCGCGGTAAACTTGGTGCCGACAGAGCTCTTGACGATCTTCATCATCTCATCACGATTCGTGACATCGATGGGAAAACTAATTGAATCAATCACTTTCAATGCGGCGTCCAACGCCTTCATGTACGCCCTCACGATGACTGTCGGGTGAATGTTCTTTTCCAAAAACTGTTGCGACAGATGAAGGATTTCACCAGCCAGAATAATCACCGACGTCGTCCCGTCCCCGGTTTCTTCGTCTTGCGTGCGCGACAGTTCAATCATACTCTTCGCCGCCGGATGCGTGACGTCGATCTCTCTCAAAATCGCATTCCCGTCATTCGTCAACACGATGCCTGCGTTTGAGCAAAACGCGCGCGAGGTCAGTCACCCGTCCAAAACATCCAATCACCATCCGACGCCGATCGCCATCGCGCTCGGACGTTCGACCATCAGCGAGCGCTGATCACGCTCGCGTCAACGCTCGCGTCCTCGTTCAGCCGCGTTCGTGCGTCCCGTCACCGTCGAACCGCGTTCGTTCGTTCGTTCGCTCGCGTTGACTTTTCGCCGCGTTGACTCTGTCGCTCCGCGTTTCATCGATCGCGCGCGCGCCGCGCGCGAGACGCGTGGACTCGCGCGAAGACGCGATATGCGTCGTCGTCGTCGTCGTCGTCGTCGTCGTCGTCGTACCTCCCGAAGCGTCTAAAATCATCTTCAACATCGACCTCGGCCCGAGCGTCGTGCGGATGATGTCGCTCACCGCCTTGGCCGCCGCGATGTTGTTCGCGCGCGCGATCGAACCCGTCTCGCGCTTGGCGTTGGTGTTCATCACCATGATTTGTTGCCCTTGACCGCCCTGTTGCATCATCGCGCGTGGTCGTGCGGGCGCGGACGCGCGATCGAGGTGCGTCGCGGAGTGACGATCTGGCGCGGGCGGCGCGTCCGAACGTCGCGGCGGCGCGAGGAGAGCGATTCGGAAGCGCTACGGAATCGCGCGATGTCCGCACGAGTAGGATGGGAAAATATGATGATACAACTAATGGTGATAGCGTGGACATCGATCGCGTCGACGCGCGCGGGATGATGCGCGCTCGGACGACGCAGATTAGGCGGCGACGACGACGGCGGCGACGTCTCGAAGCATGCCGAGCAAACGCTTGGAAGACTTTGCGCGAGGAGGCGAGCGCGAGGGCGTCGCGCTCGCGCCACCACCGCTCTTTAGCTTTTGTGCGATAAACGCACGAGTCTCTCGCAAGACTTCTTCGTTCGTTTCGCCGTACGCCAACACTTCCATCTCTTTGTCGATGGAGGCGTTGAATTCGGCGATGGCGAGCGCGCGAGCGCGCGATTCTTTTGTCGCCGCGTCAAGGGCGACTTTTAATTCCTGGCGCGTGAAACTCAAGGGCGCGGACGTTTCGTTTGCCTCCGCTGTCGCCAGGGCATCGAAAATCTCCCCGAGACACGCCGTGGCGTCGTCGGACGAAGCCGTCGTCGCTTCGGTTCCCGACAACAGACGCGCTCGCCAACTCATCGCGAGGGCGTCCACGTTAGAATCGATCGCCCCCGTCGTGCCGTTCTCGATCGCCGTCACTTTAGACACGAGCGCATCCATCTCGCTCTCCGTCATTCTTCGTAAAGCACCCGCTAAAGCACCCTCGTGCCGCTTCGCCGCGCCGTGATTTCCCTTCAACTTTTTGCCCTCCGCCACGAGCGCCTTGACTTCGGCGTTCAACTCTTCCATCGTCGCGATTTGCGATTTCGGCAGCGCCAGCAAGGTTTTCGCCATTGTTTTCTTTTCGTGCGCTGTCGTCGCGATATCGATCGTCGTCACGCGCCATCGTCAGTCGCGCGTCTCGTCTGCGTCTCGCGCCCCTCGAGCGCGGTCTCGTCTGCGTCTCTCGAGAGCTCGCACCTAATCGCTTCAGCGCCGACTTATTAATTCGTCCCATGTGTACCAAAGGATCGTCGTCGTACGCCTCTTCCTCGTTCGCCCGCGCGAGATCCGCCGCGCGTTCGCGCCCCAACGACCCATCGTTCGCGCGCCCATTCGACGACGCGGCGGCGGCGGTGCGCGACGACGCCCCCGCGCGCGCGCGCGACGCGAGGGCGCGCGACGCGAGGACGCGGACGGCGTCGCGCATCGTCGCGCGCGCCGCCGGTCGCGCGGTCGTCATCGCGCGCGCGCTGTGTACCGCACACGCGAGGCGCGCGGCGGCGTGCGAACACGCCATCGCGTCGCGAAGTGGCACTTCGCTTTTTTCACTTCGCGGCCGCGGACGACGCGGGCGCCTCGGAGACGATGCGCGTGTTCGACGCGTTGGATTGGATCCAACGCGCGGCCGAAAAACAATACGTCGAATTCTATCGTTACTACGTGTCTAAGAGTCCGCCTGTCGCGACGCGCGCCGTCGCATGGACGACGCGAGCTCCGCTTTGCGCAAGCGAATCGCTTTCGGTGTCACTTCTATGAGTTCATCTGTACCTACGTATCCGATAGCGCTCTCGAGATCTATTACCTTCGGTGGCGTCAATCGAATCGTTTCGTCGTTGCCGCTCGCACGCATATTTGTTAATTTCTTCTCCTTCGTCGGGTTGACCTCGAGATCGTTCTCGCGAGTGTGCTCGCCGATGATCATCCCGGCGTACACTTCAGACGCGGGGCCGACGAAGAGCGTACCGCGAGGCTCGAGCGCGCCGAGCGAGTACGTCGTCGTCACCCCTGATGTCGTGCTAATCAGTTTGCCCTTTTTTGCCTTGCCAATTGCGCCTCGTGAGGGTCCGTACGAGTCGAACGCTCGTTGCATGACTCCATTGCCGCGCGTCGCGTTGATGAACTCTTGTCGAAAGCCTATGAGACCTCGACTCGGCACGTAAAACGTCAAGCGCGTGCGGCCGTCTTCGCCAGCGTTCGTATCCATATCGAGAAGATCTCCTTTTCGCTGTGTCACGGCGTCTATGACGCCACCGCAGTCGTTCGCGTCGCACTCCAGCAACACGCTTTCGAAGGGTTCAGTTCGACGGCCTTCATCATCAATGCCTTGGATGACGCGAGGCGGCGAAACGGAAAGCTCAAAACCTTCTCGTCGTAGTTTTTCAATGATGATGCCAAGATGCAGTTCGCCGCGCCCGCTGACTTGCAGTCCCGGGATCCCGTCCTCATCGGATGAATCGCTGACTCGCAGCGAAACATCGGTGTCCGCCTCGGCGCGGAGTCGCTCTTCAATTTGTCGTTCCGTCAGTTGATTCCCTTCCTTACCGGCCAAACTCGACGTGTTTACACCAAATGTCATACTCAGCGTGGGTGGATCAACGGGCGTCGACGGCAACGGCTCGCGCCTCTCTGGCGAGCAAAGCGTATCCGCCACCGTCGCGTCGCCAAAACCAGCGGCAATCGTCACGATGTCTCCAGCCTTGGCTTCCTTCACGGCGACGCGTTCTAAATTCCTGGATGTAAAAATCTTTTGTACGCGGACTGTTTCGCGAACGACGCCATCCCCAAGCGTGAGAACCTTGAGCGTGTCTCCGATACCGAGCGCGCCATCGAAGACTCGTCCGGTGACGAGCCGCCCGAAGAACGGATCGCGTTCAATCATCGATACCAGCAAGGCGAACGGCTGTTGAGTACAGCCGCGCGGTGCAGGAACGTGATCGAGAACCCCCTGTAATATAGCGTCCACCGACCCGTTCCCTTCGACTATTTGTTTTTGTGCTTCTTCAAGCGACGTGCTCGCGACGCCCGCACGCGCGCTCGCGTAGACGACGGTGAAATCCAACTGCGCATCGTCAGCACCCATCGCCGCGAATAAATCAAAGAGGTCAGACTCCACCGCATCGCACAACGCTCGCGTGACACCATCGCGATCGACCTTGTTCAGCACGACGAGCGGTTTCAGTCCCTTCTGTAACGCTTTACGGACGACGAATTTCGTCTGCGTCATGACGCCTTCGAACGGGTCGACGACTAGAAGCGCGCCGTCCACGAGCTCGAGCGCACGCTCGACTTCACCGCCGAAATCGGCGTGACCTGGGGTATCGACGATATGAAGTGTCGCGTTTTTGTACGACACGGCGGTATACTTGGCGGCTATCGTGATTCCTCGCTCCTTTTCGAGCTGCATGTTGTCCATGGCGCGCTCCTCCACTCTCGCCTCGGACGTCGAGCGAATGAGCTGGTCCAACAAAGTTGTCTTTCCATGGTCGACGTGGGCGATGATTGCCACGTTTCGCGTCGACGATGATGTCGTCGACGCGCGCCGTCTCCACGATCGCGCGTAGACGCAGTCTCGAACCAACGTCTGCGTCGTCGCGTGTCGCGTGAGCACAGTCGCGGCGGCGCTTCGCATCATCTTGCGCACCGCCGTCGCTGTCGACGACATCGGACGGGACCTAGTCGCGACGAAGGAGCGTACGGACGAAACCACGACGCGACGGAGCGATGTGCGACACACGCGCGGCGCTCACGCGACGTCGTCGTCGTGGAATGGCGCTCGGCCTTTCGGGGTCAGAGAGTCTTCACTTTTCGCCACTCGCGATGACGGCGACGACGTGAATCAACACCGACGTCGCGCGACGCGAGCGATGTCGCCACCGCTGGTACCGTTCGTGGTGTGCGGCACGAAGAAAGGTTCGGTGCCGTTCGCGCGCGTGAAGACGAAATACGGCAAGACGCACACGAGAATTGACAACTGCTCGGGCGATGTTTCGCTGCTGTTGTCGACGCTCACGCGCGCGCTCGGATGTGGTGGAAGCGTGTGCGATGATAAGAAATCCGTCGTCATCGCGTTCGACGAATCTTTCGATCGCATCGTGAAAGTACTGAAGTCGTTCGACCCGCGGTGCGTACGCGGCGTGCGCGGTGCCGAGACGAGCGTTCCCGTCTCGAGAGCGAGCGCGAGCGCGCCGACGAGAGAGCCGAGGACAAAGCCGCGACACGGTGCGACGGGGAGTGGGAAAGGTGTGAGTGGTGCTGCGGGGCGTGCCGAACCGATCGTCATAACGAAGCGAGGCGCGCATGAGAGCGCTAAACAGTCCATCGACGGATACCGCTTGCTCTTGAGCAGGTGGCCGTACTGGGACGGCGACGTTTCGAGAATGTACGACATGTATCACAGACATCGAAGGCTTAATGACGATGTGGTGATGTCGTTCGATGCAGACTCGATTCTGCAATCCAGTGCGACGGACACGAACGCGATGAGCGACTTCGACCGCGCGGCGCAATGCGCTTCGACGGAGGATGCGCTTCGGACGCTTGGCATGTTAGCTATGCCAAGCGAGTTTCGTCAATCGCGGCTCGAACGACAGCGCGAGGCCGCGAAGAGGAAAGAAAGCGTCGCACGTGTGTCGAGTGGGCCCAAAACGTCTTCCGCGGTTGTCGACATTGATCCGTTTGCTGAATACTTGCAGCACGATCGTGGGTTTGCGCCGGCGCGCGTTTCGTCAAAGCCCGCCGGCGTAAGTAGTCCACCGCCGTCGATGAGGACGGCGAAGCCCGCGCGAAGACCAACTGGAGGTTCTTACACGAATGCTCGGAAGCACGGTGCTTCGACGTCGGTGTCGAGGCTCGCACGTGTTCCATCGTCCGAGTCCGATGACGACATTGTGCCGGCGCGCAGGCGCCGAGACTTCGACGTTGGTTTCAGGCGCACGGCGAGCGGAAAGTTTACATTTGGCGGAGAGGATCGAACGCAGACGCGCGTCGCATTTGAGCCGCAAGTCCACGTAGCGCAAAGTCGGAATCACGAGGACGACTTTCGCGCTGACATCGAGCGTTGGCCACAACTACAGCCGGAGACAAACGACAACGCAGAAGATGAGCAAATCGCCGAGGCGATACGCTTATCGAAGCTCGAGTTTAAAAAGCAATCGCGCGAGCACAACTCGGCGCGGGCCATGCACATCGAGTGCGATGAGCTCTTCGGCGACATGACGGAGGAAGAAATCGTCGCCCTCGTCGTTCGCATGTCGCAGGAAGAGACGACGAGCGAGGCTGCTTTGCCAATGCCGACAAAGACGGAGTGGGTGAACGCGCGTCTCGGCGAAATATTTTTCCCCGACATCGAGCGCGCGAGACAGGTTGCGGAAATATTCAGAGCGACTGAAACCGACCGAAATGCGACTATCGATTTGCTCATTGGTGCCGGCGCAGCGGAGAGCGACGCTAAAGCGTTTTGGGAATTGTTTGACGCCGTCACGCTGACGGATAACGATAGCCACGTAGATTAGAACGTAGAAAACGATCCCCGCGCACGTACTACTTACGTATCACATAAAAAGCTACGGTGTGCTTCGGCGATGCCTATTTGCTCAGCCACGAGTGTTTCGCTGCGCCTTCGCCATCGAGACGCACCCACGCGAAGGTTTCCTTCTCGTCACCTTCGACTTGTACTTTGTATCTATTCTTCGCGGCATCATAGTCCACCACAGTGGCCTTGACTTTTTGTTTCTTCTTGCGCGACTTAACGACTTTCCCATTCACCATGATTTCCACGCGAAGTCGGCGATGCAAATTCTTTTTCGACGTCTTCGCCGCGTCGAGCGTGCCTCGACACTTGGGATGCCCACACATGCACACGAACGACGTCCCCTTTTCATCGCCAAAGTGCGCAAAGTTGTAATCGTACGTCAGCTCGGTCCCACTCGCGATGTCTTCGGTGGCAAAGATACCGACTCTCGTCTCGTTCGTCGAAGCGTCGACCCACCGCTGCGTTTCGCAGTTTGGGTGACAGCTGCTATTGATAAATCTCGCGATCGAGCCCTTAAACTTGGCGTCGATGACGTAGTTTGCGGATATTTCCATCAAGTAAAAGTTCTCTTCCCCCGACTGCTTGTCGTACCAAAGCCGTTCGGCGCATTCGTGCTCGTCTAAAATCTCACCCGCGTACTCAACGATGAAGGTTCCCGCGCGCACGGGCTCTTGCAAAGTCAATCCCCAACCTCTGTTTTCTGTGCGAATAATCTTCGTCTTTGGCGCCGGTAACTGACTCAACGGGCGATTACTGCACGCGTCCCCACACGGACACGTTCGGCTGTCGCAACTAAATCGCAATTTTCTATTCAAGCACTCTTGCCCGCATCCGTCGCGAATCGTCTCGCTGTCGCCGCGCGACGGCGGCGGATGGCAGTCGCACACCGCGGTTTCAGACTTGTGCAGTTTCACCGGCGGCGGTCTGCTGACGAAAACGCTGCGATGGATGCGCTCAAAAGGAGGTGGTTTTCCGAGCGAAAGCACGCTCAACGTGGGCGTGTATTCCTTGCGTTCGCCGCCGACGAACGTTTTGGACATGCGAGGAAACTCAAACTCGTCGGCGCCGGCGTCTTTGACTTCCTCACGCTCGTCGAATGTATCTTTGGCCGCGTCGCCGCGTCGCGGCTTCTTATTCTTCTCAGACAACGTCCCCGCCGAATCGTGAGTTCTCTTCGCCGGCTCTTCGCGCGGTGCTGGAAGCGGCATGCTCCACCAAAGCGCGCCCGCCGCGACTTCGCTCGTCAAATCGCCTCGCTCTACGTACGCCCGCGCGTTTGTCACAGCCGTCTTGTGCGCCTTGGCCACCCCTTTTTCATCCAACCGTCGCGCTAACCCTTCCGCCCACGCTATCGCAGCCGGCGCGTTCGGTTTCTCGAGCTGGTAATACCCGCCGTAGCCAAAGTACTGAAACGCGCGCGCGCCTGGATGCTTTTCAAAGACCGCCGCCGCGCCCGGCACGCGCGCGCGCGCCGCGTCTCGTCCCACCACGTGCGCGGGCCAAAACCGCTCCCCTTTCCCGTACTGCGCCGACGCGTCGAGAGTCGGTCGTCGTCCCTCGGTCAGTCTTTCGCCTCTACGCGTCGCATCGATTCAGCACCGATTCAACGTCGGTCTCGCCCGTCGTTGATTTTTGAACTCGTGGAAATCACCGTTTTCACTCGCGCGCGGTCGTGCGAGCGCGCGCTGTCGTCGCACCTTGACCCAAACCACTTCGCGTTCGTACTTTGTCGTCGTCATCGTCGTCGATCGACACGCGCGAGGCGTCGCGACGCCGAGTGCGGCCGCATCGCGCGCCCGTCGCCGAACCAGCCGTCTGTCGGTGTCGCGCGAAATTTCAGCGCGGCACGATTTTGTTTGAGGATGACCTAGGGTTTACGATTTCTAACTGTTTACCCATACGACGCCGTCGCCGCGCGCGCCGCGCGCGCGTTCGATCGTCACATCGCGACCGACGCACGATGTCGTCGAGCGGTGCGACGCATCGCGCGCGCGCGCGCCTCGCGCGGGCTATTTCCAAGCTCAGCGCCGCGTCGTCCTCGATCGCGTCGAGCGCGACGACGAGCGCGACGACGCCGTTGTTCCGACCGGCGACGAGCCGGGGGTTCGCCGCGCGCGCGACGATCGACAGGGCGCACGCGTCCGCGTCGTTCGCGTCGAGCGCGATCGATTCGCGGGAAAGAGGTGCGCGAAATTCGTATCGCTCGTTCGCGGGCGCGGACGTCTCGCGCCGGCGCGTCGCGTTGCACGCGAGCGCGTTGATTCGATCGCGAACGTCTCCACGCCTGTAAGATCGACTCGATCGAGCGATCGGCGAACGCCGCGAACGCAGACTGACGGACGCGCGCGCGCATCGCGGACCACGACAGGTTACGCCACGACTGCGGTGAACTCGGGATCGATCGCGCGGGCGGTGAAGACGCCGGCGCACACGATCGACTACGACGTGTCGAATCACACCGTGGCGCGAGCGGGGGACCCGGATAAGCGCGCGTTCACGTACTTCGTCATGACGGGCGGTCGCATGATTTACGCCAGCGCGTTGCGGTTGGCGGTGTTGAAGTTTTTGCTCTCGATGAGCGCGACCGCCGACGTTCTCGCGCTCGCCTCGCTCGAAGTTGACTTGAGCAAGGTTGAGCTCGGGAGCACCGTGACGGTGAAGTGGAGAGGGAAACCGGTGTTCATCCGACGACGCACACCGGCTGAAATCGCGAAAGAGGAATCCGTGGACGTCGCTTCGCTGCGCGATCCGCAAGCCGACTCCGAGCGCGCGCCCAATCAAGAGTGGCTCGTAGCCGTCGGCGTGTGCACGCACCTCGGTTGCGTCCCGATCGCAAACGCGGGTGATTACAACGGTTGGTTTTGCCCGTGCCACGGCAGTCATTACGACGCAAGTGGTCGCATTCGTAAGGGACCGGCGCCGGAGAACCTCGAGATTCCTGAATACAAGTTTTTGGACGGCGACAAAATGCTCATCGGTTAGATTTGCGGCGCGCGCCGCAGAGCCGAATTCGTCGCCTCACATTAGCTTTATAATTACCTAGTCGCTGTCAAAGAATCTGAACAATCTATGTCTCTAATAACAATCACGTCTACGCCCGCGCGACGCGATCGCGTCGTCAAATAACCGTCTTCGTCCCAGCCTTGCGTTGCGCCGCGCGACGCTTCGGCTTCTTTTTCGTCTCCGCGGCCAAAGGTTCCGGCGTTCCCTCGCGCGCTTTCAATCGCCCCGTGCTCGCGCGCCACTTCATCCCGTCCTTCGAGCCGTAAATCCACTCCCAATGCGGCACGACGATCGCAACCGTTCCGCACACTCCCCCAAAGTATATGCGTTTCAAGAGGTCGTAATCACTCGCGAACCAGCCGCACGCGAACGCGACGATCGCCGATGTCGACAGCGCCACGAGCGCCAGGCGCTCGCTCAGTCGTTGCGCGCGGTAGTGCATCCCGCGATGCGATGCGCCGTTCGACGTCATCACGCGTCGCGCACTGACGCACGAGGTGGGACGGGTGCGGCCGCGAAGGTCCCGTCCCACGGGTGCGGCCGCACAAGGCGTCGTCGTCGTCGTCGTCGTCGTCGAGGCCCGCGACGCGCGAGCGCTGAGAGTACATCGCGATCATGTCGACCTCGTACGCGCACGGCGCCACGGTGACGAAAGGGACGACGGCGAGCGGTGAAAGCTTTCGCGGTGAAATCTTCGCGTACGACGATGGCGCAAAGTTGCTCGTCGTGCGCACGCCCGGTGAGATATCGAACTCGTACGATTTGAAGTTCGTCAACGTCGCGGGCGCGAAAGACATCGAGATCGACGCGTCGACGGCGAAGGATCCCGAGGCGTTGCCAACCGTGGACGATCCTCGACGCGAGCGCCGCTTCGAGGCGGCGTGCCGAGCGGCGAAAACCGCGGGCGACAACATCGGCGAAAACGTCAGCGCTTTGGCGCAGGACGTGTTTGACGCTTTAGCTCGAACGTTGCCGTGCAAGTGGAATAAGGACGTCATCGTCGTCATGGATGAGGTCGACGTCGTCGGACCCAAGTACGACGCGGCGAGCGGGTCGGGACAGACGCCGGGAGCGCTGGAGCGAGTGCAAAAGGTGCTCGAACTCGAGCGCGCCAAGCTCGGGCTTTGATCCTGAGATCCGTGTAATACTTTACAGAGTTTGTTAGGCTACGTGCAGGATTATTGACCTATGCGCGTCGCAAGCTCGACGCCCTGAAAGCGGCGGTGCAAACACCGCTCAGCAGACGGCGACAAGTTGGGTGAATCGCTGTTCATTCTGAATCTTTAATTCTTCGAGCGCGATCGTTCATTTGCGATCCCCGTGTGGTTCACACATCTCGCGCGTTTCCGCGGCCTCTCAATGTTTCCTCGGTCGCGTTACGATCATCGTCGGCGTAAGTCGGCGACTCGGTCGGGAGCGATCCACGTCGTCGGACTCTTGTCCGCGATCGCCTTGCTCCGGCGCTTGAGCTCGGCGCACAGAGGGTGCTCGCTCGCGGGTCGGTACTTTTCCGCATCCTTGCCCGCGGCGAGCGCGTGCTTGCCGGGGACGACGTGCTGCCACCAAAATTCGCTGCAGCATTCGTACAGTAGATTCCAATAATCGTGATCGCGCTCGACGCGGTAAATTGCGACACCACCGTTGACGGTGTACGAAACTAAATCGCACCACGGACGATCGAAAACAGCCATCAATCCTTGCACTTGAGGGACGTAGTACCACGGCACCTTGGCGTACGGCGACGCCGTCGTCGGCGAGCCTTTGTTGAAAGGACACTTTATTTCGAGCACGCCGCCGATTTCACCGTCCACGTCCGCGGCGTTCGTGCCGATCAACCCGTCGGGGGAAGCCCCGATCCACAGTTCGGCGTCGTCGGCGCTCAAAACGTTGAATAAAAGATGCGAAACTTTTCTCCCGGCGAAGGCTTCGTACACGCGCACGGCTTCGTCCTCCTTGGACGATCCCCACTCGGTGGCCTCGTTCCCGGCGAATCCCTCGCGAAGTCCTAGCTTTTCTTCCCAAAGCTCGTTACGACCTTCGCGCCAAAATCCAATCGCGTTCCCGAACGCCGATGCCGTCAACCTGGACGCGCGAAGCTGAAACCACGCGTTGGTGCCTTGTTCTTGCGACGCGTCGTCGTCGCCGTTCGCTTTGTTTCGCATCACGGCTTCAACCTCTCGTTGACGAATGTGACCTTGTTCCAGCGCGTGTTTCCAAGCGTCGCCCTCGATGATGCTCTGCTTGCCCGCCGGCTTCGTCGTCGGCGTCTCCGTCGGCGTCTTCGTCGGCGTCTCCGTCGTCCCGTTCAACAAATCTCTCGCCGCGTGCAGCGCGCGTTCGCGTTGCCGCGCGTTTAACCCCTCGTACTTGGCGAACGCGCTCGCGCACTCCTCGTCCCACTTCGCCCGTCGCGCATCGTCCACCGCACCGATCTCTTCCCCCATCGTCACTAATTCGTTCCTCGCAAACTCACTAAACGTCGACGTCTTCCCTCGCACGTCCACGCACCCGCTCGCGAGTTCGAATCGCAACGCCTTCAACGCGCGTTCGACGCGAGGCGACGCGATCGCGTCATCGCCCGAACGCGTCGAACTCGCTCGCGCGTCATCCATCACCGACCGCGTCGTCGTCGTCGCGTCGATCGACGCTCGCCACCCCCGTCGCGCGCGCGCGCGCGCGTCGCGACACATTCGTCGCGACGCCTCGCGCATCGTCGTCGTCGTCGTCGTCGTCGTCGTCGTCGTTCGATGCGCGCGCGCGCTGCAAGACGGTGCGAGCGCGCGCGTCGCCCCTCTCGCGCGCATGCGCCGTCGCCGATTCGCGTCGCCGATCGACGCGCGCCGATCGATGCCGCGCCGAACGAACGAACGAACGAACGAACGAACGAACGAACGAACGAACGACATCGCGTCGCGTCGTCGCACCGCGTCACATTGCGATGTCGCGAGACGCGGTCGACGGCGTCGCGACGCCCGTGCGCTTCGCCTCGCTCACGGACGCCACCGAGCGCGACCTGCGCGCGCTCAACGCCGTCCTGTTCCCGGTGCGATACGGCGATGCGTTTTACGACGATTGCAGACGCGCGGGGGGGTGCACGCAGCTCGCGTACGCGATGGACGAGCGCGGATCCGGATCCGCGACGACGACGACGATGACGCTCGCGGGCGCGATCGCGTGTCGGTTGGAGATGAACGCCGCGAGCGACGGGGCGAAGTTGTACATCATGACGCTCGGCGTCTACGCGGGACGGAGGGACGGGAAGATTGGGTCGAGGCTTTTGACGCACGCGCTGAATGTGGCGTCTCGAGACGCGTTCGTGAAGGAGGCGTACTTGCACGTGCAAACGAATAATTTTCAAGCGTTCGAGTTTTACGAGCGGTTCGGGTTCGAAAAGGGCGAGGTGGTGAAGAATTATTACAAGCGCATCGAACCGCCAGACGCGGTGATTTTGAGACGCGATTTAGGGGCGAGTTGGACGGAACGAGAGTTGGAGGGGGTGACGTTCGATGAGGACGCGGCGTAGCGTAGGGTAGCGTAGAGGTGAAGAGCGACGATGTTTGCGTTGATCGATCGATGTGATTGTGATTGTGATTGATTTACATTTCGTTTGCGACGCTAAGCCATCGCGTATAAATATTTCGCAAAGAATTCGTCGCGCCGTCGAACCCGAAGTCAATCACGAAGACGCTTCCCAATCGAGCGCTTGGCGATAGACTTCGTCGTACGTCGAGACAAAGTGTGCGTCCAAACCTTCACGAATGTCTTCGGAAAGCTCGTCGTAATCCTTCTTGTTTCCTTCGGGGAAAATGATGGTTTTCACCCCGCTTCGACGCGCGGCGATCGTCTTCTCCTTGACGCCGCCGATCGGTAACACCCTACCGGTGAGCGTGAGCTCGCCCGTCATGGCTAAATTAGGCTTTACCGGTTTGTTCATGGCGAGCGATAACAGGCTCGTCGTGATCGTGATTCCCGCCGACGGTCCATCTTTCGGCGTCGCCCCGGCGGGGACGTGAACGTGAAGCGACGTGTCGGCGAGATACTTGTTGCCGGGATCCTTCAATTCCAAAAACCCTCGCGTGAACGTGTGCGCAATCGTGCTCGATTCCTTCATGACGTCGCCGAGTTGACCGGTCGTCTTTAACGCGCCCTTGCCGTCGCCGGAATCGATAGCCGTGCACTCGATGTAAAGCGTGGATCCGCCCATCGCCGTCCAAGCCAAGCCGGTGACGACTCCGGGCGGGGTGACGTCGTAGATTCGGTCGGTCGCGAACGGTGGTTGACCGACGTAATCGACCAAGTCATCGACATCGACGACGATAGAGTCGAGCTTTTCGTCCGCACTCTTCGCCCGAGCCACCTTGAGGGCAATCTTGCGATAGACCTTTTCGAGATGCTTTTGCAAGTTCCGCACGCCGGCTTCGCGGCAGTAGTCGCCGATGAGTTTCCCCATCGCCGCGTCGGTGATGCTCGCGTCGACGTCGGACAGCCCACTCTTTTCTCGCGCCGCTTTCTCCAAATACGTTCGAGCGATTTGCACTTTTTCGTCGGTGATGTATCCAGACAACCGCACGACTTCCATGCGATCGAGCAAAGGCCCGGGAATCGTGTCGAGCACGTTGGCGGTGCACACGAATAAAACCTTGCTCAAGTCGACGGGGACGTCGAGGTAGTGATCAAGAAACGTGCCGTTTTGCTCGGGATCGAGTAGTTCGAGCAGCGCGCTCGCGGGATCGCCCTGATAACCGCGTCCGAGCTTGTCGATTTCGTCAATCAAAACCACTGGATTGCACACACCCGTGGATTTCAAGCACTGAATCAGCTTGCCCGGCATCGCGCCAACGTACGTCCGTCGATGGCCCTTGATCTCCGCCACGTCGCTCATACCGCCGACGGAAAAGCGATAGAATTTACGCCCGAGCGCCTTGGCGATCGATTGCCCGATGGATGTCTTCCCCACCCCAGGCGGACCGACCATGGTGATGATTTTTCCTTGCGTCGTCCCCAAAAGTTGCCCGACGGCGATGAATTCCAAGATGCGATCTTTGACGTCCTCCAGGCCGTAATGATCGCTATCTAACACTTCTTGTGCGTGAGATATGTCCAATTTTTCGTCGCCGCACACGCCCCACGGCAGTGACGTGAGCCACTCGAGATAGTTGCGAGTGACGTTGAATTCGCTCGACGACGGTTCGAGGCCGCCGAGCTTTTGAAGCTCTTCATCGATAACCTTGGCGGTGTCTTCCGGCACGCTCGCGCGCTTGGGCTCGAAACGTTTCGTAAACTTTTCGATGAGCGCGGTTTTGTCGTCACGCTCCATACCGAGCTCTTTCTTGATCGATTTCAACTGCTCCATCAAAAAGTAACGCCTCTGGTCGCCTGAAATTTTCTCCTCAACTTTTTTCCCGATGTCGGCTTGGAGCTTGCCGATTTCCACCTCCTTCTTCAACAACTCGAGCGTCGCGTCGAGGCGTTCTTTCACCGATAATAGCTCCAACACGTGTTGCAACTGCGCGTCGTCGGCACTGCACATCGACGCCCCCAAATCCGCGAGCTTTGGCGGATCTTGAAAGTCGTTGAAATTTTGAGCGAAATACTGCAGGGTCTCCTTGTGCAAAGGATTCGTCTTGAGCAAATCTTTGATCGTCGCCACCACCTCATTCGTCGTGGCTTTAATGATGTCATCGTTGGCGTCGAATTTCTCATCCTTGAGGTGTTCCACCTTGACCACCATCGGATCCCGCTTCATCGTCCCGAGCTTTCGCAAACGCCGGTGGCCGAGGAGCAACAGCGTCGCCGATTCTTCACCCGTGGTCGAATCCGTCGGCAGGCGCACGATGTTATGCACCTGCGCAAACGTACCTATGTCGTGCATGTGATCCGCGGGATCAACCTCGTCTTCGTCTACCATTTCCTCGCCGTCTAAACCCACCGACGTCGTCGTGCGCTTCATCGCCGAGAGCGCGTCGAAGACGTCTTCGCCCTCCCCCTTGGACGCCGACGACGCGGCGTCCGTTCGCTGCAAGAACGCCCCCACGTACGCTTGACCACGATTTCGCATGTCCTCAAGCTCGGCTATGAGCTTTTCGTCCGTCACTTTGACCGGCATGATGATCCCCGGCATGAGCGGCCGCCTCGGCAAAGGCACCGCGAGCACTTGCGGGTGCGAACTCGGGTGCGACGCGCTCACCATGATCCCCCCCGACGACGCCGAATCACCGAACGCGCTCGACGACGACGACGACGACGATCCCGTCGATCCCGTCGACCCATCGCCGTCGACGCTCGACACGAACGCATTCCTCGTCCGTCTCGTCCTCGTCCCGAACGCGTCCGCGTCGCCCCTCCCCGCCCCGAGCGCGTCCAACAGCGCCCTCGGCGCGGACGTCGTTCGCGCTCTCGCCCCTCGCACCGCGCGCGCGACGTGTGCGCCTTTACATCGCGCCGCGTGTCGTTCGAGTCTCCGCGCGATCGCTCGCGTCGCGTACATGTTCACGACGAACGCGACGAATGCGATGACGAATGCGATGCGATGCGACGCGATGCGACGCGACGCGCTCGGTCGCGATGTATCGCGCGCCGCTCGCGATTCGCGTTCGGCGCGCCGAGATCGCGGTCCGATCGATTCCCGTCGCGCGCGCTCGTCGCGTGCGCGCGTCGACGCGCGACACCGAGTGACGACGCGGCCGCGCCGATCGACGTCGTCGGTCGGTGACGCGCGTCGACGCGGACGTTCGCACTCGCGCGCGCGTCACCGACCGACCGACGCGACGCGCGCGCGCGGCGGCGTCATGACGACGCCCGCGCGCGCGCGTCGCGAGCGCGCGTCGACGCCGCGCCTGGACGTCCTGCGCGTGTCCCAAGTCGACGCCGGTCGTTTGGACGGCGAACTCGCGAACGTCCTGAATGCACAGCTCGAACGCGTGATGGAGGCGACGTCGGCGTGCGGAAGAGCGACGACGACGACGACGACGACGACGACGCGCGCGAGCAAGGCGAACGAGATGCGGCTGCTGTTAGATTGCGCGATGTTCGCGTGCACGACGGGGGTGAACAGACCGACGCCGGGAATGGAGCTCATGAATTTGCGCCTGAGAGACGAGCGCGGCGACCATGGCGCGGCGACGACGACGATGAAGACCGGAGTCGAGGGACCGGGGCTGTCCATCGCGCAACGAATCGCGTATGGACTCGCGACGTGCGTCGTCGGCTACGGGTGGGGATTGTGGCAAAGGAAGATGTTGCGCGAGCGATACGACGAAGACGACGAAGACGACGAGGGCGGCGGCGGTTGGAAGTATCGGGCGTGGAAGCTGTCGCAAACGGTCGAAAATTGCTACACGATGGCGAATTTCGTCAACTTTTGCGTGTTTCTACGCAACGGTCGTTACCCAACGCTCTTGGAGCGCGCGCTGCGCGCGCGATTAGTGTATCAGCGACCGACGATGGCTCGCGTCGTCGATTTCGAGTACTTGAACCAACAGTTGGCGTGGCGAGAGCTTTCCGAGCTCGTGCTCTTCACGCTCCCATATTTGTACTCGACGCGCGTGCGGTCGACGCTCGGTGCGCTGACATCACGCGTGGGTAGAGGTGAAGCCTCGCCGCCGACGAACGTCGCGGACGCGCCGCAAAGGAACAGAGTCGCCGTGCAGGCGTACCGGTGCGTCGCGTGTGGGTGCCGAGAGCCGATTCATCCGTTCGTCGCCGAGCCGTGCGGTCATCCGTACTGTTATTACTGTCTTCGCGCTCGATTGGTCGAGCAACCGACTAGTTGTGCGTGCGTCAAGTGCGGTAAACGCGTCGCGGAGATGCGGCGGCTCGCGACGACGACGTCCTAGCAAGTTTTAGAAATACAGTAGTGCGTGAAAATGAACGATCGCTCGCTAGAATTTTAGGTTTAGGGGATATCGTCGCGTAAATTTCGTCCCTAAACCGTCGGGTAATAATTCTCGTCGCGGCGCGGTGGCGGGGACGGACGCGTTGGAGGCACCGTGTACACGCACGTCGGAGGCGTCTCGAGATGGCAACGAAGAAATTTGTGTGAGAAGGCTTGCGGCATAAATGATCATTCGCAGGCTTTCCACCCAAATCGACTGTGTGTCACGCAAGATGAGTGCTTGGGGTTCCATTATTTTCACAGAGGACAAACTACGACTGGTCGTTTGTCGCCCAACACGAACACTGAAGACGGAACTTTGACGCAAGAGTCCGGCGACGTCCGGCGCGTCGAGGGGGAAGTCTGCGGTGCCGTGCTGGACGATGAGTGATGGCCGTAGGGTGTCGTGAAGGTGCACAGGAAGGATGCGAATGCTAGTGACTTTTCGGGTTTAGTACGACCCAGAGAACCTAGGGTTAGGTGTAATAAATGACTTAGCTAGTCGGTCGGTTACGGCACTTCTCCCGAAGCGCCTCCCTCCCTCATGCGTAGGGTTTAGGGTTTGGGTTTAGGGTTTAGGGTTTAGGGTTTAGGGTTTAGGGTTTAGGGTTTAGGGTTTAGGGTTTAGGGTTTAGGGTTTAGGGTTTAGGGTTTAGGGTTTAGGGTTTAGGGTTTAGGGTTTAGGGTTTAGGGTTTAGGG